>NC_081856.1:0-322600 GCF_963259705.1 Myotis daubentonii | reverse complement strand
ATAGATTCTTACTACATTTACTGTCGAATTCAACACGGAGGTTTCGAGTGGAAAGCTGTGAAATGACGAAAATACTGGTAATGTTTACAAGTACGGGTACTTCTGGTGGCGTTTTCACGGGACTGTGCTTTCAAATATTAAGAGTTCATGTTTACAGAACTCAGAATTGGTGTCTAAAGCCTTTGAATCACGAGAATAGTTTTTGTGTTTACAATTTAGGAGGATTGGCTTTGGCGTTTTTTTTGTGTGAATCAGTCAAAATTGTGGCGGTTCCAGTAAATACTTCTAAGCAAACTGTCTAATTGTGGTAAAACTGTTAAAATACACAATGAGAGTTCCCAGAAATGATTAAGAACGTGTAATAAACACCTCAAGTACACGTAAATAGATTCTTACTACATTTACTGTCGAATTCAATCACGGAGGTTTCGAGTGGAAAGCTGTGAAATGACGAAAATACTGGTAATGTTTACAAGTCCGGGTACTTCGGGTGGCGTTTTCACGGGACTGTGCTTTCAATTATTAAGAGTTCATGTTTACAGAGCTCAGAATTGGTGTCTAAAGCCTTTGAATCACGAGAATAGTTTTTATGTTTTCAATTTAGGAGGATTGGCTTTGCCGTATTTTTTGTGTGAATCAGTTAAAATGGTGGCGGTTCCACTAAAAAGTTCTAAGCAAACTGTCTAATTGTGGTAAAACTGTTAAAATACACAATGAGAGTTCCCAGAAATGATTAAGAACGTGTAATGAACCCCTCAAGTACACGTAAATAGATTCTTACTACATTTACTGCTGAATTCAATCACGGAGGTTTCCAGTGGAAAGCTGTGAAATGACGAAAATACTGGTAATGTTTACAAGTCCGGGTACTTCGGTGGCTTTTTCACGGGACTGGGTTTTCAATTATTAAGAGTTCATGCTTACAGAGCTCAGAATTGGTGTCTAAAGCCTTGGAATGACGAGAATAGTTTTTATGTGTACAATTTAGGAGGATTGGCTTTGGCTTTTTTTTGTGTGAATCAGTTAAAATGGTGGCGGTTCCAGTAAATACTTCTAAGCAAACTGTCTAATTGTGGTAAAACTGTTAAAATACACAATGAGAGTTCCCAGAAATGATTAAGAACGTGTAATAAACATCTCAAGTACACGTAAATAGATTCTTACTACATTTACTGTCGAATTCAACACGGAGGTTTCGAGTGGAAAGCTGTGAAATGACGAAAATACTGGTAATGTTTACAAGTACGGGTACTTTTGGTGGCGTTTTCACGGGACTGTTCTTTCAAATATTAAGAGTTCATGTTTACAGAGCTCAGAATTGGTGTCTAAAGCCTTTGAATCACGAGAATAGTTTTTATGTTTACAATTTAGGAGGATTGGCTTTGGCGTATTTTTTGTGTGAATCAGTTAAAATGGTGGCGGTTCCACTAAAAAGTTCTAAGCAAACTGTCTAATTGTGGTAAAACTGTTAAAATACACAATGAGAGTTCCCAGAAATGATTAAGAACGTGTAATAAACACCTCAAGTACACGTAAATAGATTCTTACTACATTTACTGTCGAATTCAACATGGAGGTTTCCAGTGGAAAGCTGTGAAATGACGAAAATACTGGTAATGTTTACAAGTACGGGTACTTCTGGTGGCGTTTTCACGGGACTGTGCTTTCAAATATTAAGAGTTCATGTTTACAGAGCTCAGAATTGGTGTCTAAAGCCTTTGAATCACGAGAATAGTTTTTGTGTTTACAATTTAGGAGGATTGGCTTTGGCGTATTTTTTTGTGTGAATCAGTTAAAATGGTGGCGGTTCCAGTAAATACTTCTAAGCAAACTGTCTAATTGTGGTAAAACTGTTAAAATACACAATGAGAGTTCCCAGAAATGATTAAGAACGTGTAATAAACACCTCAAGTACACGTAAAAAATTCTTACTACATTTACTGTCGAATTCAATCACGGAGGTTTCCAGTGGAAAGCTGTGAAATGACGAAAATACTGGTAATGTTTACAAGTACGGGTACTTCTGGTGGCGTTTTCACGGGACTGTGCTTTCAATTATTAAGAGTTCATGTTTACAGAGCTCAGAATTGGTGTCTAAAGCCTTTGAATCACGAGAATAGTTTTTATGGTTACAATTTAGGAGGATTGGCTTTGGCATTTTTTTTGTGTGAATCAGTTAAAATGGTGGCGGTTCCAGTAAACAGTTCTAAGCAAACTGTCTAATTGTGGTAAAACTGTTAAAATACACAATGATAGTTCCCAGAAATCATTAAGAACGTGTAATAAACACCTCAAGTACACGTAAATAGATTCTTACTACATTTACTGTCGAATTCAATCACGGAGGTTTCAAGTGGAAAGCTGTGAAATGACGAAAATACTGGTAATGTTTACAAGTCCGGGTACTTCGGGTGGCGTTTTCACGGGACTGTGCTTTCAATTATTAAGAGTTCATGTTTACAGAGCTCAGAATTGGTGTCTAAAGCCTTGGAATGACGAGAATAGTTTTTATGTTTACAATTTAGGAGGATTGGCTTTGGCTTGTTTTTGTGTGAATCAGTTAAAATGGTGGCGGTTCCAGTAAATACTTCTAAGCAAACTGTCTAATTGTGGTAAAACTGTTAAAATACACAATGAGAGTTCCCAGAAATGATTAAGAACGTGTAATAAACATCTCAAGTACACGTAAATAGATTCTTACTACATTTACTGTCGAATTCAACACGGAGGTTTCCAGTGGAAAGCTGTGAAATGACGAAAATACTGGTAATGTTTACAAGTACGGGTACTTCTGGTGGCGTTTTCACGGGACTGTGCTTTCAAATATTAAGAGTTCATGTTTACAGAGCTCAGAATTGGTGTCTAAAGCCTTTGAATCACGAGAATAGTTTTTGTGTTTACAATTTAGGAGGATTGGCTTAGGCGTTTTTTTTGTGTGAATCAGTCAAAATTGTGGCGGTTCCAGTAAATACTTCTAAGCAAACTGTCTAATTGTGGTAAAACTGTTAAATTACACAATGAGAGTTCCCAGAAATGATTAAGAACGTGTAATAAACACCTCAAGTACACGTAAATAGATTCTTACTACATTTACTGTCGAATTCAATCACGGAGGTTTCGAGTGGAAAGCTGTGAAATGACGAAAATACTGGTAATGTTTACAAGTCCGGGTACTTCGGGTGGCGTTTTCACGGGACTGTGCTTTCAATTATTAAGAGTTCATGTTTACAGAGCTCAGAATTGGTGTCTAAAGCCTTGGAATGACGAGAATAGCTTTTATGTTTACAATTTAGGAGGATTGGCTTTGGCTTGTTTTTGTGTGAATCAGTTAAAATGGTGGCGGTTCCAGTAAATACTTCTAAGCAAACTGTCTAATTGTGGTAAAACTGTTAAAATACACAATGAGAGTTCCCAGAAATGATTAAGAACGTGTAATAAACATCTCAAGTACACGTAAATAGATTCTTACTACATTTACTGTCGAATTCAACACGGAGGTTTCCAGTGGAAAGCTGTGAAATGACGAAAATACTGGTAATGTTTACAAGTACGGGTACTTCTGGTGGCGTTTTCACGGGACTGTGCTTTCAAATATTAAGAGTTCATGTTTACAGAGCTCAGAATTGGTGTCTAAAGCCTTTGAATCACGAGAATAGTTTTTGTGTTTACAATTTAGGAGGATTGGCTTAGGCGTTTTTTTTGTGTGAATCAGTCAAAATTGTGGCGGTTCCAGTAAATACTTCTAAGCAAACTGTCTAATTGTGGTAAAACTGTTAAAATACACAATGAGAGTTCCCAGAAATGATTAAGAACGTGTAATAAACACCTCAAGTACACGTAAATAGATTCTTACTACATTTACAGTCGAATTCAATCACGGAGGTTTCGAGTGGAAAGCTGTGAAATGACGAAAATACTGGTAATGTTTACAAGTCCGGGTACTTCGGGTGGCGTTTTCACGGGACTGTGCTTTCAATTATTAAGAGTTCATGTTTACAGAGCTCAGAATTGGTGTCTAAAGCCTTTGAATCACGAGAATAGTTTTTGTGTTTACAATTTAGGAGGATTGGCTTTGGCGTATTTTTTTGTGTGAATCAGTTAAAATGGTGGCGGTTCCAGTAAATACTTCTAAGCAAACTGTCTAATTGTGGTAAAACTGTTAAAATACACAATGAGAGTTCCCAGAAATGATTAAGAACGTGTAATAAACCCCTCAAGTACACGTAAATAGATTCTTACTACATTTACTGTCGAATTCAACACGAAGGTTTCCAGTGGAAAGCTGTGAAATGACGAAAATACTGGTAATGTTTACAAGTACGGGTACTTCTGGTGGCGTTTTCACGGGACTGTGCTTTCAAATATTAAGAGTTCATGTTTACAGAGCTCAGAATTGGTGTCTAAAGCCTTTGAATCACGAGAATAGTTTTTATGTTTACAATTTAGGAGGATTGGCTTTGGCATTTTTTTTGTGTGAATCAGTTAAAATGGTGGCGGTTCCACTAAAAAGTTCTAAGCAAACTGTCTAATTGTGGTAAAACTGTTAAAATACACAATGAGAGTTCCCAGAAATGATTAAGAACGTGTAATAAACACCTCAAGTACACGTAAATAGATTCTTACTACATTTACTGTCGAATTCAACACGGAGGTTTCCAGTGGAAAGCTGTGAAATGACGAAAATACTGGTAATGTTTACAAGTACGGGTACTTCTGGTGGCGTTTTCACGGGACTGCTTTCAAATATTAAGAGTTCATGTTTACAGAGCTCAGAATTGGTGTCTAAAGCCTTTGAATCACGAGAATAGTTTTTGTGTTTACAATTTAGGAGGATTGGCTTTGGCGTATTTTTTGTGTGAATCAGTTAAAATGGTGGCGGTTCCACTAAAAAGTTCTAAGCAAACTGTCTAATTGTGGTAAAACTGTTAAAATACACAATGAGAGTTCCCAGAAATGATTAAGAACGTGTAATAAACACCTCAAGTACACGTAAATAGATTCTTACTACATTTACTGTCGAATTCAACACGGAGGTTTCCAGTGGAAAGCTGTGAAATGACGAAAATACTGGTAATGTTTACAAGTACGGGTACTTCTGGTGGCGTTTTCACGGGACTGTGCTTTCAAATATTAAGAGTTCATGTTTACAGAGCTCAGAATTGGTGTCTAAAGCCTTTGAATCACGAGAATAGTTTTTGTGTTTACAATTTAGGAGGATTGGCTTTGGCGTATTTTTTTGTGTGAATCAGTTAAAATGGTGGCGGTTCCAGTAAATACTTCTAAGCAAACTGTCTAATTGTGGTAAAACTGTTAAAATACACAATGAGAGTTCCCAGAAATGATTAGAACGTGTAATAAACCCCTCAAGTACACGTAAATAGATTCTTACTACATTTACTGTCGAATTCAATCACGGAGGTTTCCAGTGGAAAGCTGTGAAATGACGAAAATACTGGTAATGTTTACAAGTCCGGGTACTTCGGGTGGCATTTTCACGGGACTGTGCTTTCAATTATTAAGAGTTCATGTTTACAGAGCTCAGATTTGGTGTCTAAAGCCTTTGAATCACGAGAATAGTTTTTGTGTTTACAATTTAGGAGGATTGGCTTTGGCGTTTTTTTTTGTGTGAATCAGTTAAAATGGTGGCGGTTCCAGTAAATACTTCTAAGCAAACTGTCTAATTGTGGTAAAACTGTTAAAATACACAATGAGAGTTCCCAGAAATGATTAAGAACGTGTAATAAACATCTCAAGTACACGTAAATAGATTCTTACTACATTTACTGTCGAATTCAACACGGAGGTTTCCAGTGGAAAGCTGTGAAATGACGAAAATACTGGTAATGTTTACAAGTACGGGTACTTCTGGTGGCGTTTTCACGGGACTGTGCTTTCAAATATTAAGAGTTCATGTTTACAGAGCTCAGAATTGGTGTCTAAAGCCTTTGAATCACGAGAATAGTTTTTTTGGTTACAATTTAGGAGGATTGGCTTTGGCATTTTTTTTGTGTGAATCAGTTAAAATGGTGGCGGTTCCAGTAAACAGTTCTAAGCAAACTGTCTAATTGTGGTAAAACTGTTAAAATACACAATGATAGTTCCCAGAAATCATTAAGAACGTGTAATAAACACCTCAAGTACACGTAAATAGATTCTTACTACATTTACTGTCGAATTCAATCACGGAGGTTTCAAGTGGAAAGCTGTGAAATGACGAAAATACTGGTAATGTTTACAAGTCCGGGTACTTCGGGTGGCGTTTTCACGGGACTGTGCTTTCAATTATTAAGAGTTCATGTTTATAGAGCTCAGAATTGGTGTCTAAAGCCTTGGAATGACGAGAATAGTTTTTATGTTTACAATTTAGGAGGATTGGCTTTGGCTTGTTTTTGTGTGAATCAGTTAAAATGGTGGCGGTTCCAGTAAATACTTCTAAGCAAACTGTCTAATTGTGGTAAAACTGTTAAAATACACAATGAGAGTTCCCAGAAATGATTAAGAACGTGTAATAAACATCTCAAGTACACGTAAATAGATTCTTACTACATTTACTGTCGAATTCAATCACGGAGGTTTCCAGTGGAAAGCTGTGAAATGACGAAAATACTGGTAATGTTTACAAGTACGGGTACTTCTGGTGGCGTTTTCACGGGACTGTGCTTTCAAATATTAAGAGTTCATGTTTACAGAGCTCAGAATTGGTGTCTAAAGCCTTTGAATCACGAGAATAGTTTTTGTGTTTACAATTTAGGAGGATTGGCTTAGGCGTTTTTTTTGTGTGAATCAGTCAAAATTGTGGCGGTTCCAGTAAATACTTCTAAGCAAACTGTCTAATTGTGGTAAAACTGTTAAAATACACAATGAGAGTTCCCAGAAATGATTAAGAACGTGTAATAAACACCTCAAGTACACGTAAATAGATTCTTACTACATTTACTGTCGAATTCAATCACGGAGGTTTCCAGTGGAAAGCTGTGAAATGACGAAAATACTGGTAATGTTTACAAGTCCGGGTACTTCGGGTGGCATTTTCACGGGACTGTGCTTTCAATTATTAAGAGTTCATGTTTACAGAGCTCAGAATTGGTGTCTAAAGCCTTTGAATCACGAGAATAGTTTTTGTGTTTACAATTTAGGAGGATTGGCTTTGGCGTATTTTTTTGTGTGAATCAGTTAAAATGGTGGCGGTTCCAGTAAATACTTCGAAGCAAACTGTCTAATTGTGGTAAAACTGTTAAAATACACAATGAGAGTTCCCAGAAATGATTAAGAACGTGTAATAAACCCCTCAAGTACACGTAAATAGATTCTTACTACATTTACTGTCGAATTCAATCACGGAGGTTTCCAGTGGAAAGCTGTGAAATGACGAAAATACTGGTAATGTTTACAAGTACGGGTACTTCTGGTGGCGTTTTCACGGGACTGTGCTTTCAAATATTAAGAGTTCATGTTTACAGAGCTCAGAATTGGTGTCTAAAGCCTTTGAATCACGAGAATAGTTTTTATGTTTACAATTTAGGAGGATTGGCTTTGGCATTTTTTTTGTGTGAATCAGTTAAAATGGTGGCGGTTCCACTAAAAATTTCTAAGCAAACTGTCTAATTGTGGTAAAACTGTTAAAATACACAATGAGAGTTCCCAGAAATGATTAAGAACGTGTAATAAACATCTCAAGTACACGTAAATAGATTCTTACTACATTTACTGTCGAATTCAACACGGAGGTTTCCAGTGGAAAGCTGTGAAATGACGAAAATACTGGTAATGTTTACAAGTACGGGTACTTCTGGTGGCGTTTTCACGGGACTGCTTTCAAATATTAAGAGTTCATGTTTACAGAGCTCAGAATTGGTGTCTAAAGCCTTTGAATCACGAGAATAGTTTTTGTGTTTACAATTTAGGAGGATTGGCTTAGGCGTTTTTTTTGTGTGAATCAGTCAAAATTGTGGCGGTTCCAGTAAATACTTCTAAGCAAACTGTCTAATTGTGGTAAAACTGTTAAAATACACAATGAGAGTTCCCAGAAATGATTAAGAACGTGTAATAAACACCTCAAGTACACGTAAATAGATTCTTACTACATTTACAGTCGAATTCAATCACGGAGGTTTCGAGTGGAAAGCTGTGAAATGACGAAAATACTGGTAATGTTTACAAGTCCGGGTACTTCGGGTGGCGTTTTCACGGGACTGTGCTTTCAATTATTAAGAGTTCATGTTTACAGAGCTCAGAATTGGTGTCTAAAGCCTTTGAATCACGAGAATAGTTTTTGTGTTTACAATTTAGGAGGATTGGCTTTGGCGTATTTTTTTGTGTGAATCAGTTAAAATGGTGGCGGTTCCAGTAAATACTTCTAAGCAAACTGTCTAATTGTGGTAAAACTGTTAAAATACACAATGAGAGTTCCCAGAAATGATTAAGAACGTGTAATAAACCCCTCAAGTACACGTAAATAGATTCTTACTACATTTACTGTCGAATTCAACACGAAGGTTTCCAGTGGAAAGCTGTGAAATGACGAAAATACTGGTAATGTTTACAAGTACGGGTACTTCTGGTGGCGTTTTCACGGGACTGTGCTTTCAAATATTAAGAGTTCATGTTTACAGAGCTCAGAATTGGTGTCTAAAGCCTTTGAATCACGAGAATAGTTTTTATGTTTACAATTTAGGAGGATTGGCTTTGGCATTTTTTTTGTGTGAATCAGTTAAAATGGTGGCGGTTCCACTAAAAAGTTCTAAGCAAACTGTCTAATTGTGGTAAAACTGTTAAAATACACAATGAGAGTTCCCAGAAATGATTAAGAACGTGTAATAAACACCTCAAGTACACGTAAATAGATTCTTACTACATTTACTGTCGAATTCAACACGGAGGTTTCCAGTGGAAAGCTGTGAAATGACGAAAATACTGGTAATGTTTACAAGTACGGGTACTTCTGGTGGCGTTTTCACGGGACTGCTTTCAAATATTAAGAGTTCATGTTTACAGAGCTCAGAATTGGTGTCTAAAGCCTTTGAATCACGAGAATAGTTTTTGTGTTTACAATTTAGGAGGATTGGCTTTGGCGTATTTTTTGTGTGAATCAGTTAAAATGGTGGCGGTTCCACTAAAAAGTTCTAAGCAAACTGTCTAATTGTGGTAAAACTGTTACAATACACAATGAGAGTTCCCAGAAATGATTAAGAACGTGTAATAAACACCTCAAGTACACGTAAATAGATTCTTACTACATTTACTGTCGAATTCAACACGGAGGTTTCCAGTGGAAAGCTGTGAAATGACGAAAATACTGGTAATGTTTACAAGTACGGGTACTTCTGGTGGCGTTTTCACGGGACTGTGCTTTCAAATATTAAGAGTTCATGTTTACAGAGCTCAGAATTGGTGTCTAAAGCCTTTGAATCACGAGAATAGTTTTTGTGTTTACAATTTAGGAGGATTGGCTTTGGCGTATTTTTTTGTGTGAATCAGTTAAAATGGTGGCGGTTCCAGTAAATACTTCTAAGCAAACTGTCTAATTGTGGTAAAACTGTTAAAATACACAATGAGAGTTCCCAGAAATGATTAAGAACGTGTAATAAACCCCTCAAGTACACGTAAATAGATTCTTACTACATTTACTGTCGAATTCAATCACGGAGGTTTCCAGTGGAAAGCTGTGAAATGACGAAAATACTGGTAATGTTTACAAGTCCGGGTACTTCGGGTGGCATTTTCACGGGACTGTGCTTTCAATTATTAAGAGTTCATGTTTACAGAGCTCAGATTTGGTGTCTAAAGCCTTTGAATCACGAGAATAGTTTTTGTGTTTACAATTTAGGAGGATTGGCTTTGGCGTTTTTTTTTGTGTGAATCAGTTAAAATGGTGGCGGTTCCAGTAAATACTTCTAAGCAAACTGTCTAATTGTGGTAAAACTGTTAAAATACACAATGAGAGTTCCCAGAAATGATTAAGAACGTGTAATAAACATCTCAAGTACACGTAAATAGATTCTTACTACATTTACTGTCGAATTCAACACGGAGGTTTCCAGTGGAAAGCTGTGAAATGACGAAAATACTGGTAATGTTTACAAGTACGGGTACTTCTGGTGGCGTTTTCACGGGACTGTGCTTTCAAATATTAAGAGTTCATGTTTACAGAGCTCAGAATTGGTGTCTAAAGCCTTTGAATCACGAGAATAGTTTTTATGGTTACAATTTAGGAGGATTGGCTTTGGCATTTTTTTTGTGTGAATCAGTTAAAATGGTGGCGGTTCCAGTAAACAGTTCTAAGCAAACTGTCTAATTGTGGTAAAACTGTTAAAATACACAATGATAGTTCCCAGAAATCATTAAGAACGTGTAATAAACACCTCAAGTACACGTAAATAGATTCTTACTACATTTACTGTCGAATTCAATCACGGAGGTTTCAAGTGGAAAGCTGTGAAATGACGAAAATACTGGTAATGTTTACAAGTCCGGGTACTTCGGGTGGCGTTTTCACGGGACTGTGCTTTCAATTATTAAGAGTTCATGTTTATAGAGCTCAGAATTGGTGTCTAAAGCCTTGGAATGACGAGAATAGTTTTTATGTTTACAATTTAGGAGGATTGGCTTTGGCTTGTTTTTGTGTGAATCAGTTAAAATGGTGGCGGTTCCAGTAAATACTTCTAAGCAAACTGTCTAATTGTGGTAAAACTGTTAAAATACACAATGAGAGTTCCCAGAAATGATTAAGAACGTGTAATAAACATCTCAAGTACACGTAAATAGATTCTTACTACATTTACTGTCGAATTCAATCACGGAGGTTTCCAGTGGAAAGCTGTGAAATGACGAAAATACTGGTAATGTTTACAAGTACGGGTACTTCTGGTGGCGTTTTCACGGGACTGTGCTTTCAAATATTAAGAGTTCATGTTTACAGAGCTCAGAATTGGTGTCTAAAGCCTTTGAATCACGAGAATAGTTTTTGTGTTTACAATTTAGGAGGATTGGCTTAGGCGTTTTTTTTGTGTGAATCAGTCAAAATTGTGGCGGTTCCAGTAAATACTTCTAAGCAAACTGTCTAATTGTGGTAAAACTGTTAAAATACACAATGAGAGTTCCCAGAAATGATTAAGAACGTGTAATAAACACCTCAAGTACACGTAAATAGATTCTTACTACATTTACTGTCGAATTCAATCACGGAGGTTTCGAGTGGAAAGCTGTGAAATGACGAAAATACTGGTAATGTTTACAAGTCCGGGTACTTCGGGTGGCGTTTTCACGGGACTGTGCTTTCAATTATTAAGAGTTCATGTTTACAGAGCTCAGAATTGGTGTCTAAAGCCTTTGAATCACGAGAATAGTTTTTGTGTTTACAATTTAGGAGGATTGGCTTTGGCGTATTTTTTTGTGTGAATCAGTTAAAATGGTGGCGGTTCCAGTAAATACTTCTAAGCAAACTGTCTAATTGTGGTAAAACTGTTAAAATACACAATGAGAGTTCCCAGAAATGATTAAGAACGTGTAATAAACCCCTCAAGTACACGTAAATAGATTCTTACTACATTTACTGTCGAATTCAATCACGGAGGTTTCCAGTGGAAAGCTGTGAAATGACGAAAATACTGGTAATGTTTACAAGTACGGGTACTTCTGGTGGCGTTTTCACGGGACTGTGCTTTCAAATATTAAGAGTTCATGTTTACAGAGCTCAGAATTGGTGTCTAAAGCCTTTGAATCACGAGAATAGTTTTTATGTTTACAATTTAGGAGGATTGGCTTTGGCATTTTTTTTGTGTGAATCAGTTAAAATGGTGGCGGTTCCACTAAAAATTTCTAAGCAAACTGTCTAATTGTGGTAAAACTGTTAAAATACACAATGAGAGTTCCCAGAAATGATTAAGAACGTGTAATAAACATCTCAAGTACACGTAAATAGATTCTTACTACATTTACTGTCGAATTCAAAACGGAGGTTTCCAGTGGAAAGCTGTGAAATGACGAAAATACTGGTAATGTTTACAAGTACGGGTACTTCTGGTGGCGTTTTCACGGGACTGCTTTCAAATATTAAGAGTTCATGTTTACAGAGCTCAGAATTGGTGTCTAAAGCCTTTGAATCACGAGAATAGTTTTTGTGTTTACAATTTAGGAGGATTGGCTTTGGCGTATTTTTTGTGTGAATCAGTTAAAATGGTGGCGGTTCCACTAAAAAGTTCTAAGCAAACTGTCTAATTGTGGTAAAACTGTTAAAATACACAATGAGAGTTCCCAGAAATGATTAAGAACGTGTAATAAACACCTCAAGTACACGTAAATAGATTCTTACTACATTTACTGTCGAATTCAACACGGAGGTTTCCAGTGGAAAGCTGTGAAATGACGAAAATACTGGTAATGTTTACAAGTACGGGTACTTCTGGTGGCGTTTTCACGGGACTGTGCTTTCAAATATTAAGAGTTCATGTTTACAGAGCTCAGAATTGGTGTCTAAAGCCTTTGAATCACGAGAATAGTTTTTGTGTTTACAATTTAGGAGGATTGGCTTTGGCGTATTTTTTTGTGTGAATCAGTTAAAATGGTGGCGGTTCCAGTAAATACTTCTAAGCAAACTGTCTAATTGTGGTAAAACTGTTAAAATACACAATGAGAGTTCCCAGAAATGATTAAGAACGTGTAATAAACCCCTCAAGTACACGTAAATAGATTCTTACTACATTTACTGTCGAATTCAATCACGGAGGTTTCCAGTGGAAAGCTGTGAAATGACGAAAATACTGGTAATGTTTACAAGTCCGGGTACTTCGGGTGGCATTTTCACGGGACTGTGCTTTCAATTATTAAGAGTTCATGTTTACAGAGCTCAGATTTGGTGTCTAAAGCCTTTGAATCACGAGAATAGTTTTTGTGTTTACAATTTAGGAGGATTGGCTTAGGCGTTTTTTTTGTGTGAATCAGTCAAAATTGTGGCGGTTCCAGTAAATACTTCTAAGCAAACTGTCTAATTGTGGTAAAACTGTTAAAATACACAATGAGAGTTCCCAGAAATGATTAAGAACGTGTAATAAACACCTCAAGTACACGTAAATAGATTCTTACTACATTTACTGTCGAATTCAATCACGGAGGTTTCGAGTGGAAAGCTGTGAAATGACGAAAATACTGGTAATGTTTACAAGTCCGGGTACTTCGGGTGGCGTTTTCACGGGACTGTGCTTTCAATTATTAAGAGTTCATGTTTACAGAGCTCAGAATTGGTGTCTAAAGCCTTTGAATCACGAGAATAGTTTTTGTGTTTACAATTTAGGAGGATTGGCTTTGGCGTATTTTTTTGTGTGAATCAGTTAAAATGGTGGCGGTTCCAGTAAATACTTCGAAGCAAACTGTCTAATTGTGGTAAAACTGTTAAAATACACAATGATAGTTCCCAGAAATGATTAAGAACGTGTAATAAACCCCTCAAGTACACGTAAATAGATTCTTACTACATTTACTGTCGAATTCAATCACGGAGGTTTCCAGTGGAAAGCTGTGAAATGACGAAAATACTGGTAATGTTTACAAGTACGGGTACTTCTGGTGGCGTTTTCACGGGACTGTGCTTTCAAATATTAAGAGTTCATGTTTACAGAGCTCAGAATTGGTGTCTAAAGCCTTTGAATCACGAGAATAGTTTTTATGTTTACAATTTAGGAGGATTGGCTTTGGCATTTTTTTTGTGTGAATCAGTTAAAATGGTGGCGGTTCCACTAAAAATTTCTAAGCAAACTGTCTAATTGTGGTAAAACTGTTAAAATACACAATGAGAGTTCCCAGAAATGATTAAGAACGTGTAATAAACATCTCAAGTACACGTAAATAGATTCTTACTACATTTACTGTCGAATTCAAAACGGAGGTTTCCAGTGGAAAGCTGTGAAATGACGAAAATACTGGTAATGTTTACAAGTACGGGTACTTCTGGTGGCGTTTTCACGGGACTGCTTTCAAATATTAAGAGTTCATGTTTACAGAGCTCAGAATTGGTGTCTAAAGCCTTTGAATCACGAGAATAGTTTTTGTGTTTACAATTTAGGAGGATTGGCTTTGGCGTATTTTTTGTGTGAATCAGTTAAAATGGTGGCGGTTCCACTAAAAAGTTCTAAGCAAACTGTCTAATTGTGGTAAAACTGTTAAAATACACAATGAGAGTTCCCAGAAATGATTAAGAACGTGTAATAAACACCTCAAGTACACGTAAATAGATTCTTACTACATTTACTGTCGAATTCAACACGGAGGTTTCCAGTGGAAAGCTGTGAAATGACGAAAATACTGGTAATGTTTACAAGTACGGGTACTTCTGGTGGCGTTTTCACGGGACTGTGCTTTCAAATATTAAGAGTTCATGTTTACAGAGCTCAGAATTGGTGTCTAAAGCCTTTGAATCACGAGAATAGTTTTTGTGTTTACAATTTAGGAGGATTGGCTTTGGCGTATTTTTTTGTGTGAATCAGTTAAAATGGTGGCGGTTCCAGTAAATACTTCTAAGCAAACTGTCTAATTGTGGTAAAACTGTTAAAATACACAATGAGAGTTCCCAGAAATGATTAAGAACGTGTAATAAACCCCTCAAGTACACGTAAATAGATTCTTACTACATTTACTGTCGAATTCAATCACGGAGGTTTCCAGTGGAAAGCTGTGAAATGACGAAAATACTGGTAATGTTTACAAGTCCGGGTACTTCGGGTGGCATTTTCACGGGACTGTGCTTTCAATTATTAAGAGTTCATGTTTACAGAGCTCAGATTTGGTGTCTAAAGCCTTTGAATCACGAGAATAGTTTTTGTGTTTACAATTTACGAGGATTGGCTTTGGCGTTTTTTTTTGTGTGAATCAGTTAAAATGGTGGCGGTTACAGTAAATACTTCTAAGCAAACTGTCTAATTGTGGTAAAACTGTTAAAATACACAATGAGAGTTCCCAGAAATGATTAAGAACGTGTAATAAACATCTCAAGTACACGTAAATAGATTCTTACTACATTTACTGTCGAATTCAACACGGAGGTTTCCAGTGGAAAGCTGTGAAATGACGAAAATACTGGTAATGTTTACAAGTACGGGTACTTCTGGTGGCGTTTTCACGGGACTGTGCTTTCAATTATTAAGAGTTCATGTTTACAGAGCTCAGAATTGGTGTCTAAAGCCTTTGAATCACGAGAATAGTTTTTGTGTTTACAATTTAGGAGGATTGGCTTTGGCGTTTTTTTTGTGTGAATCAGTCAAAATTGTGGCGGTTCCAGTAAATACTTCTAAGCAAACTGTCTAATTGTGGTAAAACTGTTAAAATACACAATGAGAGTTCCCAGAAATGATTAAGAACGTGTAATAAACACCTCAAGTACACGTAAATAGATTCTTACTACATTTACTGTCGAATTCAATCACGGAGGTTTCCAGTGGAAAGCTGTGAAATGACGAAAATACTGGTAATGTTTACAAGTCCGGGTACTTCGGGTGGCGTTTTCACGGGACTGTGCTTTCAATTATTACGAGTTCATGTTTACAGAGCTCAGAATTGGTGTCTAAAGCCTTTGAATCACGAGAATAGTTTTTATGTTTTCAATTTAGGAGGATTGGCTTTGCCGTATTTTTTGTGTGAATCAGATAAAATGGTGGCGGTTCCACTAAAAAGTTCTAAGCAAACTGTCTAATTGTGGTAAAACTGTTAAAATACACAATGAGAGTTCCCAGAAATGATTAAGAACGTGTAATGAACCCCTCAAGTACACGTAAATAGATTCTTACTACATTTACTGCTGAATTCAATCACGGAGGTTTCCAGTGGAAAGCTGTGAAATGACGAAAATACTGGTACTATTTACAAGTCCGGGTACTTCGGGTGCATTTTTACGGGACTGGGCTTTCAATTATTAAGAGTTCATGTTTACAGAGCTCAGAATTGGTGTCTAAAGCCTTGGAATGACGAGAATAGTTTTTATGTTTACAATTTAGGAGGATTGGCTTTGGCTTTTTTTTGTGTGAATCAGTTAAAATGGTGGCGGTTCCAGTAAATACTTCTAAGCAAACAGTCTAATTGTGGTAAAACTGTTAAAATACACAATGAGAGTTCCCAGAAATGATTAAGAACGTGTAATAAACCCCTCAAGTACACGTAAATAGATTCTTACTACATTTAGTGTCGAATTCAATCACGGAGGTTTCCAGTGGAAAGCTGTGAAATGACGAAAATACTGGTAATGTTTACAAGTCCGGGTACTTCGGGTGGCATTTTCACGGGACTGTGCTTTCAATTATTAAGAGTTCATGTTTACAGAGCTCAGATTTGGTGTCTAAAGCCTTTGAATCACGAGAATAGTTTTTGTGTTTACAATTTAGGAGGATTGGCTTTGGCGTTTTTTTTTGTGTGAATCAGTTAAAATGGTGGCGGTTCCAGTAAATACTTCTAAGCAAACTGTCTAATTGTGGTAAAACTGTTAAAATACACA
Organism: Myotis daubentonii; assembly: GCF_963259705.1. Taxonomy (NCBI): domain Eukaryota; kingdom Metazoa; phylum Chordata; class Mammalia; order Chiroptera; family Vespertilionidae; genus Myotis; species Myotis daubentonii. The sequence goes on along the minus strand of NC_081856.1, from coordinate 306,126 downwards.
ATGAGAGTTCCCAGAAATGATTAAGAACGTGTAATAAACATCTCAAGTACACGTAAATAGATTCTTACTACATTTACTGTCGAATTCAACACGGAGGTTTCCAGTGGAAAGCTGTGAAATGACGAAAATACTGGTAATGTTTACAAGTACGGGTACTTCTGGTGGCGTTTTCACGGGACTGTGCTTTCAAATATTAAGAGTTCATGTTTACAGAGCTCAGATTTGGTGTCTAAAGCCTTTGAATCACGAGAATAGTTTTTATGGTTACAATTTAGGAGGATTGGCTTTGGCATTTTTTTTGTGTGAATCAGTTAAAATGGTGGCGGTTCCAGTAAACAGTTCTAAGCAAACTGTCTAATTGTGGTAAAACTGTTAAAATACACAATGATAGTTCCCAGAAATCATTAAGAACGTGTAATAAACACCTCAAGTACACGTAAATAGATTCTTACTACATTTACTGTCGAATTCAACACGGAGGTTTCCAGTGGAAAGCTGTGAAATGACGAAAATACTGGTAATGTTTACAAGTACGGGTACTTCTGGTGGCGTTTTCACGGGACTGTGCTTTCAAATATTAAGAGTTCATGTTTACAGAGCTCAGAATTGGTGTCTAAAGCCTTTGAATCACGAGAATAGTTTTTATGGTTACAATTTAGGAGGATTGGCTTTGGCATTTTTTTTGTGTGAATCAGTTAAAATGGTGGCGGTTCCAGTAAACAGTTCTAAGCAAACTGTCTAATTGTGGTAAAACTGTTAAAATACACAATGATAGTTCCCAGAAATCATTAAGAACGTGTAATAAACACCTCAAGTACACGTAAATAGATTCTTACTACATTTACTGTCGAATTCAATCACGGAGGTTTCAAGTGGAAAGCTGTGAAATGACGAAAATACTGGTAATGTTTACAAGTCCGGGTACTTCGGGTGGCGTTTTCACGGGACTGTGCTTTCAATTATTAAGAGTTCATGTTTATAGAGCTCAGAATTGGTGTCTAAAGCCTTGGAATGACGAGAATAGTTTTTATGTTTACAATTTAGGAGGATTGGCTTTGGCTTGTTTTTGTGTGAATCAGTTAAAATGGTGGCGGTTCCAGTAAATACTTCTAAGCAAACTGTCTAATTGTGGTAAAACTGTTAAAATACACAATGAGAGTTCCCAGAAATGATTAAGAACGTGTAATAAACATCTCAAGTACACGTAAATAGATTCTTACTACATTTACTGTCGAATTCAATCACGGAGGTTTCCAGTGGAAAGCTGTGAAATGACGAAAATACTGGTAATGTTTACAAGTACGGGTACTTCTGGTGGCGTTTTCACGGGACTGTGCTTTCAAATATTAAGAGTTCATGTTTACAGAGCTCAGAATTGGTGTCTAAAGCCTTTGAATCACGAGAATAGTTTTTGTGTTTACAATTTAGGAGGATTGGCTTAGGCGTTTTTTTTGTGTGAATCAGTCAAAATTGTGGCGGTTCCAGTAAATACTTCTAAGCAAACTGTCTAATTGTGGTAAAACTGTTAAAATACACAATGAGAGTTCCCAGAAATGATTAAGAACGTGTAATAAACACCTCAAGTACACGTAAATAGATTCTTACTACATTTACTGTCGAATTCAATCACGGAGGTTTCGAGTGGAAAGCTGTGAAATGACGAAAATACTGGTAATGTTTACAAGTCCGGGTACTTCGGGTGGCGTTTTCACGGGACTGTGCTTTCAATTATTAAGAGTTCATGTTTACAGAGCTCAGAATTGGTGTCTAAAGCCTTTGAATCACGAGAATAGTTTTTGTGTTTACAATTTAGGAGGATTGGCTTTGGCGTATTTTTTTGTGTGAATCAGTTAAAATGGTGGCGGTTCCAGTAAATACTTCTAAGCAAACTGTCTAATTGTGGTAAAACTGTTAAAATACACAATGAGAGTTCCCAGAAATGATTAAGAACGTGTAATAAACCCCTCAAGTACACGTAAATAGATTCTTACTACATTTACTGTCGAATTCAATCACGGAGGTTTCCAGTGGAAAGCTGTGAAATGACGAAAATACTGGTAATGTTTACAAGTCCGGGTACTTCGGGTGGCATTTTCACGGGACTGTGCTTTCAATTATTAAGAGTTCATGTTTACAGAGCTCAGATTTGGTGTCTAAAGCCTTTGAATCACGAGAATAGTTTTTGTGTTTACAATTTACGAGGATTGGCTTTGGCGTTTTTTTTTGTGTGAATCAGTTAAAATGGTGGCGGTTACAGTAAATACTTCTAAGCAAACTGTCTAATTGTGGTAAAACTGTTAAAATACACAATGAGAGTTCCCAGAAATGATTAAGAACGTGTAATAAACATCTCAAGTACACGTAAATAGATTCTTACTACATTTACTGTCGAATTCAACACGGAGGTTTCCAGTGGAAAGCTGTGAAATGACGAAAATACTGGTAATGTTTACAAGTACGGGTACTTCTGGTGGCGTTTTCACGGGACTGTGCTTTCAATTATTAAGAGTTCATGTTTACAGAGCTCAGAATTGGTGTCTAAAGCCTTTGAATCACGAGAATAGTTTTTGTGTTTACAATTTAGGAGGATTGGCTTTGGCGTTTTTTTTGTGTGAATCAGTCAAAATTGTGGCGGTTCCAGTAAATACTTCTAAGCAAACTGTCTAATTGTGGTAAAACTGTTAAAATACACAATGAGAGTTCCCAGAAATGATTAAGAACGTGTAATAAACACCTCAAGTACACGTAAATAGATTCTTACTACATTTACTGTCGAATTCAATCACGGAGGTTTCCAGTGGAAAGCTGTGAAATGACGAAAATACTGGTAATGTTTACAAGTCCGGGTACTTCGGGTGGCGTTTTCACGGGACTGTGCTTTCAATTATTACGAGTTCATGTTTACAGAGCTCAGAATTGGTGTCTAAAGCCTTTGAATCACGAGAATAGTTTTTATGTTTTCAATTTAGGAGGATTGGCTTTGCCGTATTTTTTGTGTGAATCAGATAAAATGGTGGCGGTTCCACTAAAAAGTTCTAAGCAAACTGTCTAATTGTGGTAAAACTGTTAAAATACACAATGAGAGTTCCCAGAAATGATTAAGAACGTGTAATGAACCCCTCAAGTACACGTAAATAGATTCTTACTACATTTACTGCTGAATTCAATCACGGAGGTTTCCAGTGGAAAGCTGTGAAATGACGAAAATACTGGTACTATTTACAAGTCCGGGTACTTCGGGTGCATTTTTACGGGACTGGGCTTTCAATTATTAAGAGTTCATGTTTACAGAGCTCAGAATTGGTGTCTAAAGCCTTGGAATGACGAGAATAGTTTTTATGTTTACAATTTAGGAGGATTGGCTTTGGCTTTTTTTTGTGTGAATCAGTTAAAATGGTGGCGGTTCCAGTAAATACTTCTAAGCAAACAGTCTAATTGTGGTAAAACTGTTAAAATACACAATGAGAGTTCCCAGAAATGATTAAGAACGTGTAATAAACCCCTCAAGTACACGTAAATAGATTCTTACTACATTTAGTGTCGAATTCAATCACGGAGGTTTCCAGTGGAAAGCTGTGAAATGACGAAAATACTGGTAATGTTTACAAGTCCGGGTACTTCGGGTGGCATTTTCACGGGACTGTGCTTTCAATTATTAAGAGTTCATGTTTACAGAGCTCAGATTTGGTGTCTAAAGCCTTTGAATCACGAGAATAGTTTTTGTGTTTACAATTTAGGAGGATTGGCTTTGGCGTTTTTTTTTGTGTGAATCAGTTAAAATGGTGGCGGTTCCAGTAAATACTTCTAAGCAAACTGTCTAATTGTGGTAAAACTGTTAAAATACACAATGAGAGTTCCCAGAAATGATTAAGAACGTGTAATAAACATCTCAAGTACACGTAAATAGATTCTTACTACATTTACTGTCGAATTCAACACGGAGGTTTCCAGTGGAAAGCTGTGAAATGACGAAAATACTGGTAATGTTTACAAGTACGGGTACTTCTGGTGGCGTTTTCACGGGACTGTGCTTTCAAATATTAAGAGTTCATGTTTACAGAGCTCAGAATTGGTGTCTAAAGCCTTTGAATCACGAGAATAGTTTTTATGGTTACAATTTAGGAGGATTGGCTTTGGCATTTTTTTTGTGTGAATCAGTTAAAATGGTGGCGGTTCCAGTAAACAGTTCTAAGCAAACTGTCTAATTGTGGTAAAACTGTTAAAATACACAATGATAGTTCCCAGAAATCATTAAGAACGTGTAATAAACACCTCAAGTACACGTAAATAGATTCTTACTACATTTACTGTCGAATTCAATCACGGAGGTTTCAAGTGGAAAGCTGTGAAATGACGAAAATACTGGTAATGTTTACAAGTCCGGGTACTTCGGGTGGCGTTTTCACGGGACTGTGCTTTCAATTATTAAGAGTTCATGTTTATAGAGCTCAGAATTGGTGTCTAAAGCCTTGGAATGACGAGAATAGTTTTTATGTTTACAATTTAGGAGGATTGGCTTTGGCTTGTTTTTGTGTGAATCAGTTAAAATGGTGGCGGTTCCAGTAAATACTTCTAAGCAAACTGTCTAATTGTGGTAAAACTGTTAAAATACACAATGAGAGTTCCCAGAAATGATTAAGAACGTGTAATAAACATCTCAAGTACACGTAAATAGATTCTTACTACATTTACTGTCGAATTCAATCACGGAGGTTTCCAGTGGAAAGCTGTGAAATGACGAAAATACTGGTAATGTTTACAAGTACGGGTACTTCTGGTGGCGTTTTCACGGGACTGTGCTTTCAAATATTAAGAGTTCATGTTTACAGAGCTCAGAATTGGTGTCTAAAGCCTTTGAATCACGAGAATAGTTTTTGTGTTTACAATTTAGGAGGATTGGCTTAGGCGTTTTTTTTGTGTGAATCAGTCAAAATTGTGGCGGTTCCAGTAAATACTTCTAAGCAAACTGTCTAATTGTGGTAAAACTGTTAAAATACACAATGAGAGTTCCCAGAAATGATTAAGAACGTGTAATAAACACCTCAAGTACACGTAAATAGATTCTTACTACATTTACTGTCGAATTCAATCACGGAGGTTTCGAGTGGAAAGCTGTGAAATGACGAAAATACTGGTAATGTTTACAAGTCCGGGTACTTCGGGTGGCGTTTTCACGGGACTGTGCTTTCAATTATTAAGAGTTCATGTTTACAGAGCTCAGAATTGGTGTCTAAAGCCTTTGAATCACGAGAATAGTTTTTGTGTTTACAATTTAGGAGGATTGGCTTTGGCGTATTTTTTTGTGTGAATCAGTTAAAATGGTGGCGGTTCCAGTAAATACTTCGAAGCAAACTGTCTAATTGTGGTAAAACTGTTAAAATACACAATGAGAGTTCCCAGAAATGATTAAGAACGTGTAATAAACCCCTCAAGTACACGTAAATAGATTCTTACTACATTTACTGTCGAATTCAATCACGGAGGTTTCCAGTGGAAAGCTGTGAAATGACGAAAATACTGGTAATGTTTACAAGTACGGGTACTTCTGGTGGCGTTTTCACGGGACTGTGCTTTCAAATATTAAGAGTTCATGTTTACAGAGCTCAGAATTGGTGTCTAAAGCCTTTGAATCACGAGAATAGTTTTTGTGTTTACAATTTAGGAGGATTGGCTTTGGCGTATTTTTTTGTGTGAATCAGTTAAAATGGTGGCGGTTCCAGTAAATACTTCTAAGCAAATTGTCTAATTGTGGTAAAACTGTTAAAATACACAATGAGAGTTCCCAGAAATGATTAAGAACGTGTAATAAACCCCTCAAGTACACGTAAATAGATTCTTACTACATTTACTGTCGAATTCAATCACGGAGGTTTCCAGTGGAAAGCTGTGAAATGACGAAAATACTGGTAATGTTTACAAGTCTGGGTACTTCGGGTGGCGTTTTCACGGGACTGTGCTTTCAATTATTAAGAGTTCATGTTTACAGAGCTCAGAATTGGTGTCTAAAGCCTTTGAATCACGAGAATAGTTTTTATGTTTTCAATTTAGGAGGATTGGCTTTGCCGTATTTTTTGTGTGAATCAGTTAAAATGGTGGCGGTTCCACTAAAAAGTTCTAAGCAAACTGTCTAATTGTGGTAAAACTGTTAAAATACACAATGATAGTTCCCAGAAATAATTAAGAACGTGTAATAAACACCTCAAGTACACGTAAATAGATTCTTACTACATTTACTGTCGAATTCAACACGGAGGTTTCCAGTGGAAAACTGTGAAATGACGAAAATACTGGTAATGTTTACAAGTACGGGTACTTCTGGTGGCGTTTTCACGGGACTGTGCTTTCAAATATTAAGAATTCATGTTTACAGAGCTCGCTCAGAATTGGTGTCTAAAGCCTTTGAATCACGAGAATAGTTTTTGTGTTTACAATTTAGGAGGATTGGCTTTGGCGTATTTTTTTGTGTGAATCAGTTAAAATGGTGGCGGTTCCAGTAAATACTTCTAAGCAAACTGTCTAATTGTGGTAAAACTGTTAAAATACACAATGAGAGTTCCCAGAAATGATTAAGAACGTGTAATAAACCCCTCAAGTACACGTAAATAGATTCTTACTACATTTACTGTCGAATTCAATCACGGAGGTTTCCAGTGGAAAGCTGTGAAATGACGAAAATACTGGTAATGTTTACAAGTCCGGGTACTTCGGGTGGCGTTTTCACGGGACTGTGCTTTCAATTATTAAGAGTTCATGTTTACAGAGCTCAGAATTGGTGTCTAAAGCCTTTCAATCACGAGAATAGTTTTTATGTTTTCAATTTAGGAGGATTGGCTTTGGCGTTTTTTTGTGTGAATCAGTTAAAATGGTGGCGGTTCCACTAAAAAGTTCTAAGCAAACTGTCTAATTGTGGTAAAACTGTTAAAATACACAATGATAGTTCCCAGAAATAATTAAGAACGTGTAATAAACACCTCAAGTACACGTAAATAGATTCTTACTACATTTACTGTCGAATTCAATCACGGAGGTTTCGAGTGGAAAGCTGTGAAATGACGAAAATACTGGTAATGTTTACAAGTCCGGGTACTTCGGGTGGCGTTTTCACGGGACTGTGCTTTCAATTATTAAGAGTTCATGTTTACAGAGCTCAGATTTGGTGTCTAAAGCCTTTGAATCACGAGAATAGTTTTTGTGTTTACAATTTAGGAGGATTGGCTTTGGCGTTTTTTTTGTGTGAATCAGTTAAAATGGTGGCGGTTCCAGTAAATACTTCTAAGCAAACTGTCTAATTGTGGTAAAACTGTTAAAATACACAATGAGAGTTCCCAGAAATGATTAAGAACGTGTAATAAACATCTCAAGTACACGTAAATAGATTCTTACTACATTTACTGTCGAATTCAACACGGAGGTTTCCAGTGGAAAGCTGTGAAATGACGAAAATACTGGTAATGTTTACAAGTACGGGTACTTCTGGTGGCGTTTTCACGGGACTGTGCTTTCACATATTAAGAGTTCATGTTTACAGAGCTCAGAATTGGTGTCTAAAGCCTTTGAATCACGAGAATAGTTTTTGTGTTTACAATTTAGGAGGATTGGCTTTGGCGTTTTTTTTGTGTGAATCAGTTAAAATGGTGGCGGTTCCAGTAAATACTTCTAAGCAAACTGTCTAATTGTGGTAAAACTGTTAAAATACACAATGAGAGTTCCCAGAAATGATTAAGAACGTGTAATAAACACCTCAAGTACACGTAAATAGATTCTTACTACATTTACTGTCGAATTCAACACGGAGGTTTCCAGTGGAAAGCTGTGAAATGACGAAAATACTGGTAATGTTTACAAGTACGGGTACTTCTGGTGGCGTTTTCACGGGACTGTGCTTTCAAATATTAAGAGTTCATGTTTACAGAGCTCAGAATTGGTGTCTAAAGCCTTTGAATCACGAGAATAGTTTTTGTGTTTACAATTTAGGAGGATTGGCTTTGGCGTATTTTTTTGTGTGAATCAGTTAAAATGGTGGCGGTTCCAGTAAATACTTCTAAGCAAATTGTCTAATTGTGGTAAAACTGTTAAAATACACAATGAGAGTTCCCAGAAATGATTAAGAACGTGTAATAAACCCCTCAAGTACACGTAAATAGATTCTTACTACATTTACTGTCTAATTCAATCACGGAGGTTTCCAGTGGAAAGCTGTGAAATGACGAAAATACTGGTAATGTTTACAAGTCTGGGTACTTCGGGTGGCGTTTTCACGGGACTGTGCTTTCAATTATTAAGAGTTCATGTTTACAGAGCTCAGAATTGGTGTCTAAAGCGTTTGAATCACGAGAATAGTTTTTATGTTTTCAATTTAGGAGGATTGGCTTTGCCGTATTTTTTGTGTGAATCAGTTAAAATGGTGGCGGTTCCACTAAAAAGTTCTAAGCAAACTGTCTAATTGTGGTAAAACTGTTAAAATACACAATGATAGTTCCCAGAAATAATTAAGAACGTGTAATAAACACCTCAAGTACACGTAAATAGATTCTTACTACATTTACTGTCGAATTCAACACGGAGGTTTCCAGTGGAAAACTGTGAAATGACGAAAATACTGGTAATGTTTACAAGTACGGGTACTTCTGGTGGCGTTTTCACGGGACTGTGCTTTCAAATATTAAGAATTCATGTTTACAGAGCTCGCTCAGAATTGGTGTCTAAAGCCTTTGAATCACGAGAATAGTTTTTGTGTTTACAATTTAGGAGGATTGGCTTTGGCGTATTTTTTTGTGTGAATCAGTTAAAATGGTGGCGGTTCCAGTAAATACTTCTAAGCAAACTGTCTAATTGTGGTAAAACTGTTAAAATACACAATGAGAGTTCCCAGAAATGATTAAGAACGTGTAATAAACCCCTCAAGTACACGTAAATAGATTCTTACTACATTTACTGTCGAATTCAATCACGGAGGTTTCCAGTGGAAAGCTGTGAAATGACGAAAATACTGGTAATGTTTACAAGTCCGGGTACTTCGGGTGGCGTTTTCACGGGACTGTGCTTTCAATTATTAAGAGTTCATGTTTACAGAGCTCAGAATTGGTGTCTAAAGCCTTTCAATCACGAGAATAGTTTTTATGTTTTCAATTTAGGAGGATTGGCTTTGGCGTTTTTTTGTGTGAATCAGTTAAAATGGTGGCGGTTCCACTAAAAAGTTCTAAGCAAACTGTCTAATTGTGGTAAAACTGTTAAAATACACAATGATAGTTCCCAGAAATAATTAAGAACGTGTAATAAACACCTCAAGTACACGTAAATAGATTCTTACTACATTTACTGTCGAATTCAATCACGGAGGTTTCGAGTGGAAAGCTGTGAAATGACGAAAATACTGGTAATGTTTACAAGTCCGGGTACTTCGGGTGGCGTTTTCACGGGACTGTGCTTTCAATTATTAAGAGTTCATGTTTACAGAGCTCAGATTTGGTGTCTAAAGCCTTTGAATCACGAGAATAGTTTTTGTGTTTACAATTTAGGAGGATTGGCTTTGGCGTTTTTTTTGTGTGAATCAGTTAAAATGGTGGCGGTTCCAGTAAATACTTCTAAGCAAACTGTCTAATTGTGGTAAAACTGTTAAAATACACAATGAGAGTTCCCAGAAATGATTAAGAACGTGTAATAAACATCTCAAGTACACGTAAATAGATTCTTACTACATTTACTGTCGAATTCAACACGGAGGTTTCCAGTGGAAAGCTGTGAAATGACGAAAATACTGGTAATGTTTACAAGTACGGGTACTTCTGGTGGCGTTTTCACGGGACTGTGCTTTCAAATATTAAGAGTTCATGTTTACAGAGCTCAGAATTGGTGTCTAAAGCCTTTGAATCACGAGAATAGTTTTTATGTTTTCAATTTAGGAGGATTGGCTTTGCCGTATTTTTTGTGTGAATCAGTTAAAATGGTGGCGGTTCCACTAAAAAGTTCTAAGCAAACTGTCTAATTGTGGTAAAACTGTTAAAATACACAATGATAGTTCCCAGAAATAATTAAGAACGTGTAATAAACACCTCAAGTACACGTAAATAGATTCTTACTACATTTACTGTCGAATTCAACACGGAGGTTTCCAGTGGAAAACTGTGAAATGACGAAAATACTGGTAATGTTTACAAGTACGGGTACTTCTGGTGGCGTTTTCACGGGACTGTGCTTTCAAATATTAAGAATTCATGTTTACAGAGCTCGCTCAGAATTGGTGTCTAAAGCCTTTGAATCACGAGAATAGTTTTTATGTTTACAATTTAGGAGGATTGGCTTTGGCATTTTTTTTGTGTGAATCAGTTAAAATGGTGGCGGTTCCAGTAAACAGTTCTAAGCAAACTGTCTAATTGTGGTAAAACTGTTAAAATACACAATGAGAGTTCCCAGAAATGATTAAGAACGTGTAATAAACCCCTCAAGTACACGTAAATAGATTCTTACTACATTTACTGTCGAATTCAATCACGGAGGTTTCCAGTGGAAAGCTGTGAAATGACGAAAATACTGGTAATGTTTACAAGTCCGGGTACTTCGGGTGGCGTTTTCACGGGACTGTGCTTTCAATTATTAAGAGTTCATGTTTACAGAGCTCAGAATTGGTGTCTAAAGCCTTTGAATCACGAGAATAGTTTTTATGTTTTCAATTTAGGAGGATTGGCTTTGGCGTTTTTTTGTGTGAATCAGTTAAAATGGTGGCGGTTCCACTAAAAAGTTCTAAGCAAACTGTCTAATTGTGGTAAAACTGTTAAAATACACAATGATAGTTCCCAGAAATAATTAAGAACGTGTAATAAACACCTCAAGTACACGTAAATAGATTCTTACTACATTTACTGTCGAATTCAATCACGGAGGTTTCGAGTGGAAAGCTGTGAAATGACGAAAATACTGGTAATGTTTACAAGTCCGGGTACTTCGGGTGGCGTTTTCACGGGACTGTGCTTTCAATTATTAAGAGTTCATGTTTACAGAGCTCAGATTTGGTGTCTAAAGCCTTTGAATCACGAGAATAGTTTTTGTGTTTACAATTTAGGAGGATTGGCTTTGGCGTTTTTTTTGTGTGAATCAGTTAAAATGGTGGCGGTTCCAGTAAATACTTCTAAGCAAACTGTCTAATTGTGGTAAAACTGTTAAAATACACAATGAGAGTTCCCAGAAATGATTAAGAACGTGTAATAAACATCTCAAGTACACGTAAATAGATTCTTACTACATTTACTGTCGAATTCAACACGGAGGTTTCCAGTGGAAAGCTGTGAAATGACGAAAATACTGGTAATGTTTACAAGTACGGGTACTTCTGGTGGCGTTTTCACGGGACTGTGCTTTCAAATATTAAGAGTTCATGTTTACAGAGCTCAGAATTGGTATCTAAAGCCTTTGAATCACGAGAATAGTTTTTGTGTTTACAATTTAGGAGGATTGGCTTTGGCGTATTTTTTTGTGTGAATCAGTTAAAATGGTGGCGGTTCCAGTAAATACTTCTAAGCAAACTGTCTAATTGTGGTAAAACTGTAAAAATACACAATGAGAGTTCCCAGAAATGATTAAGAACGTGTAATAAACCCCTCAAGTACACGTAAATAGATTCTTACTACATTTACTTTCGAATTCAATCACGGAGGTTTCCAGTGGAAAGCTGTGAAATGACGAAAATACTAGTAATGTTTACAAGTCCGGGTACTTCGGGTGGCATTTTCAAGGGACTGTGCTTTCAATTATTACGAGTTCATGTTTACAGAGCTCAGAATTGGTGTCTAAAGCCTTTGAATCACGAGAATAGTTTTTATGTTTACAATTTAGGAGGATTGGCTTTGGCATTTTTTTTGTGTGAATCAGTTAAAATGGTGGCGGTTCCAGTAAACAGTTCTAAGCAAACTGTCTAATTGTGGTAAAACTGTTAAAATACACAATGATAGTTCCCAGAAATCATTAAGAACGTGTAATAAACACCTCAAGTACACGTAAATAGATTCTTACTACATTTACTGTCGAATTCAATCACGGAGGTTTCGAGTGGAAAGCTGTGAAATGACGAAAATACTGGTAATGTTTACAAGTCCGGGTACTTCGGGTGGCGTTTTCACGGGACTGTGCTTTCAATTATTAAGAGTTCATGTTTACAGAGCTCAGAATTGGTGTCTAAAGCCTTGGAATGACGAGAATAGTTTTTATGTTTACAATTTAGGAGGATTGGCTTTGTCTTTTTTTTGTGTGAATCAGTTAAAATGGTGGCGGTTCCAGTAAATACTTCTAAGCAAACTGTCTAATTGTGGTAAAACTGTTAAAATACACAATGAGAGTTCCCAGAAATGATTAAGAACGTGTAATAAACATCTCAAGTACACGTAAATAGATTCTTACTACATTTACTGTCGAATTCAATCACGGAGGTTTCCAGTGGAAAGCTGTGAAATGACGAAAATACTGGTAATGTTTACAAGTACGGGTACTTCTGGTGGCGTTTTCACGGGACTGTGCTTTCAAATATTAAGAGTTCATGTTTACAGAGCTCAGAATTGGTGTCTAAAGCCTTTGAATCACGAGAATAGTTTTTGTGTTTACAATTTAGGAGGATTGGCTTTGGCGTTTTTTTTGTGTGAATCAGTCAAAATTGTGGCGGTTCCAGTAAATACTTCTAAGCAAACTGTCTAATTGTGGTAAAACTGTTAAAATACACAATGAGAGTTCCCAGAAATGATTAAGAACGTGTAATAAACATCTCAAGTACACGTAAATAGATTCTTACTACATTTACTGTCGAATTCAATCACGGAGGTTTCGAGTGGAAAGCTGTGAAATGACGAAAATACTGGTAATGTTTACAAGTACGGGTACTTCTGGTTGCGTTTTCACGGGACTGTGCTTTCAAATATTAAGAGTTCATGTTTACAGAGCTCAGAATTGGTGTCTAAAGCCTTTGAATCACGAGAATAGTTTTTGTGTTTACAATTTAGGAGGATTGGCTTTGGCGTATTTTTTTGTGTGAATCAGTTAAAATGGTGGCGGTTCCAGTAAATACTTCTAAGCAAACTGTCTAATTGTGGTAAAACTGTTAAAATACACAATGATAGTTCCCAGAAATGATTAAGAACGTGTAATAAACACCTCAAGTACACGTAAATAGATTCTTACTACATTTACTGTCGAATTCAACACGGAGGTTTCCAGTGGAAAGCTGTGAAATGACGAAAATACTGGTAATGTTTACAAGTACGGGTACTTCTGGTGGCGTTTTCACGGGACTGTGCTTTCAAATATTAAGAGTTCATGTTTACAGAGCTCAGAATTGGTGTCTAAAGCCTTTGAATCACGAGAATAGTTTTTATGTTTTCAATTTAGGAGGATTGGCTTTGCCGTATTTTTTGTGTGAATCAGTTAAAATGGTGGCGGTTCCAGTAAACAGTTCTAAGCAAACTGTCTAATTGTGGTAAAACTGTTAAAATACACAATGATAGTTCCCAGAAATAATTAAGAACGTGTAATAAACACCTCAAGTACACGTAAATAGATTCTTACTACATTTACTGTCGAATTCAACACGGAGGTTTCCAGTGGAAAACTGTGAAATGACGAAAATACTGGTAATGTTTACAAGTACGGGTACTTCTGGTGGCGTTTTCACGGGACTGTGCTTTCAAATATTAAGAATTCATGTTTACAGAGCTCGCTCAGAATTGGTGTCTAAAGCCTTTGAATCACGAGAATAGTTTTTGTGTTTACAATTTAGGAGGATTGGCTTTGGCGTATTTTTTTGTGTGAATCAGTTAAAATGGTGGCGGTTCCAGTAAATACTTCTAAGCAAACTGTCTAATTGTGGTAAAACTGTTAAAATACACAATGAGAGTTCCCAGAAATGATTAAGAACGTGTAATAAACCCCTCAAGTACACGTAAATAGATTCTTACTACATTTACTGTCGAATTCAATCACGGAGGTTTCCAGTGGAAAGCTGTGAAATGACGAAAATACTGGTAATGTTTACAAGTCCGGGTACTTCGGGTGGCGTTTTCACGGGACTGTGCTTTCAATTATTAAGAGTTCATGTTTACAGAGCTCAGAATTGGTGTCTAAAGCCTTTGAATCACGAGAATAGTTTTTATGTTTTCAATTTAGGAGGATTGGCTTTGGCGTTTTTGTGTGTGAATCAGTTAAAATGGTGGCGGTTCCACTAAAAAGTTCTAAGCAAACTGTCTAATTGTGGTAAAACTGTTAAAATACACAATGATAGTTCCCAGAAATCATTAAGAACGTGTAATAAACACCTCAAGTACACGTAAATAGATTCTTACTACATTTACTGTCGAATTCAATCACGGAGGTTTCGAGTGGAAAGCTGTGAAATGACGAAAATACTGGTAATGTTTACAAGTCCGGGTACTTCGGGTGGCGTTTTCACGGGACTGTGCTTTCAATTATTAAGAGTTCATGTTTACAGAGCTCAGATTTGGTGTCTAAAGCCTTTGAATCACGAGAATAGTTTTTGTGTTTACAATTTAGGAGGATTGGCTTTGGCGTTTTTTTTGTGTGAATCAGTTAAAATGGTGGCGGTTCCAGTAAATACTTCTAAGCAAACTGTCTAATTGTGGTAAAACTGTTAAAATACACAATGAGAGTTCCCAGAAATGATTAAGAACGTGTAATAAACATCTCAAGTACACGTAAATAGATTCTTACTACATTTACTGTCGAATTCAACACGGAGGTTTCCAGTGGAAAGCTGTGAAATGACGAAAATACTGGTAATGTTTACAAGTACGGGTACTTCTGGTGGCGTTTTCACGGGACTGTGCTTTCAAATATTAAGAGTTCATGTTTACAGAGCTCAGAATTGGTGTCTAAAGCCTTTGAATCACGAGAATAGTTTTTATGTTTTCAATTTAGGAGGATTGGCTTTGCCGTATTTTTTGTGTGAATCAGTTAAAATGGTGGCGGTTCCAGTAAACAGTTCTAAGCAAACTGTCTAATTGTGGTAAAACTGTTAAAATACACAATGATAGTTCCCAGAAATAATTAAGAACGTGTAATAAACACCTCAAGTACACGTAAATAGATTCTTACTACATTTACTGTCGAATTCAACACGGAGGTTTCCAGTGGAAAACTGTGAAATGACGAAAATACTGGTAATGTTTACAAGTACGGGTACTTCTGGTGGCGTTTTCACGGGACTGTGCTTTCAAATATTAAGAATTCATGTTTACAGAGCTCGCTCAGAATTGGTGTCTAAAGCCTTTGAATCACGAGAATAGTTTTTGTGTTTACAATTTAGGAGGATTGGCTTTGGCGTATTTTTTTGTGTGAATCAGTTAAAATGGTGGCGGTTCCAGTAAATACTTCTAAGCAAACTGTCTAATTGTGGTAAAACTGTTAAAATACACAATGAGAGTTCCCAGAAATGATTAAGAACGTGTAATAAACCCCTCAAGTACACGTAAATAGATTCTTACTACATTTACTGTCGAATTCAATCACGGAGGTTTCCAGTGGAAAGCTGTGAAATGACGAAAATACTGGTAATGTTTACAAGTCCGGGTACTTCGGGTGGCGTTTTCACGGGACTGTGCTTTCAATTATTAAGAGTTCATGTTTACAGAGCTCAGAATTGGTGTCTAAAGCCTTTGAATCACGAGAATAGTTTTTATGTTTTCAATTTAGGAGGATTGGCTTTGGCGTTTTTTTGTGTGAATCAGTTAAAATGGTGGCGGTTCCACTAAAAAGTTCTAAGCAAACTGTCTAATTGTGGTAAAACTGTTAAAATACACAATGATAGTTCCCAGAAATAATTAAGAACGTGTAATAAACACCTCAAGTACACGTAAATAGATTCTTACTACATTTACTGTCGAATTCAATCACGGAGGTTTCGAGTGGAAAGCTGTGAAATGACGAAAATACTGGTAATGTTTACAAGTCCGGGTACTTCGGGTGGCGTTTTCACGGGACTGTGCTTTCAATTATTAAGAGTTCATGTTTACAGAGCTCAGATTTGGTGTCTAAAGCCTTTGAATCACGAGAATAGTTTTTGTGTTTACAATTTAGGAGGATTGGCTTTGGCGTTTTTTTTGTGTGAATCAGTTAAAATGGTGGCGGTTCCAGTAAATACTTCTAAGCAAACTGTCTAATTGTGGTAAAACTGTTAAAATACACAATGAGAGTTCCCAGAAATGATTAAGAACGTGTAATAAACCCCTCAAGTACACGTAAATAGATTCTTACTACATTTACTGTCGAATTCAACACGGAGGTTTCCAGTGGAAAGCTGTGAAATGACGAAAATACTGGTAATGTTTACAAGTACGGGTACTTCTGGTGGCGTTTTCACGGGACTGTGCTTTCAAATATTAAGAGTTCATGTTTACAGAGCTCAGAATTGGTGTCTAAAGCCTTTGAATCACGAGAATAGTTTTTGTGTTTACAATTTAGGAGGATTGGCTTTGGCGTATTTTTTTGTGTGAATCAGTTAAAATGGTGGCGGTTCCAGTAAATACTTCTAAGCAAACTGTCTAATTGTGGTAAAACTGTTAAAATACACAATGAGAGTTCCCAGAAATGATTAAGAACGTGTAATAAACCCCTCAAGTACACGTAAATAGATTCTTACTACATTTACTGTCGAATTCAATCACGGAGGTTTCCAGTGGAAAGCTGTGAAATGACGAAAATACTGGTAATGTTTACAAGTCCGGGTACTTCGGGTGGCGTTTTCACGGGACTGTGCTTTCAATTATTAAGAGTTCATGTTTACAGAGCTCAGAATTGGTGTCTAAAGCCTTTGAATCACGAGAATAGTTTTTATGTTTTCAATTTAGGAGGATTGGCTTTGGCGTTTTTTTGTGTGAATCAGTTAAAATGGTGGCGGTTCCACTAAAAAGTTCTAAGCAAACTGTCTAATTGTGGTAAAACTGTTAAAATACACAATGATAGTTCCCAGAAATAATTAAGAACGTGTAATAAACACCTCAAGTACACGTAAATAGATTCTTACTACATTTACTGTCGAATTCAATCACGGAGGTTTCGAGTGGAAAGCTGTGAAATGACGAAAATACTGGTAATGTTTACAAGTCCGGGTACTTCGGGTGGCGTTTTCACGGGACTGTGCTTTCAATTATTAAGAGTTCATGTTTACAGAGCTCAGATTTGGTGTCTAAAGCCTTTGAATCACGAGAATAGTTTTTGTGTTTACAATTTAGGAGGATTGGCTTTGGCGTTTTTTTTGTGTGAATCAGTTAAAATGGTGGCGGTTCCAGTAAATACTTCTAAGCAAACTGTCTAATTGTGGTAAAACTGTTAAAATACACAATGAGAGTTCCCAGAAATGATTAAGAACGTGTAATAAACCCCTCAAGTACACGTAAATAGATTCTTACTACATTTACTGTCGAATTCAACACGGAGGTTTCCAGTGGAAAGCTGTGAAATGACGAAAATACTGGTAATGTTTACAAGTACGGGTACTTCTGGTGGCGTTTTCACGGGACTGTGCTTTCAAATATTAAGAGTTCATGTTTACAGAGCTCAGAATTGGTGTCTAAAGCCTTTGAATCACGAGAATAGTTTTTGTGTTTACAATTTAGGAGGATTGGCTTTGGCGTATTTTTTTGTGTGAATCAGTTAAAATGGTGGCGCTTCCAGTAAATACTTCTAAGCAAACTGTCTAATTGTGGTAAAACTGTTAAAATACACAATGAGAGTTCCCAGAAATGATTAAGAACGTGTAATAAACCCCTCAAGTACACGTAAATAGATTCTTACTACATTTACTTTCGAATTCAATCACGGAGGTTTCCAGTGGAAAGCTGTGAAATGACGAAAATACTAGTAATGTTTACAAGTCCGGGTACTTCGGGTGGCATTTTCAAGGGACTGTGCTTTCAATTATTACGAGTTCATGTTTACAGAGCTCAGAATTGGTGTCTAAAGCCTTTGAATCACGAGAATAGTTTTTATGTTTACAATTTAGGAGGATTGGCTTTGGCATTTTTTTTGTGTGAATCAGTTAAAATGGTGGCGGTTCCAGGAAACAGTTCTAAGCAAACTGTCTAATTGTGGTAAAACTGTTAAAATACACAATGATAGTTCCCAGAAATCATTAAGAACGTGTAATAAACACCTCAAGTACACGTAAATAGATTCTTACTACATTTACTGTCGAATTCAATCACGGAGGTTTCGAGTGGAAAGCTGTGAAATGACGAAAATACTGGTAATGTTTACAAGTCCGGGTACTTCGGGTGGCGTTTTCACGGGACTGTGCTTTCAATTATTAAGAGTTCATGTTTACAGAGCTCAGAATTGGTGTCTAAAGCCTTGGAATGACGAGAATAGTTTTTATGTTTACAATTTAGGAGGATTGGCTTTGTCTTTTTTTTGTGTGAATCAGTTAAAATGGTGGCGGTTCCAGTAAATACTTCTAAGCAAACTGTCTAATTGTGGTAAAACTGTTAAAATACACAATGAGAGTTCCCAGAAATGATTAAGAACGTGTAATAAACATCTCAAGTACACGTAAATAGATTCTTACTACATTTACTGTCGAATTCAATCACGGAGGTTTCCAGTGGAAAGCTGTGAAATGACGAAAATACTGGTAATGTTTACAAGTACGGGTACTTCTGGTGGCGTTTTCACGGGACTGTGCTTTCAAATATTAAGAGTTCATGTTTACAGAGCTCAGAATTGGTGTCTAAAGCCTTTGAATCACGAGAATAGTTTTTGTGTTTACAATTTAGGAGGATTGGCTTTGGCGTTTTTTTTGTGTGAATCAGTCAAAATTGTGGCGGTTCCAGTAAATACTTCTAAGCAAACTGTCTAATTGTGGTAAAACTGTTAAAATACACAATGAGAGTTCCCAGAAATGATTAAGAACGTGTAATAAACATCTCAAGTACACGTAAATAGATTCTTACTACATTTACTGTCGAATTCAATCACGGAGGTTTCGAGTGGAAAGCTGTGAAATGACGAAAATACTGGTAATGTTTACAAGTACGGGTACTTCTGGTGGCGTTTTCACGGGACTGTGCTTTCAAATATTAAGAGTTCATGTTTACAGAGCTCAGAATTGGTGTCTAAAGCCTTTGAATCACGAGAATAGTTTTTGTGTTTACAATTTAGGAGGATTGGCTTTGGCGTATTTTTTTGTGTGAATCAGTTAAAATGGTGGCGGTTCCAGTAAATACTTCTAAGCAAACTGTCTAATTGTGGTAAAACTGTTAAAATACACAATGATAGTTCCCAGAAATGATTTAGAACGTGTAATAAACACCTCAAGTACACGTAAATAGATTCTTACTACATTTACTGTCGAATTCAACACGGAGGTTTCCAGTGGAAAGCTGTGAAATGACGAAAATACTGGTAATGTTTACAAGTCCGGGTACTTCGGGTGGCGTTTTCACGGGACTGTGCTTTCAATTATTAAGAGTTCATGTTTACAGAGCTCAGAATTGGTGTCTAAAGCCTTTGAATCACGAGAATAGTTTTTATGTTTTCAATTTAGGAGGATTGGCTTTGGCGTTTTTTTGTGTGAATCAGTTAAAATGGTGGCGGTTCCACTAAAAAGTTCTAAGCAAACTGTCTAATTGTGGTAAAACTGTTAAAATACACAATGATAGTTCCCAGAAATAATTAAGAACGTGTAATAAACACCTCAAGTACACGTAAATAGATTCTTACTACATTTACTGTCGAATTCAATCACGGAGGTTTCGAGTGGAAAGCTGTGAAATGACGAAAATACTGGTAATGTTTACAAGTCCGGGTACTTCGGGTGGCGTTTTCACGGGACTGTGCTTTCAATTATTAAGAGTTCATGTTTACAGAGCTCAGATTTGGTGTCTAAAGCCTTTGAATCACGAGAATAGTTTTTGTGTTTACAATTTAGGAGGATTGGCTTTGGCGTTTTTTTTGTGTGAATCAGTTAAAATGGTGGCGGTTCCAGTAAATACTTCTAAGCAAACTGTCTAATTGTGGTAAAACTGTTAAAATACACAATGAGAGTTCCCAGAAATGATTAAGAACGTGTAATAAACATCTCAAGTACACGTAAATAGATTCTTACTACATTTACTGTCGAATTCAACACGGAGGTTTCCAGTGGAAAGCTGTGAAATGACGAAAATACTGGTAATGTTTACAAGTACGGGTACTTCTGGTGGCGTTTTCACGGGACTGTGCTTTCAAATATTAAGAGTTCATGTTTACAGAGCTCAGAATTGGTGTCTAAAGCCTTTGAATCACGAGAATAGTTTTTGTGTTTACAATTTAGGAGGATTGGCTTTGGCGTATTTTTTTGTGTGAATCAGTTAAAATGGTGGCGGTTCCAGTAAATACTTCTAAGCAAACTGTCTAATTGTGGTAAAACTGTTAAAATACACAATGAGAGTTCCCAGAAATGATTAAGAACGTGTAATAAACCCCTCAAGTACACGTAAATAGATTCTTACTACATTTACTTTCGAATTCAATCACGGAGGTTTCCAGTGGAAAGCTGTGAAATGACGAAAATACTAGTAATGTTTACAAGTCCGGGTACTTCGGGTGGCATTTTCAAGGGACTGTGCTTTCAATTATTACGAGTTCATGTTTACAGAGCTCAGAATTGGTGTCTAAAGCCTTTGAATCACGAGAATAGTTTTTATGTTTACAATTTAGGAGGATTGGCTTTGGCATTTTTTTTGTGTGAATCAGTTAAAATGGTGGCGGTTCCAGTAAACAGTTCTAAGCAAACTGTCTAATTGTGGTAAAACTGTTAAAATACACAATGATAGTTCCCAGAAATCATTAAGAACGTGTAATAAACACCTCAAGTACACGTAAATAGATTCTTACTACATTTACTGTCGAATTCAATCACGGAGGTTTCGAGTGGAAAGCTGTGAAATGACGAAAATACTGGTAATGTTTACAAGTCCGGGTACTTCGGGTGGCGTTTTCACGGGACTGTGCTTTCAATTATTAAGAGTTCATGTTTACAGAGCTCAGAATTGGTGTCTAAAGCCTTGGAATGACGAGAATAGTTTTTATGTTTACAATTTAGGAGGATTGGCTTTGTCTTTTTTTTGTGTGAATCAGTTAAAATGGTGGCGGTTCCAGTAAATACTTCTAAGCAAACTGTCTAATTGTGGTAAAACTGTTAAAATACACAATGAGAGTTCCCAGAAATGATTAAGAACGTGTAATAAACATCTCAAGTACACGTAAATAGATTCTTACTACATTTACTGTCGAATTCAATCACGGAGGTTTCCAGTGGAAAGCTGTGAAATGACGAAAATACTGGTAATGTTTACAAGTACGGGTACTTCTGGTGGCGTTTTCACGGGACTGTGCTTTCAAATATTAAGAGTTCATGTTTACAGAGCTCAGAATTGGTGTCTAAAGCCTTTGAATCACGAGAATAGTTTTTGTGTTTACAATTTAGGAGGATTGGCTTTGGCGTTTTTTTTGTGTGAATCAGTCAAAATTGTGGCGGTTCCAGTAAATACTTCTAAGCAAACTGTCTAATTGTGGTAAAACTGTTAAAATACACAATGAGAGTTCCCAGAAATGATTAAGAACGTGTAATAAACATCTCAAGTACACGTAAATAGATTCTTACTACATTTACTGTCGAATTCAATCACGGAGGTTTCGAGTGGAAAGCTGTGAAATGACGAAAATACTGGTAATGTTTACAAGTACGGGTACTTCTGGTGGCGTTTTCACGGGACTGTGCTTTCAAATATTAAGAGTTCATGTTTACAGAGCTCAGAATTGGTGTCTAAAGCCTTTGAATCACGAGAATAGTTTTTGTGTTTACAATTTAGGAGGATTGGCTTTGGCGTATTTTTTTGTGTGAATCAGTTAAAATGGTGGCGGTTCCAGTAAATACTTCTAAGCAAACTGTCTAATTGTGGTAAAACTGTTAAAATACACAATGATAGTTCCCAGAAATGATTAAGAACGTGTAATAAACACCTCAAGTACACGTAAATAGATTCTTACTACATTTACTGTCGAATTCAACACGGAGGTTTCCAGTGGAAAGCTGTGAAATGACGAAAATACTGGTAATGTTTACAAGTCCGGGTACTTCGGGTGGCGTTTTCACGGGACTGTGCTTTCAATTATTAAGAGTTCATGTTTACAGAGCTCAGAATTGGTGTCTAAAGCCTTTGAATCACGAGA
This sequence comes from Myotis daubentonii, assembly GCF_963259705.1. Classification (NCBI taxonomy): domain Eukaryota; kingdom Metazoa; phylum Chordata; class Mammalia; order Chiroptera; family Vespertilionidae; genus Myotis; species Myotis daubentonii. The sequence goes on along the minus strand of NC_081856.1, from coordinate 283,926 downwards.
ATAGTTTTTATGTTTTCAATTTAGGAGGATTGGCTTTGGCGTTTTTTTGTGTGAATCAGTTAAAATGGTGGCGGTTCCACTAAAAAGTTCTAAGCAAACTGTCTAATTGTGGTAAAACTGTTAAAATACACAATGATAGTTCCCAGAAATAATTAAGAACGTGTAATAAACACCTCAAGTACACGTAAATAGATTCTTACTACATTTACTGTCGAATTCAATCACGGAGGTTTCGAGTGGAAAGCTGTGAAATGACGAAAATACTGGTAATGTTTACAAGTCCGGGTACTTCGGGTGGCGTTTTCACGGGACTGTGCTTTCAATTATTAAGAGTTCATGTTTACAGAGCTCAGATTTGGTGTCTAAAGCCTTTGAATCACGAGAATAGTTTTTGTGTTTACAATTTAGGAGGATTGGCTTTGGCGTTTTTTTTGTGTGAATCAGTTAAAATGGTGGCGGTTCCAGTAAATACTTCTAAGCAAACTGTCTAATTGTGGTAAAACTGTTAAAATACACAATGAGAGTTCCCAGAAATGATTAAGAACGTGTAATAAACCCCTCAAGTACACGTAAATAGATTCTTACTACATTTACTGTCGAATTCAATCACGGAGGTTTCCAGTGGAAAGCTGTGAAATGACGAAAATACTGGTAATGTTTACAAGTCCGGGTACTTCGGGTGGCGTTTTCACGGGACTGTGCTTTCAATTATTAAGAGTTCATGTTTACAGAGCTCAGAATTGGTGTCTAAAGCCTTTGAATCACGAGAATAGTTTTTATGTTTTCAATTTAGGAGGATTGGCTTTGGCGTTTTTTTGTGTGAATCAGTTAAAATGGTGGCGGTTCCACTAAAAAGTTCTAAGCAAACTGTCTAATTGTGGTAAAACTGTTAAAATACACAATGATAGTTCCCAGAAATAATTAAGAACGTGTAATAAACACCTCAAGTACACGTAAATAGATTCTTACTACATTTACTGTCGAATTCAATCACGGAGGTTTCGAGTGGAAAGCTGTGAAATGACGAAAATACTGGTAATGTTTACAAGTCCGGGTACTTCGGGTGGCGTTTTCACGGGACTGTGCTTTCAATTATTAAGAGTTCATGTTTACAGAGCTCAGATTTGGTGTCTAAAGCCTTTGAATCACGAGAATAGTTTTTGTGTTTACAATTTAGGAGGATTGGCTTTGGCGTTTTTTTTGTGTGAATCAGTTAAAATGGTGGCGGTTCCAGTAAATACTTCTAAGCAAACTGTCTAATTGTGGTAAAACTGTTAAAATACACAATGAGAGTTCCCAGAAATGATTAAGAACGTGTAATAAACCCCTCAAGTACACGTAAATAGATTCTTACTACATTTACTGTCGAATTCAACACGGAGGTTTCCAGTGGAAAGCTGTGAAATGACGAAAATACTGGTAATGTTTACAAGTACGGGTACTTCTGGTGGCGTTTTCACGGGACTGTGCTTTCAAATATTAAGAGTTCATGTTTACAGAGCTCAGAATTGGTGTCTAAAGCCTTTGAATCACGAGAATAGTTTTTGTGTTTACAATTTAGGAGGATTAGCTTTGGCGTATTTTTTTGTGTGAATCAGTTAAAATGGTGGCGGTTCCAGTAAATACTTCTAAGCAAACTGTCTAATTGTGGTAAAACTGTTAAAATACACAATGAGAGTTCCCAGAAATGATTAAGAACGTGTAATAAACCCCTCAAGTACACGTAAATAGATTCTTACTACATTTACTTTCGAATTCAATCACGGAGGTTTCCAGTGGAAAGCTGTGAAATGACGAAAATACTAGTAATGTTTACAAGTCCGGGTACTTCGGGTGGCATTTTCAAGGGACTGTGCTTTCAATTATTACGAGTTCATGTTTACAGAGCTCAGAATTGGTGTCTAAAGCCTTTGAATCACGAGAATAGTTTTTATGTTTACAATTTAGGAGGATTGGCTTTGGCATTTTTTTTGTGTGAATCAGTTAAAATGGTGGCGGTTCCAGTAAACAGTTCTAAGCAAACTGTCTAATTGTGGTAAAACTGTTAAAATACACAATGATAGTTCCCAGAAATCATTAAGAACGTGTAATAAACACCTCAAGTACACGTAAATAGATTCTTACTACATTTACTGTCGAATTCAATCACGGAGGTTTCGAGTGGAAAGCTGTGAAATGACGAAAATACTGGTAATGTTTACAAGTCCGGGTACTTCGGGTGGCGTTTTCACGGGACTGTGCTTTCAATTATTAAGAGTTCATGTTTACAGAGCTCAGAATTGGTGTCTAAAGCCTTGGAATGACGAGAATAGTTTTTATGTTTACAATTTAGGAGGATTGGCTTTGTCTTTTTTTTGTGTGAATCAGTTAAAATGGTGGCGGTTCCAGTAAATACTTCTAAGCAAACTGTCTAATTGTGGTAAAACTGTTAAAATACACAATGAGAGTTCCCAGAAATGATTAAGAACGTGTAATAAACATCTCAAGTACACGTAAATAGATTCTTACTACATTTACTGTCGAATTCAATCACGGAGGTTTCCAGTGGAAAGCTGTGAAATGACGAAAATACTGGTAATGTTTACAAGTACGGGTACTTCTGGTGGCGTTTTCACGGGACTGTGCTTTCAAATATTAAGAGTTCATGTTTACAGAGCTCAGAATTGGTGTCTAAAGCCTTTGAATCACGAGAATAGTTTTTGTGTTTACAATTTAGGAGGATTGGCTTTGGCGTTTTTTTTGTGTGAATCAGTCAAAATTGTGGCGGTTCCAGTAAATACTTCTAAGCAAACTGTCTAATTGTGGTAAAACTGTTAAAATACACAATGAGAGTTCCCAGAAATGATTAAGAACGTGTAATAAACATCTCAAGTACACGTAAATAGATTCTTACTACATTTACTGTCGAATTCAATCACGGAGGTTTCGAGTGGAAAGCTGTGAAATGACGAAAATACTGGTAATGTTTACAAGTACGGGTACTTCTGGTGGCGTTTTCACGGGACTGTGCTTTCAAATATTAAGAGTTCATGTTTACAGAGCTCAGAATTGGTGTCTAAAGCCTTTGAATCACGAGAATAGTTTTTGTGTTTACAATTTAGGAGGATTGGCTTTGGCGTATTTTTTTGTGTGAATCAGTTAAAATGGTGGCGGTTCCAGTAAATACTTCTAAGCAAACTGTCTAATTGTGGTAAAACTGTTAAAATACACAATGATAGTTCCCAGAAATGATTAAGAACGTGTAATAAACACCTCAAGTACACGTAAATAGATTCTTACTACATTTACTGTCGAATTCAACACGGAGGTTTCCAGTGGAAAGCTGTGAAATGACGAAAATACTGGTAATGTTTACAAGTCCGGGTACTTCGGGTGGCGTTTTCACGGGACTGTGCTTTCAATTATTAAGAGTTCATGTTTACAGAGCTCAGAATTGGTGTCTAAAGCCTTTGAATCACGAGAATAGTTTTTATGTTTTCAATTTAGGAGGATTGGCTTTGGCGTTTTTTTGTGTGAATCAGTTAAAATGGTGGCGGTTCCACTAAAAAGTTCTAAGCAAACTGTCTAATTGTGGTAAAACTGTTAAAATACACAATGATAGTTCCCAGAAATAATTAAGAACGTGTAATAAACACCTCAAGTACACGTAAATAGATTCTTACTACATTTACTGTCGAATTCAATCACGGAGGTTTCGAGTGGAAAGCTGTGAAATGACGAAAATACTGGTAATGTTTACAAGTCCGGGTACTTCGGGTGGCGTTTTCACGGGACTGTGCTTTCAATTATTAAGAGTTCATGTTTACAGAGCTCAGATTTGGTGTCTAAAGCCTTTGAATCACGAGAATAGTTTTTGTGTTTACAATTTAGGAGGATTGGCTTTGGCGTTTTTTTTGTGTGAATCAGTTAAAATGGTGGCGGTTCCAGTAAATACTTCTAAGCAAACTGTCTAATTGTGGTAAAACTGTTAAAATACACAATGAGAGTTCCCAGAAATGATTAAGAACGTGTAATAAACCCCTCAAGTACACGTAAATAGATTCTTACTACATTTACTGTCGAATTCAATCACGGAGGTTTCCAGTGGAAAGCTGTGAAATGACGAAAATACTGGTAATGTTTACAAGTCCGGGTACTTCGGGTGGCGTTTTCACGGGACTGTGCTTTCAATTATTAAGAGTTCATGTTTACAGAGCTCAGAATTGGTGTCTAAAGCCTTTGAATCACGAGAATAGTTTTTATGTTTTCAATTTAGGAGGATTGGCTTTGGCGTTTTTTTGTGTGAATCAGTTAAAATGGTGGCGGTTCCACTAAAAAGTTCTAAGCAAACTGTCTAATTGTGGTAAAACTGTTAAAATACACAATGATAGTTCCCAGAAATAATTAAGAACGTGTAATAAACACCTCAAGTACACGTAAATAGATTCTTACTACATTTACTGTCGAATTCAATCACGGAGGTTTCGAGTGGAAAGCTGTGAAATGACGAAAATACTGGTAATGTTTACAAGTCCGGGTACTTCGGGTGGCGTTTTCACGGGACTGTGCTTTCAATTATTAAGAGTTCATGTTTACAGAGCTCAGATTTGGTGTCTAAAGCCTTTGAATCACGAGAATAGTTTTTGTGTTTACAATTTAGGAGGATTGGCTTTGGCGTTTTTTTTGTGTGAATCAGTTAAAATGGTGGCGGTTCCAGTAAATACTTCTAAGCAAACTGTCTAATTGTGGTAAAACTGTTAAAATACACAATGAGAGTTCCCAGAAATGATTAAGAACGTGTAATAAACCCCTCAAGTACACGTAAATAGATTCTTACTACATTTACTGTCGAATTCAACACGGAGGTTTCCAGTGGAAAGCTGTGAAATGACGAAAATACTGGTAATGTTTACAAGTACGGGTACTTCTGGTGGCGTTTTCACGGGACTGTGCTTTCAAATATTAAGAGTTCATGTTTACAGAGCTCAGAATTGGTGTCTAAAGCCTTTGAATCACGAGAATAGTTTTTGTGTTTACAATTTAGGAGGATTAGCTTTGGCGTATTTTTTTGTGTGAATCAGTTAAAATGGTGGCGGTTCCAGTAAATACTTCTAAGCAAACTGTCTAATTGTGGTAAAACTGTTAAAATACACAATGAGAGTTCCCAGAAATGATTAAGAACGTGTAATAAACCCCTCAAGTACACGTAAATAGATTCTTACTACATTTACTTTCGAATTCAATCACGGAGGTTTCCAGTGGAAAGCTGTGAAATGACGAAAATACTAGTAATGTTTACAAGTCCGGGTACTTCGGGTGGCATTTTCAAGGGACTGTGCTTTCAATTATTACGAGTTCATGTTTACAGAGCTCAGAATTGGTGTCTAAAGCCTTTGAATCACGAGAATAGTTTTTATGTTTACAATTTAGGAGGATTGGCTTTGGCATTTTTTTTGTGTGAATCAGTTAAAATGGTGGCGGTTCCAGTAAACAGTTCTAAGCAAACTGTCTAATTGTGGTAAAACTGTTAAAATACACAATGATAGTTCCCAGAAATCATTAAGAACGTGTAATAAACACCTCAAGTACACGTAAATAGATTCTTACTACATTTACTGTCGAATTCAATCACGGAGGTTTCGAGTGGAAAGCTGTGAAATGACGAAAATACTGGTAATGTTTACAAGTCCCGGTACTTCGGGTGGCGTTTTCACGGGACTGTGCTTTCAATTATTAAGAGTTCATGTTTACAGAGCTCAGAATTGGTGTCTAAAGCCTTGGAATGACGAGAATAGTTTTTATGTTTACAATTTAGGAGGATTGGCTTTGTCTTTTTTTTGTGTGAATCAGTTAAAATGGTGGCGGTTCCAGTAAATACTTCTAAGCAAACTGTCTAATTGTGGTAAAACTGTTAAAATACACAATGAGAGTTCCCAGAAATGATTAAGAACGTGTAATAAACATCTCAAGTACACGTAAATAGATTCTTACTACATTTACTGTCGAATTCAATCACGGAGGTTTCGAGTGGAAAGCTGTGAAATGACGAAAATACTGGTAATGTTTACAAGTACGGGTACTTCTGGTGGCGTTTTCACGGGACTGTGCTTTCAAATATTAAGAGTTCATGTTTACAGAGCTCAGAATTGGTGTCTAAAGCCTTTGAATCACGAGAATAGTTTTTGTGTTTACAATTTAGGAGGATTGGCTTTGGCGTATTTTTTTGTGTGAATCAGTTAAAATGGTGGCGGTTCCAGTAAATACTTCTAAGCAAACTGTCTAATTGTGGTAAAACTGTTAAAATACACAATGATAGTTCCCAGAAATGATTAAGAACGTGTAATAAACACCTCAAGTACACGTAAATAGATTCTTACTACATTTACTGTCGAATTCAACACGGAGGTTTCCAGTGGAAAGCTGTGAAATGACGAAAATACTGGTAATGTTTACAAGTCCGGGTACTTCGGGTGGCGTTTTCACGGGACTGTGCTTTCAATTATTAAGAGTTCATGTTTACAGAGCTCAGAATTGGTGTCTAAAGCCTTTGAATCACGAGAATAGTTTTTATGTTTTCAATTTAGGAGGATTGGCTTTGGCGTTTTTTTGTGTGAATCAGTTAAAATGGTGGCGGTTCCACTAAAAAGTTCTAAGCAAACTGTCTAATTGTGGTAAAACTGTTAAAATACACAATGATAGTTCCCAGAAATAATTAAGAACGTGTAATAAACACCTCAAGTACACGTAAATAGATTCTTACTACATTTACTGTCGAATTCAATCACGGAGGTTTCGAGTGGAAAGCTGTGAAATGACGAAAATACTGGTAATGTTTACAAGTCCGGGTACTTCGGGTGGCGTTTTCACGGGACTGTGCTTTCAATTATTAAGAGTTCATGTTTACAGAGCTCAGATTTGGTGTCTAAAGCCTTTGAATCACGAGAATAGTTTTTGTGTTTACAATTTAGGAGGATTGGCTTTGGCGTTTTTTTTGTGTGAATCAGTTAAAATGGTGGCGGTTCCAGTAAATACTTCTAAGCAAACTGTCTAATTGTGGTAAAACTGTTAAAATACACAATGAGAGTTCCCAGAAATGATTAAGAACGTGTAATAAACATCTCAAGTACACGTAAATAGATTCTTACTACATTTACTGTCGAATTCAACACGGAGGTTTCCAGTGGAAAGCTGTGAAATGACGAAAATACTGGTAATGTTTACAAGTACGGGTACTTCTGGTGGCGTTTTCACGGGACTGTGCTTTCAAATATTAAGAGTTCATGTTTACAGAGCTCAGAATTGGTGTCTAAAGCCTTTGAATCACGAGAATAGTTTTTGTGTTTACAATTTAGGAGGATTGGCTTTGGCGTATTTTTTTGTGTGAATCAGTTAAAATGGTGGCGGTTCCAGTAAATACTTCTAAGCAAACTGTCTAATTGTGGTAAAACTGTTAAAATACACAATGAGAGTTCCCAGAAATGATTAAGAACGTGTAATAAACCCCTCAAGTACACGTAAATAGATTCTTACTACATTTACTTTCGAATTCAATCACGGAGGTTTCCAGTGGAAAGCTGTGAAATGACGAAAGTACTAGTAATGTTTACAAGTCCGGGTACTTCGGGTGGCATTTTCAAGGGACTGTGCTTTCAATTATTACGAGTTCATGTTTACAGAGCTCAGAATTGGTGTCTAAAGCCTTTGAATCACGAGAATAGTTTTTATGTTTACAATTTAGGAGGATTGGCTTTGGCATTTTTTTTGTGTGAATCAGTTAAAATGGTGGCGGTTCCAGTAAACAGTTCTAAGCAAACTGTCTAATTGTGGTAAAACTGTTAAAATACACAATGATAGTTCCCAGAAATGATTAAGAACGTGTAATAAACACCTCAAGTACACGTAAATAGATTCTTACTACATTTACTGTCGAATTCAATCACGGAGGTTTCGAGTGGAAAGCTGTGAAATGACGAAAATACTGGTAATGTTTACAAGTCCGGGTACTTCGGGTGGCGTTTTCACGGGACTGTGCTTTCAATTATTAAGAGTTCATGTTTACAGAGCTCAGAATTGGTGTCTAAAGCCTTGGAATGACGAGAATAGTTTTTATGTTTACAATTTAGGAGGATTGGCTTTGTCTTTTTTTTGTGTGAATCAGTTAAAATGGTGGCGGTTCCAGTAAATACTTCTAAGCAAACTGTCTAATTGTGGTAAAACTGTTAAAATACACAATGAGAGTTCCCAGAAATGATTAAGAACGTGTAATAAACATCTCAAGTACACGTAAATAGATTCTTACTACATTTACTGTCGAATTCAATCACGGAGGTTTCCAGTGGAAAGCTGTGAAATGACGAAAATACTGGTAATGTTTACAAGTACGGGTACTTCTGGTGGCGTTTTCACGGGACTGTGCTTTCAAATATTAAGAGTTCATGTTTACAGAGCTCAGAATTGGTGTCTAAAGCCTTTGAATCACGAGAATAGTTTTTGTGTTTACAATTTAGGAGGATTGGCTTTGGCGTTTTTTTTGTGTGAATCAGTCAAAATTGTGGCGGTTCCAGTAAATATTTCTAAGCAAACTGTCTAATTGTGGTAAAACTGTTAAAATACACAATGAGAGTTCCCAGAAATGATTAAGAACGTGTAATAAACATCTCAAGTACACGTAAATAGATTCTTACTACATTTACTGTCGAATTCAATCACGGAGGTTTCGAGTGGAAAGCTGTGAAATGACGAAAATACTGGTAATGTTTACAAGTACGGGTACTTCTGGTGGCGTTTTCAAGGGACTGTGCTTTCAAATATTAAGAGTTCATGTTTACAGAGCTCAGAATTGGTGTCTAAAGCCTTTGAATCACGAGAATAGTTTTTGTGTTTACAATTTAGGAGGATTGGCTTTGGCGTATTTTTTTGTGTGAATCAGTTAAAATGGTGGCGGTTCCAGTAAATACTTCTAAGCAAACTGTCTAATTGTGGTAAAACTGTTAAAATACACAATGATAGTTCCCAGAAATGATTAAGAACGTGTAATAAACACCTCAAGTACACGTAAATAGATTCTTACTACATTTACTGTCGAATTCAACACGGAGGTTTCCAGTGGAAAGCTGTGAAATGACGAAAATACTGGTAATGTTTACAAGTACGGGTACTTCTGGTGGCGTTTTCACGGGACTGTGCTTTCAAATATTAAGAGTTCATGTTTACAGAGCTCAGAATTGGTGTCTAAAGCCTTTGAATCACGAGAATAGTTTTTATGTTTACAATTTAGGAGGATTGGCTTTGGCGTATTTTTTTGTGTGAATCAGTTAAAATGGTGGCGGTTCCAGTAAACAGTTCTAAGCAAACTGTCTAATTGTGGTAAAACTGTTAAAATACATAATGATAGTTCCCAGAAATGATTAAGAACGTGTAATAAACACCTCAAGTACACGTAAATAGATTCTTACTACATTTACTGTCGAATTCAATCACGGAGGTTTCCAGTGGAAAGCTGTGAAATGACGAAAATACTGGTAATGTTTACATGTCCGGGTACTTCGGGTGGCGTTTTCAAGGGACTGTGCTTTCAATTATTAAGAGTTCATGTTTACAGAGCTCAGAATTGGTGTCTAAAGCCTTTGAATCACGAGAATAGTTTTTATGTTTACAATTTAGGAGGATTGGCTTTGGCATTTTTTTTGTGTGAATCAGTTAAAATGGTGGCGGTTCCAGTAAACAGTACTAAGCAAGCTGTCTAATTGTGGTAAAACTGTTAAAATACACAATGATAGTTCCCAGAAATCATTAAGAACGTGTAATAAACACCTCAAGTACACGTAAATAGATTCTTACTACATTTACTGTCGAATTCAATCACGGAGGTTTCGAGTGGAAAGCTGTGAAATGACGAAAATACTGGTAATGTTTACAAGTCCGGGTACTTCGGGTGGCGTTTTCACGGGACTGTGCTTTCAATTATTAAGAGTTCATGTTTACAGAGCTCAGAATTGGTGTCTAAAGCCTTTGAATCACGAGCATAGTTTTTATGTTTTCAATTTAGGAGGATTGGCTTTGGCATTTTTTTTGTGTGAATCAGTTAAAATGGTGGCGGTTCAAGTAAATACTTCTAAGCAAACTGTCTATTTGTGGTAAAACTGTTAAAATACACAATGTTAGTTCCCAGAAATGATTAAGAACGTGTAATAAACACCTCAAGTACACGTAAATAGATTCTTACTACATTTACTGTCGAATTCAACACGGAGGTTTCCAGTGGAAAGCTGTGAAATGACGAAAATACTGGTAATGTTTACAAGTACGGGTACTTCTGGTGGCGTTTTCACGGGACTGTGCTTTCAAATATTAAGAGTTCATGTTTACAGAGCTCAGAATTGGTGTCTAAAGCCTTTGAATCACGAGAATAGTTTTTATGTTTACAATTTAGGAGGATTGGCTTTGGCGTATTTTTTTGTGTGAATCAGTTAAAATGGTGGCGGTTCCAGTAAACAGTTCTAAGCAAACTGTCTAATTGTGGTAAAACTGTTAAAATACACAATGATAGTTCCCAGAAATGATTAAGAACGTGTAATAAACCCCTCAAGTACACGTAAATAGATTCTTACTACATTTACTGTCGAATTCAATCACGGAGGTTTCGAGTGGAAAGCTGTGAAATGACGAAAATACTGGTAATGTTTACAAGTCCGGGTACTTCGGGTGGCGTTTTCACGGGACTGTGCTTTCAATTATTAAGAGTTCATGTTTACAGAGCTCAGAATTGGTGTCTAAAGCCTTTGAATCACGAGAATAGTTTTTATGTTTTCAATTTAGGAGGATTGGCTTTGCCGTATTTTTTGTGTGAATCAGTTAAAATGGTGGCGGTTCCACTAAAAAGTTCTAAGCAAACTGTCTAATTGTGGTAAAACTGTTAAAATACACAATGAGAGTTCCCAGAAATGATTAAGAACGTGTAATAAACCCCTCAAGTACACGTAAATAGATTCTTACTACATTTACTGTTGAATTCAATCACGGAGGTTTCGAGTGGAAAGCTGTGAAATGACGAAAATACTGGTAATGTTTACAAGTACGGGTACTTCTGGTGGCGTTTTCACGGGACTGTGCTTTCAAATATTAAGAGTTCATGTTTACAGAGCTCAGAATTGGTGTCTAAAGCCTTTGAATCACGAGAATAGTTTTTGTGTTTACAATTTAGGAGGATTGGCTTTGGCGTATTTTTTTGTGTGAATCAGTTAAAATGGTGGCGCTTCCAGTAAATACTTCTAAGCAAACTGTCTAATTGTGGTAAAACTGTTAAAATACACAATGAGAGTTCCCAGAAATGATTAAGAACGTGTAATAAACACCTCAAGTACACGTAAATAGATTCTTACTACATTTACTGTCGAATTCAATCACGGAGGTTTCCAGTGGAAAGCTGTGAAATGACGAAAATACTGGTAATGTTTACAAGTCCGGGTACTTCGGGTGGCATTTTCACGGGACTGTGTTTTCAATTATTACGAGTTCATGTTTACAGAGCTCAGAATTGGTGTCTAAAGCCTTTGAATCACGAGAATAGTTTTTATGTTTACAATTTAGGAGGATTGGCTTTGGCATTTTTTTTGTGTGAATCAGTTAAAATGGTGGCGGTTCCAGTAAACAGTTCTAAGCAAACTGTCTAATTGTGGTAAAACTGTTAAAATACACAATGATAGTTCCCAGAAATCATTAAGAACGTGTAATAAACACCTCAAGTACACGTAAATAGATTCTTACTACATTTACTGTCGAATTCAATCACGGAGGTTTCGAGTGGAAAGCTGTGAAATGACGAAAATACTGGTAATGTTTACAAGTCCGGGTACTTCGGGTGGCGTTTTCACGGGACTGTGCTTTCAATTATTAAGAGTTCATGTTTACAGAGCTCAGAATTGGTGTCTAAAGCCTTTGAATCACGAGAATAGTTTTTATGTTTTCAATTTAGGAGGATTGGCTTTGCCGTATTTTTTGTGTGAATCAGTTAAAATGGTGGCGGTTCCACTAAAAAGTTCTAAGCAAACTGTCTAATTGTGGTAAAACTGTTAAAATACACAATGATAGTTCCCAGAAATAATTAAGAACGTGTAATAAACACCTCAAGTACACGTAAATAGATTCTTACTACATTTACTGTCGAATTCAACACGGAGGTTTCCAGTGGAAAACTGTGAAATGACGAAAATACTGGTAATGTTTACAAGTACGGGTACTTCTGGTGGCGTTTTCACGGGACTGTGCTTTCAAATATTAAGAGTTCATGTTTACAGAGCTCGCTCAGAATTGGTGTCTAAAGCCTTTGAATCACGAGAATAGTTTTTGTGTTTACAATTTAGGAGGATTGGCTTTGGCGTATTTTTTTGTGTGAATCATTTAAAATGGTGGCGGTTCCAGTAAATACTTCTAAGCAAACTGTCTAATTGTGGTAAAACTGTTAAAATACACAATGAGAGTTCCCAGAAATGATTAAGAACGTGTAATAAACACCTCAAGTACACGTAAATAGATTCTTACTACATTTACTGTCGAATTCAACACGGAGGTTTCCAGTGGAAAGCTGTGAAATGACGAAAATACTGGTAATGTTTACAAGTACGGGTACTTCTGGTGGCGTTTTCACGGGACTGTGCTTTCAAATATTAAGAGTTCATGTTTACAGAGCTCAGAATTGGTGTCTAAAGTCTTTGAATCACGAGAATAGTTTTTATGTTTACAATTTAGGAGGATTGGCTTTGGCGTATTTTTTTGTGTGAATCAGTTAAAATGGTGGCGGTTCCAGTAAACAGTTCTAAGCAAACTGTCTAATTGTGGTAAAACTGTTAAAATACATAATGATAGTTCCCAGAAATGATTAAGAACGTGTAATAAACCCCTCAAGTACACGTAAATAGATTCTTACTACATTTACTGTTGAATTCAATCACGGAGGTTTCGAGTGGAAAGCTGTGAAATGACGAAAATACTGGTAATGTTTACAAGTACGGGTACTTCTGGTGGCGTTTTCACGGGACTGTGCTTTCAAATATTAAGAGTTCATGTTTACAGAGCTCAGAATTGGTGTCTAAAGCCTTTGAATCACGAGAATAGTTTTTGTGTTTACAATTTAGGAGGATTGGCTTTGGCGTATTTTTTTGTGTGAATCAGTTAAAATGGTGGCGGTTCCAGTAAATACTTCTAAGCAAACTGTCTAATTGTGGTAAAACTGTTAAAATACACAATGAGAGTTCCCAGAAATGATTAAGAACGTGTAATAAACACCTCAAGTACACGTAAATAGATTCTTACTACATTTACTGTCGAATTCAATCACGGAGGTTTCCAGTGGAAAGCTGTGAAATGACGAAAATACTGGTAATGTTTACAAGTACGGGTACTTCTGGTGGCGTTTTCACGGGACTGTGCTTTCAAATATTAAGAGTTCATGTTTACAGAGCTCAGAATTGGTGTCTAAAGCCTTTGAATCACGAGAATAGTTTTTGTGTTTACAATTTAGGAGGATTGGCTTTGGCGTATTTTTTTGTGTGAATCAGTTAAAATGGTGGCGCTTCCAGTAAACAGTACTAAGCAAGCTGTCTAATTGTGGTAAAACTGTTAAAATACACAATGATAGTTCCCAGAAATCATTAAGAACGTGTAATAAACACCTCAAGTACACGTAAATAGATTCTTACTACATTTACTGTCGAATTCAATCACGGAGGTTTCGAGTGGAAAGCTGTGAAATGACGAAAATACTGGTAATGTTTACAAGTCCGGGTACTTCGGGTGGCGTTTTCACGGGACTGTGCTTTCAATTATTAAGAGTTCATGTTTACAGAGCTCAGAATTGGTGTCTAAAGCCTTTGAATCACGAGCATAGTTTTTATGTTTTCAATTTAGGAGGATTGGCTTTGGCATTTTTTTTTGTGAATCAGTTAAAATGGTGGCGGTTCAAGTAAATACTTCTAAGCAAACTGTCTATTTGTGGTAAAACTGTTAAAATACACAATGTTAGTTCCCAGAAATGATTAAGAACGTGTAATAAACACCTCAAGTACACGTAAATAGATTCTTACTACATTTACTGTCGAATTCAACACGGAGGTTTCCAGTGGAAAGCTGTGAAATGACGAAAATACTGGTCATGTTTACAAGTACGGGTACTTCTGGTGGCGTTTTCACGGGACTGTGCTTTCAAATATTAAGAGTTCATGTTTACAGAGCTCAGAATTGGTGTCTAAAGCCTTTGAATCACGAGAATAGTTTTTATGTTTACAATTTAGGAGGATTGGCTTTGGCGTATTTTTTTGTGTGAATCAGTTAAAATGGTGGCGGTTCCAGTAAACAGTTCTAAGCAAACTGTCTAATTGTGGTAAAACTGTTAAAATACACAATGATAGTTCCCAGAAATGATTAAGAACGTGTAATAAACCCCTCAAGTACACGTAAATAGATTCTTACTACATTTACTGTCGAATTCAATCACGGAGGTTTCGAGTGGAAAGCTGTGAAATGACGAAAATACTGGTAATGTTTACAAGTCCGGGTACTTCGGGTGGCGTTTTCACGGGACTGTGCTTTCAATTATTAAGAGTTCATGTTTACAGAGCTCAGAATTGGTGTCTAAAGCCTTTGAATCACGAGAATAGTTTTTATGTTTTCAATTTAGGAGGATTGGCTTTGCCGTATTTTTTGTGTGAATCAGTTAAAATGGTGGCGGTTCCACTAAAAAGTTCTAAGCAAACTGTCTAATTGTGGTAAAACTGTTAAAATACACAATGAGAGTTCCCAGAAATGATTAAGAACGTGTAATAAACCCCTCAAGTACACGTAAATAGATTCTTACTACATTTACTGTTGAATTCAATCACGGAGGTTTCGAGTGGAAAGCTGTGAAATGACGAAAATACTGGTAATGTTTACAAGTACGGGTACTTCTGGTGGCGTTTTCACGGGACTGTGCTTTCAAATATTAAGAGTTCATGTTTACAGAGCTCAGAATTGGTGTCTAAAGCCTTTGAATCACGAGAATAGTTTTTGTGTTTACAATTTAGGAGGATTGGCTTTGGCGTATTTTTTTGTGTGAATCAGTTAAAATGGTGGCGCTTCCAGTAAATACTTCTAAGCAAACTGTCTAATTGTGGTAAAACTGTTAAAATACACAATGAGAGTTCCCAGAAATGATTAAGAACGTGTAATAAACACCTCAAGTACACGTAAATAGATTCTTACTACATTTACTGTCGAATTCAATCACGGAGGTTTCCAGTGGAAAGCTGTGAAATGACGAAAATACTGGTAATGTTTACAAGTCCGGGTACTTCGGGTGGCATTTTCACGGGACTGTGTTTTCAATTATTACGAGTTCATGTTTACAGAGCTCAGAATTGGTGTCTAAAGCCTTTGAATCACGAGAATAGTTTTTATGTTTACAATTTAGGAGGATTGGCTTTGGCATTTTTTTTGTGTGAATCAGTTAAAATGGTGGCGGTTCCAGTAAACAGTTCTAAGCAAACTGTCTAATTGTGGTAAAACTGTTAAAATACACAATGATAGTTCCCAGAAATCATTAAGAACGTGTAATAAACACCTCAAGTACACGTAAATAGATTCTTACTACATTTACTGTCGAATTCAATCACGGAGGTTTCGAGTGGAAAGCTGTGAAATGACGAAAATACTGGTAATGTTTACAAGTCCGGGTACTTCGGGTGGCGTTTTCACGGGACTGTGCTTTCAATTATTAAGAGTTCATGTTTACAGAGCTCAGAATTGGTGTCTAAAGCCTTTGAATCACGAGAATAGTTTTTATGTTTTCAATTTAGGAGGATTGGCTTTGCCGTATTTTTTGTGTGAATCAGTTAAAATGGTGGCGGTTCCACTAAAAAGTTCTAAGCAAACTGTCTAATTGTGGTAAAACTGTTAAAATACACAATGATAGTTCCCAGAAATAATTAAGAACGTGTAATAAACACCTCAAGTACACGTAAATAGATTCTTACTACATTTACTGTCGAATTCAACACGGAGGTTTCCAGTGGAAAACTGTGAAATGACGAAAATACTGGTAATGTTTACAAGTACGGGTACTTCTGGTGGCGTTTTCACGGGACTGTGCTTTCAAATATTAAGAGTTCATGTTTACAGAGCTCGCTCAGAATTGGTGTCTAAAGCCTTTGAATCACGAGAATAGTTTTTGTGTTTACAATTTAGGAGGATTGGCTTTGGCGTATTTTTTTGTGTGAATCATTTAAAATGGTGGCGGTTCCAGTAAATACTTCTAAGCAAACTGTCTAATTGTGGTAAAACTGTTAAAATACACAATGAGAGTTCCCAGAAATGATTAAGAACGTGTAATAAACACCTCAAGTACACGTAAATAGATTCTTACTACATTTACTGTCGAATTCAACACGGAGGTTTCCAGTGGAAAGCTGTGAAATGACGAAAATACTGGTAATGTTTACAAGTACGGGTACTTCTGGTGGCGTTTTCACGGGACTGTGCTTTCAAATATTAAGAGTTCATGTTTACAGAGCTCAGAATTGGTGTCTAAAGTCTTTGAATCACGAGAATAGTTTTTATGTTTACAATTTAGGAGGATTGGCTTTGGCGTATTTTTTTGTGTGAATCAGTTAAAATGGTGGCGGTTCCAGTAAACAGTTCTAAGCAAACTGTCTAATTGTGGTAAAACTGTTAAAATACATAATGATAGTTCCCAGAAATGATTAAGAACGTGTAATAAACCCCTCAAGTACACGTAAATAGATTCTTACTACATTTACTGTTGAATTCAATCACGGAGGTTTCGAGTGGAAAGCTGTGAAATGACGAAAATACTGGTAATGTTTACAAGTACGGGTACTTCTGGTGGCGTTTTCACGGGACTGTGCTTTCAAATATTAAGAGTTCATGTTTACAGAGCTCAGAATTGGTGTCTAAAGCCTTTGAATCACGAGAATAGTTTTTGTGTTTACAATTTAGGAGGATTGGCTTTGGCGTATTTTTTTGTGTGAATCAGTTAAAATGGTGGCGGTTCCAGTAAATACTTCTAAGCAAACTGTCTAATTGTGGTAAAACTGTTAAAATACACAATGAGAGTTCCCAGAAATGATTAAGAACGTGTAATAAACACCTCAAGTACACGTAAATAGATTCTTACTACATTTACTGTCGAATTCAATCACGGAGGTTTCCAGTGGAAAGCTGTGAAATGACGAAAATACTGGTAATGTTTACAAGTCCGGGTACTTCGGGTGGCATTTTCACGGGACTGTGTTTTCAATTATTACGAGTTCATGTTTACAGAGCTCAGAATTGGTGTCTAAAGCCTTTGAATCACGAGAATAGTTTTTATGTTTACAATTTAGGAGGATTGGCTTTGTCTTTTTTTTGTGTGAATCAGTTAAAATGGTGGCGGTTCCAGTAAATACTTCTAAGCAAACTGTCTAATTGTGGTAAAACTGTTAAAATACACAATGAGAGTTCCCAGAAATGATTAAGAACGTGTAATAAACATCTCAAGTACACGTAAATAGATTCTTACTACATTTACTGTCGAATTCAATCACGGAGGTTTCCAGTGGAAAGCTGTGAAATGACGAAAATACTGGTAATGTTTACAAGTACGGGTACTTCTGGTGGCGTTTTCACGGGACTGTGCTTTCAAATATTAAGAGTTCATGTTTACAGAGCTCAGAATTGGTGTCTAAAGCCTTTGAATCACGAGAATAGTTTTTGTGTTTACAATTTAGGAGGATTGGCTTTGGCGTTTTTTTTGTGTGAATCAGTCAAAATTGTGGCGGTTCCAGTAAATATTTCTAAGCAAACTGTCTAATTGTGGTAAAACTGTTAAAATACACAATGAGAGTTCCCAGAAATGATTAAGAACGTGTAATAAACATCTCAAGTACACGTAAATAGATTCTTACTACATTTACTGTCGAATTCAATCACGGAGGTTTCGAGTGGAAAGCTGTGAAATGACGAAAATACTGGTAATGTTTACAAGTACGGGTACTTCTGGTGGCGTTTTCAAGGGACTGTGCTTTCAAATATTAAGAGTTCATGTTTACAGAGCTCAGAATTGGTGTCTAAAGCCTTTGAATCACGAGAATAGTTTTTGTGTTTACAATTTAGGAGGATTGGCTTTGGCGTATTTTTTTGTGTGAATCAGTTAAAATGGTGGCGGTTCCAGTAAATACTTCTAAGCAAACTGTCTAATTGTGGTAAAACTGTTAAAATACACAATGATAGTTCCCAGAAATGATTAAGAACGTGTAATAAACACCTCAAGTACACGTAAATAGATTCTTACTACATTTACTGTCGAATTCAACACGGAGGTTTCCAGTGGAAAGCTGTGAAATGACGAAAATACTGGTAATGTTTACAAGTACGGGTACTTCTGGTGGCGTTTTCACGGGACTGTGCTTTCAAATATTAAGAGTTCATGTTTACAGAGCTCAGAATTGGTGTCTAAAGCCTTTGAATCACGAGAATAGTTTTTATGTTTACAATTTAGGAGGATTGGCTTTGGCGTATTTTTTTGTGTGAATCAGTTAAAATGGTGGCGGTTCCAGTAAACAGTTCTAAGCAAACTGTCTAATTGTGGTAAAACTGTTAAAATACATAATGATAGTTCCCAGAAATGATTAAGAACGTGTAATAAACACCTCAAGTACACGTAAATAGATTCTTACTACATTTACTGTCGAATTCAATCACGGAGGTTTCCAGTGGAAAGCTGTGAAATGACGAAAATACTGGTAATGTTTACATGTCCGGGTACTTCGGGTGGCGTTTTCAAGGGACTGTGCTTTCAATTATTAAGAGTTCATGTTTACAGAGCTCAGAATTGGTGTCTAAAGCCTTTGAATCACGAGAATAGTTTTTATGTTTACAATTTAGGAGGATTGGCTTTGGCATTTTTTTTGTGTGAATCAGTTAAAATGGTGGCGGTTCCAGTAAACAGTACTAAGCAAGCTGTCTAATTGTGGTAAAACTGTTAAAATACACAATGATAGTTCCCAGAAATCATTAAGAACGTGTAATAAACACCTCAAGTACACGTAAATAGATTCTTACTACATTTACTGTCGAATTCAATCACGGAGGTTTCGAGTGGAAAGCTGTGAAATGACGAAAATACTGGTAATGTTTACAAGTCCGGGTACTTCGGGTGGCGTTTTCACGGGACTGTGCTTTCAATTATTAAGAGTTCATGTTTACAGAGCTCAGAATTGGTGTCTAAAGCCTTTGAATCACGAGCATAGTTTTTATGTTTTCAATTTAGGAGGATTGGCTTTGGCATTTTTTTTGTGTGAATCAGTTAAAATGGTGGCGGTTCAAGTAAATACTTCTAAGCAAACTGTCTATTTGTGGTAAAACTGTTAAAATACACAATGTTAGTTCCCAGAAATGATTAAGAACGTGTAATAAACACCTCAAGTACACGTAAATAGATTCTTACTACATTTACTGTCGAATTCAACACGGAGGTTTCCAGTGGAAAGCTGTGAAATGACGAAAATACTGGTAATGTTTACAAGTACGGGTACTTCTGGTGGCGTTTTCACGGGACTGTGCTTTCAAATATTAAGAGTTCATGTTTACAGAGCTCAGAATTGGTGTCTAAAGCCTTTGAATCACGAGAATAGTTTTTATGTTTACAATTTAGGAGGATTGGCTTTGGCGTATTTTTTTGTGTGAATCAGTTAAAATGGTGGCGGTTCCAGTAAACAGTTCTAAGCAAACTGTCTAATTGTGGTAAAACTGTTAAAATACACAATGATAGTTCCCAGAAATGATTAAGAACGTGTAATAAACCCCTCAAGTACACGTAAATAGATTCTTACTACATTTACTGTCGAATTCAATCACGGAGGTTTCGAGTGGAAAGCTGTGAAATGACGAAAATACTGGTAATGTTTACAAGTCCGGGTACTTCGGGTGGCGTTTTCACGGGACTGTGCTTTCAATTATTAAGAGTTCATGTTTACAGAGCTCAGAATTGGTGTCTAAAGCCTTTGAATCACGAGAATAGTTTTTATGTTTTCAATTTAGGAGGATTGGCTTTGCCGTATTTTTTGTGTGAATCAGTTAAAATGGTGGCGGTTCCACTAAAAAGTTCTAAGCAAACTGTCTAATTGTGGTAAAACTGTTAAAATACACAATGAGAGTTCCCAGAAATGATTAAGAACGTGTAATAAACCCCTCAAGTACACGTAAATAGATTCTTACTACATTTACTGTTGAATTCAATCACGGAGGTTTCGAGTGGAAAGCTGTGAAATGACGAAAATACTGGTAATGTTTACAAGTACGGGTACTTCTGGTGGCGTTTTCACGGGACTGTGCTTTCAAATATTAAGAGTTCATGTTTACAGAGCTCAGAATTGGTGTCTAAAGCCTTTGAATCACGAGAATAGTTTTTGTGTTTACAATTTAGGAGGATTGGCTTTGGCGTATTTTTTTGTGTGAATCAGTTAAAATGGTGGCGGTTCCAGTAAATACTTCTAAGCAAACTGTCTAATTGTGGTAAAACTGTTAAAATACACAATGAGAGTTCCCAGAAATGATTAAGAACGTGTAATAAACACCTCAAGTACACGTAAATAGATTCTTACTACATTTACTGTCGAATTCAATCACGGAGGTTTCCAGTGGAAAGCTGTGAAATGACGAAAATACTGGTAATGTTTACAAGTCCGGGTACTTCGGGTGGCATTTTCACGGGACTGTGTTTTCAATTATTACGAGTTCATGTTTACAGAGCTCAGAATTGGTGTCTAAAGCCTTTGAATCACGAGAATAGTTTTTATGTTTACAATTTAGGAGGATTGGCTTTGGCATTTTTTTTGTGTGAATCAGTTAAAATGGTGGCGGTTCCAGTAAACAGTTCTAAGCAAACTGTCTAATTGTGGTAAAACTGTTAAAATACACAATGATAGTTCCCAGAAATCATTAAGAACGTGTAATAAACACCTCAAGTACACGTAAATAGATTCTTACTACATTTACTGTCGAATTCAATCACGGAGGTTTCGAGTGGAAAGCTGTGAAATGACGAAAATACTGGTAATGTTTACAAGTCCGGGTACTTCGGGTGGCGTTTTCACGGGACTGTGCTTTCAATTATTAAGAGTTCATGTTTACAGAGCTCAGAATTGGTGTCTAAAGCCT
The DNA here is from genome assembly GCF_963259705.1 of Myotis daubentonii. Classification (NCBI taxonomy): domain Eukaryota; kingdom Metazoa; phylum Chordata; class Mammalia; order Chiroptera; family Vespertilionidae; genus Myotis; species Myotis daubentonii. The sequence goes on along the minus strand of NC_081856.1, from coordinate 262,758 downwards.
TTGAATCACGAGAATAGTTTTTATGTTTTCAATTTAGGAGGATTGGCTTTGCCGTATTTTTTGTGTGAATCAGTTAAAATGGTGGCGGTTCCACTAAAAAGTTCTAAGCAAACTGTCTAATTGTGGTAAAACTGTTAAAATACACAATGATAGTTCCCAGAAATAATTAAGAACGTGTAATAAACACCTCAAGTACACGTAAATAGATTCTTACTACATTTACTGTCGAATTCAACACGGAGGTTTCCAGTGGAAAACTGTGAAATGACGAAAATACTGGTAATGTTTACAAGTACGGGTACTTCTGGTGGCGTTTTCACGGGACTGTGCTTTCAAATATTAAGAGTTCATGTTTACAGAGCTCGCTCAGAATTGGTGTCTAAAGCCTTTGAATCACGAGAATAGTTTTTGTGTTTACAATTTAGGAGGATTGGCTTTGGCGTATTTTTTTGTGTGAATCATTTAAAATGGTGGCGGTTCCAGTAAATACTTCTAAGCAAACTGTCTAATTGTGGTAAAACTGTTAAAATACACAATGAGAGTTCCCAGAAATGATTAAGAACGTGTAATAAACACCTCAAGTACACGTAAATAGATTCTTACTACATTTACTGTCGTATTCAACACGGAGGTTTCCAGTGGAAAGCTGTGAAATGACGAAAATACTGGTAATGTTTACAAGTACGGGTACTTCTGGTGGCGTTTTCACGGGACTGTGCTTTCAAATATTAAGAGTTCATGTTTACAGAGCTCAGAATTGGTGTCTAAAGTCTTTGAATCACGAGAATAGTTTTTATGTTTACAATTTAGGAGGATTGGCTTTGGCGTATTTTTTTGTGTGAATCAGTTAAAATGGTGGCGGTTCCAGTAAACAGTTCTAAGCAAACTGTCTAATTGTGGTAAAACTGTTAAAATACATAATGATAGTTCCCAGAAATGATTAAGAACGTGTAATAAACCCCTCAAGTACACGTAAATAGATTCTTACTACATTTACTGTTGAATTCAATCACGGAGGTTTCGAGTGGAAAGCTGTGAAATGACGAAAATACTGGTAATGTTTACAAGTACGGGTACTTCTGGTGGCGTTTTCACGGGACTGTGCTTTCAAATATTAAGAGTTCATGTTTACAGAGCTCAGAATTGGTGTCTAAAGCCTTTGAATCACGAGAATAGTTTTTGTGTTTACAATTTAGGAGGATTGGCTTTGGCGTATTTTTTTGTGTGAATCAGTTAAAATGGTGGCGGTTCCAGTAAATACTTCTAAGCAAACTGTCTAATTGTGGTAAAACTGTTAAAATACACAATGAGAGTTCCCAGAAATGATTAAGAACGTGTAATAAACACCTCAAGTACACGTAAATAGATTCTTACTACATTTACTGTCGAATTCAATCACGGAGGTTTCCAGTGGAAAGCTGTGAAATGACGAAAATACTGGTAATGTTTACAAGTCCGGGTACTTCGGGTGGCATTTTCACGGGACTGTGTTTTCAATTATTACGAGTTCATGTTTACAGAGCTCAGAATTGGTGTCTAAAGCCTTTGAATCACGAGAATAGTTTTTATGTTTACAATTTAGGAGGATTGGCTTTGGCATTTTTTTTGTGTGAATCAGTTAAAATGGTGGCGGTTCCAGTAAACAGTTCTAAGCAAACTGTCTAATTGTGGTAAAACTGTTAAAATACACAATGATAGTTCCCAGAAATCATTAAGAACGTGTAATAAACACCTCAAGTACACGTAAATAGATTCTTACTACATTTACTGTCGAATTCAATCACGGAGGTTTCGAGTGGAAAGCTGTGAAATGACGAAAATACTGGTAATGTTTACAAGTCCGGGTACTTCGGGTGGCGTTTTCACGGGACTGTGCTTTCAATTATTAAGAGTTCATGTTTACAGAGCTCAGAATTGGTGTCTAAAGCCTTTGAATCACGAGAATAGTTTTTATGTTTTCAATTTAGGAGGATTGGCTTTGCCGTATTTTTTGTGTGAATCAGTTAAAATGGTGGCGGTTCCACTAAAAAGTTCTAAGCAAACTGTCTAATTGTGGTAAAACTGTTAAAATACACAATGATAGTTCCCAGAAATAATTAAGAACGTGTAATAAACACCTCAAGTACACGTAAATAGATTCTTACTACATTTACTGTCGAATTCAACACGGAGGTTTCCAGTGGAAAACTGTGAAATGACGAAAATACTGGTAATGTTTACAAGTACGGGTACTTCGGGTGGCGTTTTCACGGGACTGTGCTTTCAATTATTAAGAGTTCATGTTTACAGAGCTCAGAATTGGTGTCTAAAGCCTTTGAATCACGAGAATAGTTTTTATGTTTTCAATTTAGGAGGATTGGCTTTGCCGTATTTTTTGTGTGAATCAGTTAAAATGGTGGCGGTTCCAGTAAATACTTCTAAGCAAACTGTCTAATTGTGGTAAAACTGTTAAAATACACAATGATAGTTCCCAGAAATGATTAAGAACGTGTAATAAACACCTCAAGTACACGTAAATAGATTCTTACTACATTTACTGTCGAATTCAACACGGAGGTTTCCAGTGGAAAGCTGTGAAATGACGAAAATACTGGTAATGTTTACAAGTACGGGTACTTCTGGTGGCGTTTTCACGGGACTGTGCTTTCAAATATTAAGAGTTCATGTTTACAGAGCTCAGAATTGGTGTCTAAAGCCTTTGAATCACGAGAATAGTTTTTATGTTTACAATTTAGGAGGATTGGCTTTGGCGTATTTTTTTGTGTGAATCAGTTAAAATGGTGGCGGTTCCAGTAAACAGTTCTAAGCAAACTGTCTAATTGTGGTAAAACTGTTAAAATACATAATGATAGTTCCCAGAAATGATTAAGAACGTGTAATAAACACCTCAAGTACACGTAAATAGATTCTTACTACATTTACTGTCGAATTCAATCACGGAGGTTTCCAGTGGAAAGCTGTGAAATGACGAAAATACTGGTAATGTTTACATGTCCGGGTACTTCGGGTGGCGTTTTCAAGGGACTGTGCTTTCAATTATTAAGAGTTCATGTTTACAGAGCTCAGAATTGGTGTCTAAAGCCTTTGAATCACGAGAATAGTTTTTATGTTTACAATTTAGGAGGATTGGCTTTGGCATTTTTTTTGTGTGAATCAGTTAAAATGGTGGCGGTTCCAGTAAACAGTACTAAGCAAGCTGTCTAATTGTGGTAAAACTGTTAAAATACACAATGATAGTTCCCAGAAATCATTAAGAACGTGTAATAAACACCTCAAGTACACGTAAATAGATTCTTACTACATTTACTGTCGAATTCAATCACGGAGGTTTCGAGTGGAAAGCTGTGAAATGACGAAAATACTGGTAATGTTTACAAGTCCGGGTACTTCGGGTGGCGTTTTCACGGGACTGTGCTTTCAATTATTAAGAGTTCATGTTTACAGAGCTCAGAATTGGTGTCTAAAGCCTTTGAATCACGAGCATAGTTTTTATGTTTTCAATTTAGGAGGATTGGCTTTGGCATTTTTTTTGTGTGAATCAGTTAAAATGGTGGCGGTTCAAGTAAATACTTCTAAGCAAACTGTCTATTTGTGGTAAAACTGTTAAAATACACAATGTTAGTTCCCAGAAATGATTAAGAACGTGTAATAAACACCTCAAGTACACGTAAATAGATTCTTACTACATTTACTGTCGAATTCAACACGGAGGTTTCCAGTGGAAAGCTGTGAAATGACGAAAATACTGGTAATGTTTACAAGTACGGGTACTTCTGGTGGCGTTTTCACGGGACTGTGCTTTCAAATATTAAGAGTTCATGTTTACAGAGCTCAGAATTGGTGTCTAAAGCCTTTGAATCACGAGAATAGTTTTTATGTTTACAATTTAGGAGGATTGGCTTTGGCGTATTTTTTTGTGTGAATCAGTTAAAATGGTGGCGGTTCCAGTAAACAGTTCTAAGCAAACTGTCTAATTGTGGTAAAACTGTTAAAATACACAATGATAGTTCCCAGAAATGATTAAGAACGTGTAATAAACCCCTCAAGTACACGTAAATAGATTCTTACTACATTTACTGTCGAATTCAATCACGGAGGTTTCGAGTGGAAAGCTGTGAAATGACGAAAATACTGGTAATGTTTACAAGTCCGGGTACTTCGGGTGGCGTTTTCACGGGACTGTGCTTTCAATTATTAAGAGTTCATGTTTACAGAGCTCAGAATTGGTGTCTAAAGCCTTTGAATCACGAGAATAGTTTTTATGTTTTCAATTTAGGAGGATTGGCTTTGCCGTATTTTTTGTGTGAATCAGTTAAAATGGTGGCGGTTCCACTAAAAAGTTCTAAGCAAACTGTCTAATTGTGGTAAAACTGTTAAAATACACAATGAGAGTTCCCAGAAATGATTAAGAACGTGTAATAAACCCCTCAAGTACACGTAAATAGATTCTTACTACATTTACTGTTGAATTCAATCACGGAGGTTTCGAGTGGAAAGCTGTGAAATGACGAAAATACTGGTAATGTTTACAAGTACGGGTACTTCTGGTGGCGTTTTCACGGGACTGTGCTTTCAAATATTAAGAGTTCATGTTTACAGAGCTCAGAATTGGTGTCTAAAGCCTTTGAATCACGAGAATAGTTTTTGTGTTTACAATTTAGGAGGATTGGCTTTGGCGTATTTTTTTGTGTGAATCAGTTAAAATGGTGGCGGTTCCAGTAAATACTTCTAAGCAAACTGTCTAATTGTGGTAAAACTGTTAAAATACACAATGAGAGTTCCCAGAAATGATTAAGAACGTGTAATAAACACCTCAAGTACACGTAAATAGATTCTTACTACATTTACTGTCGAATTCAATCACGGAGGTTTCCAGTGGAAAGCTGTGAAATGACGAAAATACTGGTAATGTTTACAAGTCCGGGTACTTCGGGTGGCATTTTCACGGGACTGTGTTTTCAATTATTACGAGTTCATGTTTACAGAGCTCAGAATTGGTGTCTAAAGCCTTTGAATCACGAGAATAGTTTTTATGTTTACAATTTAGGAGGATTGGCTTTGGCATTTTTTTTGTGTGAATCAGTTAAAATGGTGGCGGTTCCAGTAAACAGTTCTAAGCAAACTGTCTAATTGTGGTAAAACTGTTAAAATACACAATGATAGTTCCCAGAAATCATTAAGAACGTGTAATAAACACCTCAAGTACACGTAAATAGATTCTTACTACATTTACTGTCGAATTCAATCACGGAGGTTTCGAGTGGAAAGCTGTGAAATGACGAAAATACTGGTAATGTTTACAAGTCCGGGTACTTCGGGTGGCGTTTTCACGGGACTGTGCTTTCAATTATTAAGAGTTCATGTTTACAGAGCTCAGAATTGGTGTCTAAAGCCTTTGAATCACGAGAATAGTTTTTATGTTTTCAATTTAGGAGGATTGGCTTTGCCGTATTTTTTGTGTGAATCAGTTAAAATGGTGGCGGTTCCACTAAAAAGTTCTAAGCAAACTGTCTAATTGTGGTAAAACTGTTAAAATACACAATGATAGTTCCCAGAAATAATTAAGAACGTGTAATAAACACCTCAAGTACACGTAAATAGATTCTTACTACATTTACTGTCGAATTCAACACGGAGGTTTCCAGTGGAAAACTGTGAAATGACGAAAATACTGGTAATGTTTACAAGTACGGGTACTTCTGGTGGCGTTTTCACGGGACTGTGCTTTCAAATATTAAGAGTTCATGTTTACAGAGCTCGCTCAGAATTGGTGTCTAAAGCCTTTGAATCACGAGAATAGTTTTTGTGTTTACAATTTAGGAGGATTGGCTTTGGCGTATTTTTTTGTGTGAATCATTTAAAATGGTGGCGGTTCCAGTAAATACTTCTAAGCAAACTGTCTAATTGTGGTAAAACTGTTAAAATACACAATGAGAGTTCCCAGAAATGATTAAGAACGTGTAATAAACACCTCAAGTACACGTAAATAGATTCTTACTACATTTACTGTCGAATTCAATCACGGAGGTTTCCAGTGGAAAGCTGTGAAATGACGAAAATACTGGTAATGTTTACAAGTACGGGTACTTCTGGTGGCGTTTTCACGGGACTGTGCTTTCAAATATTAAGAGTTCATGTTTACAGAGCTCAGAATTGGTGTCTAAAGTCTTTGAATCACGAGAATAGTTTTTATGTTTACAATTTAGGAGGATTGGCTTTGGCGTATTTTTTTGTGTGAATCAGTTAAAATGGTGGCGGTTCCAGTAAACAGTTCTAAGCAAACTGTCTAATTGTGGTAAAACTGTTAAAATACATAATGATAGTTCCCAGAAATGATTAAGAACGTGTAATAAACCCCTCAAGTACACGTAAATAGATTCTTACTACATTTACTGTTGAATTCAATCACGGAGGTTTCGAGTGGAAAGCTGTGAAATGACGAAAATACTGGTAATGTTTACAAGTACGGGTACTTCTGGTGGCGTTTTCACGGGACTGTGCTTTCAAATATTAAGAGTTCATGTTTACAGAGCTCAGAATTGGTGTCTAAAGCCTTTGAATCACGAGAATAGTTTTTGTGTTTACAATTTAGGAGGATTGGCTTTGGCGTATTTTTTTGTGTGAATCAGTTAAAATGGTGGCGGTTCCAGTAAATACTTCTAAGCAAACTGTCTAATTGTGGTAAAACTGTTAAAATACACAATGAGAGTTCCCAGAAATGATTAAGAACGTGTAATAAACACCTCAAGTACACGTAAATAGATTCTTACTACATTTACTGTCGAATTCAATCACGGAGGTTTCCAGTGGAAAGCTGTGAAATGACGAAAATACTGGTAATGTTTACAAGTCCGGGTACTTCGGGTGGCATTTTCACGGGACTGTGTTTTCAATTATTACGAGTTCATGTTTACAGAGCTCAGAATTGGTGTCTAAAGCCTTTGAATCACGAGAATAGTTTTTATGTTTACAATTTAGGAGGATTGGCTTTGGCATTTTTTTTGTGTGAATCAGTTAAAATGGTGGCGGTTCCAGTAAACAGTTCTAAGCAAACTGTCTAATTGTGGTAAAACTGTTAAAATACACAATGATAGTTCCCAGAAATCATTAAGAACGTGTAATAAACACCTCAAGTACACGTAAATAGATTCTTACTACATTTACTGTCGAATTCAATCACGGAGGTTTCGAGTGGAAAGCTGTGAAATGACGAAAATACTGGTAATGTTTACAAGTCCGGGTACTTCGGGTGGCGTTTTCACGGGACTGTGCTTTCAATTATTAAGAGTTCATGTTTACAGAGCTCAGAATTGGTGTCTAAAGCCTTTGAATCACGAGAATAGTTTTTATGTTTTCAATTTAGGAGGATTGGCTTTGCCGTATTTTTTGTGTGAATCAGTTAAAATGGTGGCGGTTCCACTAAAAAGTTCTAAGCAAACTGTCTAATTGTGGTAAAACTGTTAAAATACACAATGATAGTTCCCAGAAATAATTAAGAACGTGTAATAAACACCTCAAGTACACGTAAATAGATTCTTACTACATTTACTGTCGAATTCAACACGGAGGTTTCCAGTGGAAAACTGTGAAATGACGAAAATACTGGTAATGTTTACAAGTACGGGTACTTCTGGTGGCGTTTTCACGGGACTGTGCTTTCAAATATTAAGAGTTCATGTTTACAGAGCTCGCTCAGAATTGGTGTCTAAAGCCTTTGAATCACGAGAATAGTTTTTGTGTTTACAATATAGGAGGATTGGCTTTGGCGTATTTTTTTGTGTGAATCATTTAAAATGGTGGCGGTTCCAGTAAATACTTCTAAGCAAACTGTCTAATTGTGGTAAAACTGTTAAAATACACAATGATAGTTCCCAGAAATGATTAAGAACGTGTAATAAACACCTCAAGTACACGTAAATAGATTCTTACTACATTTACTGTCGAATTCAACACGGAGGTTTCCAGTGGAAAGCTGTGAAATGACGAAAATACTGGTAATGTTTACAAGTACGGGTACTTCTGGTGGCGTTTTCACGGGACTGTGCTTTCAAATATTAAGAGTTCATGTTTACAGAGCTCAGAATTGGTGTCTAAAGCCTTTGAATCACGAGAATAGTTTTTATGTTTACAATTTAGGAGGATTGGCTTTGGCGTATTTTTTTGTGTGAATCAGTTAAAATGGTGGCGGTTCCAGTAAACAGTTCTAAGCAAACTGTCTAATTGTGATAAAAATGTTAAAATACATAATGATAGTTCCCAGAAATGATTAAGAACGTGTAATAAACACCTCAAGTACACGTAAATAGATTCTTACTACATTTACTGTCGAATTCAATCACGGAGGTTTCCAGTGGAAAGCTGTGAAATGACGAAAATACTGGTAATGTTTACATGTCCGGGTACTTCGGGTGGCGTTTTCAAGGGACTGTGCTTTCAATTATTAAGAGTTCATGTTTACAGAGCTCAGAATTGGTGTCTAAAGCCTTTGAATCACGAGAATAGTTTTTATGTTTACAATTTAGGAGGATTGGCTTTGGCATTTTTTTTGTGTGAATCAGTTAAAATGGTGGCGGTTCCAGTAAACAGTTCTAAGCAAACTGTCTAATTGTGGTAAAACTGTTAAAATACACAATGATAGTTCCCAGAAATGATTAAGAACGTGTAATAAACACCTCAAGTACACGTAAATAGATTCTTACTACATTTACTGTCGAATTCAATCACGGAGGTTTCGAGTGGAAAGCTGTGAAATGACGAAAATACTGGTAATGTTTACAAGTCCGGGTACTTCCGGTGGCGTTTTCACGGGACTGTGCTTTCAATTATTAAGAGTTCATGTTTACAGAGCTCAGAATTGGTGTCTAAAGCCTTTGAATCACGAGCATAGTTTTTATGTTTTCAATTTAGGAGGATTGGCTTTGGCATTTTTTTTGTGTGAATCAGTTAAAATGGTGGCGGTTCAAGTAAATACTTCTAAGCAAACTGTCTAATTGTGGTAAAACTGTTAAAATACACAATGATAGTTCCCAGAAATGATTAAGAACGTGTAATAAACACCTCAAGTACACGTAAATAGATTCTTACTACATTTACTGTCGAATTCAACACGGAGGTTTCCAGTGGAAAGCTGTGAAATGACGAAAATACTGGTAATGTTTACAAGTACGGGTACTTCTGGTGGCGTTTTCACGGGACTGTGCTTTCAAATATTAAGAGTTCATGTTTACAGAGCTCAGAATTGGTGTCTAAAGCCTTTGAATCACGAGAATAGTTTTTATGTTTACAATTTAGGAGGATTGGCTTTGGCGTATTTTTTTGTGTGAATCAGTTAAAATGGTGGCGGTTCCAGTAAACAGTTCTAAGAAAACTGTCTAATTGTGGTAAAACTGTTAAAATACACAATGATAGTTCCCAGAAATGATTAAGAACGTGTAATAAACACCTCAAGTACACGTAAATAGATTCTTACTACATTTACTGTCGAATTCAATCACGGAGGTTTCGAGTGGAAAGCTGTGAAATGACGAAAATACTGGTAATGTTTACAAGTCCGGGTACTTCGGGTGGCGTTTTCACGGGACTGTGCTTTCAATTATTAAGAGTTCATGTTTACAGAGCTCTGAATTGGTGTCTAAAGCCTTTGAATCACGAGAATAGTTTTTATGTTTTCAATTTAGGAGGATTGGCTTTGCCGTATTTTTTGTGTGAATCAGTTAAAATGGTGGCGGTTCCACTAAAAAGTTCTAAGCAAACTGTCTAATTGTGGTAAAACTGTTAAAATACACAATGATAGTTCCCAGAAATGATTAAGAACGTGTAATAAACACCTCAAGTACACGTAAATAGATTCTTACTACATTTACTGTCGAATTCAATCACGGAGGTTTCGAGTGGAAAGCTGTGAAATGACGAAAATACTGGTAATGTTTACAAGTCCGGGTACTTCGGGTGGCATTTTCACGGGACTGTGCTTTCACTTATTAAGAGTTCATGTTTACAGAGCTCAGATTTGGTGTCTAAAGCCTTTGAATCACGAGAATAGTTTTTGTGTTTACAATTTAGGAGGATTGGCTTTGGCGTTTTTTTTGTGTGAATCAGTCAAAATTGTGGCGGTTCCAGTAAATACTTCTAAGCAAACTGTCTAATTGTGGTAAAACTGTTAAAATACACAATGAGAGTTCCTAGAAATGATTAAGAACGTGTAATAAACACCTCAAGTACACGTAAATAGATTCTTACTACATTTACTGTCGAATTCAATCACGGAGGTTTCGAGTGGAAAGCTGTGAAATGACGAAAATACTGGTAATGTTTACAAGTCCGGGTACTTCGGGTGGCGTTTTCACGGGACTGTGCTTTCAATTATTAAGAGTTCATGTTTACAGAGCTCAGAATTGGTGTCTAAAGCCTTTGAATCACGAGAATAGTTTTTATGTTTTCAATTTAGGAGGATTGGCTTTGCCGTATTTTTTGTGTGAATCAGTTAAAATGGTGGCGGTTCCACTAAAAAGTTCTAAGCAAACTGTCTAATTGTGGTAAAACTGTTAAAATACACAATGAGAGTTCCCAGAAATGATTAAGAACGTGTAATAAACCCCTCAAGTACACGTAAATAGATTCTTACTACATTTACTGTTGAATTCAATCACGGAGGTTTCGAGTGGAAAGCTGTGAAATGACGAAAATACTGGTAATGTTTACAAGTCCGGGTACTTCGGGTGGCGTTTTCACGGGACTGTGCTTTCACTTATTAAGAGTTCATGTTTACAGAGCTCAGATTTGGTGTCTAAAGTCTTTGAATCACGAGAATAGTTTTTGTGTTTACAATTTAGGAGGATTGGCTTTGGCGTTTTTTTTTTTGTGTGAATCAGTTAAAATGGTGGCGGTTCCAGTAAATACTTCTAAGCAAACTGTCTAATTGTGGTAAAACTGTTAAAATACACAATGAGAGTTCCCAGAAATGATTAAGAACGTGTAATAAACCCCTCAAGTACACGTAAATAGATTCTTACTACATTTACTGTCGAATTCAACACGGAGGTTTCCAGTGGAAAGCTGTGAAATGACGAAAATACTGGTAATGTTTACAAGTACGGGTACTTCTGGTGGCGTTTTCACGGGACTGTGCTTTCAAATATTAAGAGTTCATGTTTACAGAGCTCAGAATTGGTGTCTAAAGCCTTTGAATCACGAGAATAGTTTTTGTGTTTACAATTTAGGAGGATTGGCTTTGGCGTATTTTTTTGTGTGAATCAGTTAAAATGGTGGCGGTTCCAGTAAATACTTCTAAGCAAACTGTCTAATTGTGGTAAAACTGTTAAAATACACAATGAGAGTTCCCAGAAATGATTAAGAACGTGTAATAAACACCTCAAGTACACGTAAATAGATTCTTACTACATTTACTGTCGAATTCAATCACGGAGGTTTCCAGTGGAAAGCTGTGAAATGACGAAAATACTGGTAATGTTTACAAGTCCGGGTACTTCGGGTGGCATTTTCACGGGACTGTGTTTTCAATTATTACGAGTTCATGTTTACAGAGCTCAGAATTGGTGTCTAAAGCCTTTGAATCACGAGAATAGTTTATATGTTTTCAATTTAGGAGGATTGGCTTTGCCGTATTTTTTGTGTGAATCAGTTAAAATGGTGGCGGTTCCACTAAAAAGTTCTAAGCAAACTGTCTAATTGTGGTAAAACTGTTAAAATACACAATGATAGTTCCCAGAAATAATTAAGAACGTGTAATAAACACCTCAAGTACACGTAAATAGATTCTTACTACATTTACTGTCGAATTCAACACGGAGGTTTCCAGTGGAAAACTGTGAAATGACGAAAATACTGGTAATGTTTACAAGTACGGGTACTTCTGGTGGCGTTTTCACGGGACTGTGCTTTCAAATATTAAGAGTTCATGTTTACAGAGCTCGCTCAGAATTGGTGTCTAAAGCCTTTGAATCACGAGAATAGTTTTTGTGTTTACAATTTAGGAGGATTGGCTTTGGCGTATTTTTTTGTGTGAATCAGTTAAAATGGTGGCGGTTCCAGTAAATACTTCTAAGCAAACTGTCTAATTGTGGTAAAACTGTTAAAATACACAATGAGAGTTCCCAGAAATGATTAAGAACGTGTAATAAACCCCTCAAGTACACGTAAATAGATTCTTACTACATTTACTGTCGAATTCAATCACGGAGGTTTCCAGTGGAAAGCTGTGAAATGACGAAAATACTGGTAATGTTTACAAGTCCGGGTACTTCGGGTGGCGTTTTCACGGGACTGTGCTTTCAATTATTAAGAGTTCATGTTTACAGAGCTCAGAATTGGTGTCTAAAGCCTTTGAATCAGGAGAATAGTTTTTATGTTTTCAATTTAGGAGGATTGGCTTTGCCGTATTTTTTGTGTGAATCAGTTAAAATGGTGGCGGTTCCACTAAAAAGTTCTAAGCAAACTGTCTAATTGTGGTAAAACTGTTAAAATACACAATGATAGTTCCCAGAAATAATTAAGAACGTGTAATAAACACCTCAAGTACACGTAAATAGATTCTTACTACATTTACTGTCGAATTCAATCACGGAGGTTTCGAGTGGAAAGCTGTGAAATGACGAAAATACTGGTAATGTTTACAAGTCCGGGTACTTCGGGTGGCGTTTTCACGGGACTGTGCTTTCAATTATTAAGAGTTCATGTTTACAGAGCTCTGAATTGGTGTCTAAAGCCTTTGAATCACGAGAATAGTTTTTATGTTTTCAATTTAGGAGGATTGGCTTTGCCGTATTTTTTGTGTGAATCAGTTAAAATGGTGGCGGTTCCACTAAAAAGTTCTAAGCAAACTGTCTAATTGTGGTAAAACTGTTAAAATACACAATGATAGTTCCCAGAAATGATTAAGAACGTGTAATAAACACCTCAAGTACACGTAAATAGATTCTTACTACATTTACTGTCGAATTCAATCACGGAGGTTTCGAGTGGAAAGCTGTGAAATGACGAAAATACTGGTAATGTTTACAAGTCCGGGTACTTCGGGTGGCATTTTCACGGGACTGTGCTTTCACTTATTAAGAGTTCATGTTTACAGAGCTCAGATTTGGTGTCTAAAGCCTTTGAATCACGAGAATAGTTTTTGTGTTTACAATTTAGGAGGATTGGCTTTGGCGTTTTTTTTGTGTGAATCAGTCAAAATTGTGGCGGTTCAAGTAAATACTTCTAAGCAAACTGTCTAATTGTGGTAAAACTGTTAAAATACACAATGAGAGTTCCTAGAAATGATTAAGAACGTGTAATAAACACCTCAAGTACACGTAAATAGATTCTTACTACATTTACTGTCGAATTCAATCACGGAGGTTTCGAGTGGAAAGCTGTGAAATGACGAAAATACTGGTAATGTTTACAAGTCCGGGTACTTCGGGTGGCGTTTTCACGGGACTGTGCTTTCACTTATTAAGAGTTCATGTTTACAGAGCTCAGATTTGGTGTCTAAAGCCTTTGAATCACGAGAATAGTTTTTGTGTTTACAATTTAGGAGGATTGGCTTTGGCGTTTTTTTTGTGTGTGAATCAGTTAAAATGGTGGCGGTTCCAGTAAATACTTCTAAGCAAACTGTCTAATTGTGGTAAAACTGTTAAAATACACAATGAGAGTTCCCAGAAATGAATAAGAACGTGTAATAAACCCCTCAAGTACACGTAAATAGATTCTTACTACATTTACTGTCGAATTCAACATGGAGGTTTCCAGTGGAAAGCTGTGAAATGACGAAAATACTGGTAATGTTTACAAGTACGGGTACTTCTGGTGGCGTTTTCACGGGACTGTGCTTTCAAATATTAAGAGTTCATGTTTACAGAGCTCAGAATTGGTGTCTAAAGCCTTTGAATCACGAGAATAGTTTTTGTGTTTACAATTTAGGAGGATTGGCTTTGGCGTATTTTTTTGTGTGAATCAGTTAAAATGGTGGCGGTTCCAGTAAATACTTCTAAGCAAACTGTCTAATTGTGGTAAAACTGTTAAAATACACAATGAGAGTTCCCAGAAATGATTAAGAACGTGTAATAAACACCTCAAGTACACGTAAATAGATTCTTACTACATTTACTGTCGAATTCAATCACGGAGGTTTCCAGTGGAAAGCTGTGAAATGACGAAAATACTGGTAATGTTTACAAGTCCGGGTACTTCGGGTGGCATTTTCACGGGACTGTGTTTTCAATTATTACGAGTTCATGTTTACAGAGCTCAGAATTGGTGTCTAAAGCCTTTGAATCACGAGAATAGTTTTTATGTTTTCAATTTAGGAGGATTGGCTTTGCCGTATTTTTTGTGTGAATCAGTTAAAATGGTGGCGGTTCCACTAAAAAGTTCTAAGCAAACTGTCTAATTGTGGTAAAACTGTTAAAATACACAATGATAGTTCCCAGAAATAATTAAGAACGTGTAATAAACACCTCAAGTACACGTAAATAGATTCTTACTACATTTACTGTCGAATTCAACACGGAGGTTTCCAGTGGAAAACTGTGAAATGACGAAAATACTGGTAATGTTTACAAGTCCGGGTACTTCTGGTGGCGTTTTCACGGGACTGTGCTTTCAAATATTAAGAGTTCATGTTTACAGAGCTCGCTCAGAATTGGTGTCTAAAGCCTTTGAATCACGAGAATAGTTTTTGTGTTTACAATTTAGGAGGATTGGCTTTGGCGTATTTTTTTGTGTGAATCAGTTAAAATGGTGGCGGTTCCAGTAAATACTTCTAAGCAAACTGTCTAATTGTGGTAAAACTGTTAAAATACACAATGAGAGTTCCCAGAAATGATTAAGAACGTGTAATAAACCCCTCAAGTACACGTAAATAGATTCTTACTACATTTACTGTCGAATTCAATCACGGAGGTTTCCAGTGGAAAGCTGTGAAATGACGAAAATACTGGTAATGTTTACAAGTCCGGGTACTTCGGGTGGCGTTTTCACGGGACTGTGCTTTCAATTATTAAGAGTTCATGTTTACAGAGCTCAGAATTGGTGTCTAAAGCCTTTGAATCAGGAGAATAGTTTTTATGTTTTCAATTTAGGAGGATTGGCTTTGCCGTATTTTTTGTGTGAATCAGTTAAAATGGTGGCGGTTCCACTAAAAAGTTCTAAGCAAACTGTCTAATTGTGGTAAAACTGTTAAAATACACAATGATAGTTCCCAGAAATAATTAAGAACGTGTAATAAACACCTCAAGTACACGTAAATAGATTCTTACTACATTTACTGTCGAATTCAATCACGGAGGTTTCGAGTGGAAAGCTGTGAAATGACGAAAATACTGGTAATGTTTACAAGTCCGGGTACTTCGGGTGGCGTTTTCACGGGACTGTGCTTTCAATTATTAAGAGTTCATGTTTACAGAGCTCAGATTTGGTGTCTAAAGCCTTTGAATCACGAGAATAGTTTTTATGTTTACAATTTAGGAGGATTGGCTTTGGCGTTTTTTTTGTGTGAATCAGTTAAAATGGTGGCGGTTCCAGTAAATACTTCTAAGCAAACTGTCTAATTGTGGTAAAACTGTTAAAATACACAATGAGAGTTCCCAGAAATGATTAAGAACGTGTAATAAACATCTCAAGTACACGTAAATAGATTCTTACTACATTTACTGTCGAATTCAACACGGAGGTTTCCAGTGGAAAGCTGTGAAATGACGAAAATACTGGTAATGTTTACAAGTACGGGTACTTCTGGTGGCGTTTTCACGGGACTGTGCTTTCAAATATTAAGAGTTCATGTTTACAGAGCTCAGAATTGGTGTCTAAAGCCTTTGAATCACGAGAATAGTTTTTGTGTTTACAATTTAGGAGGATTGGCTTTGGCGTATTTTTTTGTGTGAATCAGTTAAAATGGTGGCGGTTCCAGTAAATACTTCTAAGCAAACTGTCTAATTGTGGTAAAACTGTTAAAATACACAATGAGAGTTCCCAGAAATGATTAAGAACGTGTAATAAACACCTCAAGTACACGTAAATAGATTCTTACTACATTTACTGTCGAATTCAATCACGGAGGTTTCGAGTGGAAAGCTGTGAAATGACGAAAATAGTGGTAATGTTTACAAGTCCGGGTACTTCGGGTGGCATTTTCACGGGACTGTGCTTTCACTTATTAAGAGTTCATGTTTACAGAGCTCAGATTTGGTGTCTAAAGCCTTTGAATCACGAGAATAGTTTTTGTGTTTACAATTTAGGAGGATTGGCTTTGGCGTTTTTTTTGTGTGAATCAGTCAAAATTGTGGCGGTTCCAGTAAATACTTCTAAGCAAACTGTCTAATTGTGGTAAAACTGTTAAAATACACAATGAGAGTTCCTAGAAATGATTAAGAACGTGTAATAAACACCTCAAGTACACGTAAATAGATTCTTACTACATTTACTGTCGAATTCAATCACGGAGGTTTCGAGTGGAAAGCTGTGAAATGACGAAAATACTGGTAATGTTTACAAGTCCGGGTACTTCGGGTGGCGTTTTCACGGGACTGTGCTTTCAATTATTAAGAGTTCATGTTTACAGAGCTCAGAATTGGTGTCTAAAGCCTTTGAATCACGAGAATAGTTTTTATGTTTTCAATTTAGGAGGATTGGCTTTGCCGTATTTTTTGTGTGAATCAGTTAAAATGGTGGCGGTTCCACTAAAAAGTTCTAAGCAAACTGTCTAATTGTGGTAAAACTGTTAAAATACACAATGAGAGTTCCCAGAAATGATTAAGAACGTGTAATAAACCCCTCAAGTACACGTAAATAGATTCTTACTACATTTACTGTTGAATTCAATCACGGAGGTTTCGAGTGGAAAGCTGTGAAATGACGAAAATACTGGTAATGTTTACAAGTCCGGGTACTTCGGGTGGCGTTTTCACGGGACTGTGCTTTCAAATATTAAGAGTTCATGTTTACAGAGCTCAGATTTGGTGTCTAAAGCCTTTGAATCACGAGAATAGTTTTTGTGTTTACAATTTAGGAGGATTGGCTTTGGCGTTTTTTTTTTGTGTGAATCAGTTAAAATGGTGGCGGTTCCAGTAAATACTTCTAAGCAAACTGTCTAATTGTGGTAAAACTGTTAAAATACACAATGAGAGTTCCCAGAAATGATTAAGAACGTGTAATAAACCCCTCAAGTACACGTAAATAGATTCTTACTACATTTACTGTCGAATTCAACACGGAGGTTTCCAGTGGAAAGCTGTGAAATGACGAAAATACTGGTAATGTTTACAAGTACGGGTACTTCTGGTGGCGTTTTCACGGGACTGTGCTTTCAAATATTAAGAGTTCATGTTTACAGAGCTCAGAATTGGTGTCTAAAGCCTTTGAATCACGAGAATAGTTTTTGTGTTTACAATTTAGGAGGATTGGCTTTGGCGTATTTTTTTGTGTGAATCAGTTAAAATGGTGGCGGTTCCAGTAAATACTTCTAAGCAAACTGTCTAATTGTGGTAAAACTGTTAAAATACACAATGAGAGTTCCCAGAAATGATTAAGAACGTGTAATAAACACCTCAAGTACACGTAAATAGATTCTTACTACATTTACTGTCGAATTCAATCACGGAGGTTTCCAGTGGAAAGCTGTGAAATGACGAAAATACTGGTAATGTTTACAAGTCCGGGTACTTCGGGTGGCATTTTCACGGGACTGTGTTTTCAATTATTACGAGTTCATGTTTACAGAGCTCAGAATTGGTGTCTAAAGCCTTTGATTCACGAGAATAGTTTTTATGTTTTCAATTTAGGAGGATTGGCTTTGCCGTATTTTTTGTGTGAATCAGTTAAAATGGTGGCGGTTCCACTAAAAAGTTCTAAGCAAACTGTCTAATTGTGGTAAAACTGTTAAAATACACAATGATAGTTCCCAGAAATAATTAAGAACGTGTAATAAACACCTCAAGTACACGTAAATAGATTCTTACTACATTTACTGTCGAATTCAACACGGAGGTTTCCAGTGGAAAACTGTGAAATGACGAAAATACTGGTAATGTTTACAAGTACGGGTACTTCTGGTGGCGTTTTCACGGGACTGTGCTTTCAAATATTAAGAGTTCATGTTTACAGAGCTCGCTCAGAATTGGTGTCTAAAGCCTTTGAATCACGAGAATAGTTTTTGTGTTTACAATTTAGGAGGATTGGCTTTGGCGTATTTTTTTGTGTGAATCCGTTAAAATGGTGGCGGTTCCAGTAAATACTTCTAAGCAAACTGTCTAATTGTGGTAAAACTGTTAAAATACACAATGAGAGTTCCCATAAATGATTAAGAACGTGTAATAAACCCCTCAAGTACACGTAAATAGATTCTTACTACATTTACTGTCGAATTCAATCACGGAGGTTTCCAGTGGAAAGCTGTGAAATGACGAAAATACTGGTAATGTTTACAAGTCCGGGTACTTCGGGTGGCGTTTTCACGGGACTGTGCTTTCAATTATTAAGAGTTCATGTTTACAGAGCTCAGAATTGGTGTCTAAAGCCTTTGAATCAGGAGAATAGTTTTTATGTTTTCAATTTAGGAGGATTGGCTTTGCCGTATTTTTTGTGTGAATCAGTTAAAATGGTGGCGGTTCCACTAAAAAGTTCTAAGCAAACTGTCTAATTGTGGTAAAACTGTTAAAATACACAATGATAGTTCCCAGAAATAATTAAGAACGTGTAATAAACACCTCAAGTACACGTAAATAGATTCTTACTACATTTACTGTCGAATTCAATCACGGAGGTTTCGAGTGGAAAGCTGTGAAATGACGAAAATACTGGTAATGTTTACAAGTCCGGGTACTTCGGGTGGCGTTTTCACGGGACTGTGCTTTCAATTATTAAGAGTTCATGTTTACAGAGCTCAGATTTGGTGTCTAAAGCCTTTGAATCACGAGAATAGTTTTTATGTTTACAATTTAGGAGGATTGGCTTTGGCGTTTTTTTTGTGTGAATCAGTTAAAATGGTGGCGGTTCCAGTAAATACTTCTAAGCAAACTGTCTAATTGTGGTAAAACTGTTAAAATACACAATGAGAGTTCCCAGAAATGATTAAGAACGTGTAATAAACATCTCAAGTACACGTAAATAGATTCTTACTACATTTACTGTCGAATTCAACACGGAGGTTTCCAGTGGAAAGCTGTGAAATGACGAAAATACTGGTAATGTTTACAAGTACGGGTACTTCTGGTGGCGTTTTCACGGGACTGTGCTTTCAAATATTAAGAGTTCATGTTTACAGAGCTCAGAATTGGTGTCTAAAGCCTTTGAATCACGAGAATAGTTTTTGTGTTTACAATTTAGGAGGATTGGCTTTGGCGTATTTTTTTGTGTGAATCAGTTAAAATGGTGGCGGTTCCAGTAAATACTTCTAAGCAAACTGTCTAATTGTGGTAAAACTGTTAAAATACACAATGAGAGTTCCCAGAAATGATTAAGAACGTGTAATAAACACCTCAAGTACACGTAAATAGATTCTTACTACATTTACTGTCGAATTCAATCACGGAGGTTTCCAGTGGAAAGCTGTGAAATGACGAAAATACTGGTAATGTTTACAAGTCCGGGTACTTCGGGTGGCATTTTCACGGGACTGTGTTTTCAATTATTACGAGTTCATGTTTACAGAGCTCAGAATTGGTGTCTAAAGCCTTTGAATCACGAGAATAGTTTTTATGTTTACAATTTAGGAGGATTGGCTTTGGCATTTTTTTTGTGTGAATCAGTTAAAATGGTGGCGGTTCCAGTAAACAGTTCTAAGCAAACTGTCTAATTGTGGTAAAACTGTTAAAATACACAATGATAGTTCCCAGAAATCATTAAGAACGTGTAATAAACACCTCAAGTACACGTAAATAGATTCTTACTACATTTACTGTCGAATTCAATCACGGAGGTTTCGAGTGGAAAGCTGTGAAATGACGAAAATACTGGTAATGTTTACAAGTCCGGGTACTTCGGGTGGCGTTTTCACGGGACTGTGCTTTCAATTATTAAGAGTTCATGTTTACAGAGCTCAGAATTGGTGTCTAAAGCCTTTGAATCACGAGAATAGTTTTTATGTTTTCAATTTAGGAGGATTGGCTTTGCCGTATTTTTTGTGTGAATCAGTTAAAATGGTGGCGGTTCCACTAAAAAGTTCTAAGCAAACTGTCTAATTGTGGTAAAACTGTTAAAATACACAATGATAGTTCCCAGAAATAATTAAGAACGTGTAATAAACACCTCAAGTACACGTAAATAGATTCTTACTACATTTACTGTCGAATTCAACACGGAGGTTTCCAGTGGAAAACTGTGAAATGACGAAAATACTGGTAATGTTTACAAGTACGGGTACTTCTGGTGGCGTTTTCACGGGACTGTGCTTTTAAAT
Organism: Myotis daubentonii; assembly: GCF_963259705.1. Taxonomy (NCBI): domain Eukaryota; kingdom Metazoa; phylum Chordata; class Mammalia; order Chiroptera; family Vespertilionidae; genus Myotis; species Myotis daubentonii. The sequence continues at coordinate 242,366 of NC_081856.1, read as the reverse complement.
ATTAAGAGTTCATGTTTACAGAGCTCGCTCAGAATTGGTGTCTAAAGCCTTTGAATCACGAGAATAGTTTTTGTGTTTACAATTTAGGAGGATTGGCTTTGGCGTATTTTTTTGTGTGAATCAGTTAAAATGGTGGCGGTTCCAGTAAATACTTCTAAGCAAACTGTCTAGTTGTGGTAAAACTGTTAAAAGACACAATGAGAGTTCCCAGAAATGATTAAGAACGTGTAATAAACCCCTCAAGTACACGTAAATAGATTCTTACTACATTTACTGTCGAATTCAATCACGGAGGTTTCCAGTGGAAAGCTGTGAAATGACGAAAATACTGGTAATGTTTACAAGTCCGGGTACTTCGGGTGGCGTTTTCACGGGACTGTGCTTTCAATTATTAAGAGTTCATGTTTACAGAGCTCAGAATTGGTGTCTAAAGCCTTTGAATCACGAGAATAGTTTTTATGTTTTCAATTTAGGAGGATTGGCTTTGCCGTATTTTTTGTGTGAATCAGTTAAAATGGTGGCGGTTCCACTAAAAAGTTCTAAGCAAACTGTCTAATTGTGGTAAAACTGTTAAAATACACAATGATAGTTCCCAGAAATAATTAAGAACGTGTAATAAACACCTCAAGTACACGTAAATAGATTCTTACTACATTTACTGTCGAATTCAATCACGGAGGTTTCGAGTGGAAAGCTGTGAAATGACGAAAATACTGGTAATGTTTACAAGTCCGGGTACTTCGGGTGGCGTTTTCACGGGACTGTGCTTTCAATTATTAAGAGTTCATGTTTACAGAGCTCAGAATTGGTGTCTAAAGCCTTTGAATCACGAGAATAGTTTTTGTGTTTACAATTTAGGAGGATTGGCTTTGGCGTATTTTTTTGTGTGAATCAGTTAAAATGGTGGCGGTTCCAGTAAATACTTCTAAGCAAACTGTCTAATTGTGGTAAAACTGTTAAAATACACAATGAGAGTTCCCAGAAATGATTAAGAACGTGTAATAAACCCCTCAAGTACACGTAAATAGATTCTTACTACATTTACTTTCGAATTCAATCACCGAGGTTTCCAGTGGAAAGCTGTGAAATGACGAAAATACTAGTAATGTTTACAAGTCCGGGTACTTCGGGTGGCATTTTCACGGGACTGTGTTTTCAATTATTACGAGTTCATGTTTACAGAGCTCAGAATTGGTGTCTAAAGCCTTTGAATCACGAGAATAGTTTTTATGTTTACAATTTAGGAGGATTGGCTTTGGCATTTTTTTTGTGTGAATCAGTTAAAATGGTGGCGGTTCCAGTAAACAGTTCTAAGCAAACTGTCTAATTGTGGTAAAACTGTTAAAATACACAATGATAGTTCCCAGAAATCATTAAGAACGTGTAATAAACACCTCAAGTACACGTAAATAGATTCTTACTACATTTACTGTCGAATTCAATCACGGAGGTTTCGAGTGGAAAGCTGTGAAATGACGAAAATACTGGTAATGTTTACAAGTCCGGGTACTTCGGGTGGCGTTTTCACGGGACTGTGCTTTCAATTATTAAGAGTTCATGTTTACAGAGCTCAGAATTGGTGTCTAAAGCCTTGGAATGACGAGAATAGTTTTTATGTTTACAATTTAGGAGGATTGGCTTTGTCTTTTTTTTGTGTGAATCAGTTAAAATGGTGGCGGTTCCAGTAAATACTTCTAAGCAAACTGTCTAATTGTGGTAAAACTGTTAAAATACACAATGAGAGTTCCCAGAAATGATTAAGAACGTGTAATAAACATCTCAAGTACACGTAAATAGATTCTTACTACATTTACTGTCGAATTCAACACGGAGGTTTCCAGTGGAAAGCTGTGAAATGACGAAAATACTGGTAATGTTTACAAATATTGGTACTTCTGGTGGCGTTTTCACGGGACTGTGCTTTCAAATATTAAGAGTTCATGTTTACAGAGCTCAGAATTGGTGTCTAAAGCCTTTGAATCACGAGAATAGTTTTTATGTTTTCAATTTAGGAGGATTGGCTTTGGCATTTTTTTTGTGTGAATCAGTTAAAATGGTGGCGGTTCCAGTAAACAGTTCTAAGCAAACTGTCTAATTGTGGTAAAACTGTTAAAATACACAATGATAGTTCCCAGAAATCATTAAGAACGTGTAATAAACACCTCAAGTACACGTAAATAGATTCTTACTACATTTACTGTCGAATTCAATCACGGAGGTTTCGAGTGGAAAGCTGTGAAATGACGAAAATACTGGTAATGTTTACAAGTCCGGGTACTTCGGGTGGCGTTTTCACGGGACTGTGCTTTCAATTATTAAGAGTTCATGTTTACAGAGCTCAGAATTGGTGTCTAAAGCCTTTGAATCACGAGAATAGTTTTTGTGTTTACAATTTAGGAGGATTGGCTTTGGCGTATTTTTTTGTGTGAATCAGTTAAAATGGTGGCGGTTCCAGTAAATACTTCTAAGCAAACTGTCTAATTGTGGTAAAACTGTTAAAATACACAATGAGAGTTCCCAGAAATGATTAAGAACGTGTAATAAACCCCTCAAGTACACGTAAATAGATTCTTACTACATTTACTTTCGAATTCAATCACCGAGGTTTCCAGTGGAAAGCTGTGAAATGACGAAAATACTAGTAATGTTTACAAGTCCGGGTACTTCGGGTGGCATTTTCACGGGACTGTGTTTTCAATTATTACGAGTTCATGTTTACAGAGCTCAGAATTGGTGTCTAAAGCCTTTGAATCACGAGAATAGTTTTTATGTTTACAATTTAGGAGGATTGGCTTTGGCATTTTTTTTGTGTGAATCAGTTAAAATGGTGGCGGTTCCAGTAAACAGTTCTAAGCAAACTGTCTAATTGTGGTAAAACTGTTAAAATACACAATGATAGTTCCCAGAAATCATTAAGAACGTGTAATAAACACCTCAAGTACACGTAAATAGATTCTTACTACATTTACTGTCGAATTCAATCACGGAGGTTTCGAGTGGAAAGCTGTGAAATGACGAAAATACTGGTAATGTTTACAAGTCCGGGTACTTCGGGTGGCGTTTTCACGGGACTGTGCTTTCAATTATTAAGAGTTCATGTTTACAGAGCTCAGAATTGGTGTCTAAAGCCTTGGAATGACGAGAATAGTTTTTATGTTTACAATTTAGGAGGATTGGCTTTGTCTTTTTTTTGTGTGAATCAGTTAAAATGGTGGCGGTTCCAGTAAATACTTCTAAGCAAACTGTCTAATTGTGGTAAAACTGTTAAAATACACAATGAGAGTTCCCAGAAATGATTAAGAACGTGTAATAAACATCTCAAGTACACGTAAATAGATTCTTACTACATTTACTGTCGAATTCAACACGGAGGTTTCCAGTGGAAAGCTGTGAAATGACGAAAATACTGGTAATGTTTACAAATATTGGTACTTCTGGTGGCGTTTTCACGGGACTGTGCTTTCAAATATTAAGAGTTCATGTTTACAGAGCTCAGAATTGGTGTCTAAAGCCTTTGAATCACGAGAATAGTTTTTATGTTTACAATTTAGGAGGATTGGCTTTGGCGTATTTTTTTGTGTGAATCAGTTAAAATGGTGGCAGTTCCAGTAAATACTTCTAAGCAAACTGTCTAATTGTGGTAAAACTGTTAAAATACACAATGAGAGTTCCCAGAAATGATTAAGAACGTGTAATAAACACCTCAAGTACACGTAAATAGATTCTTACTACATTTACTGTCGAATTCAATCACGGAGGTTTCCAGTGGAAAGCTGTGAAATGACGAAAATACTGGTAATGTTTACAAGTCCGGGTACTTCGGGTGGCATTTTCACGGGACTGTGTTTTCAATTATTACGAGTTCATGTTTACAGAGCTCAGAATTGGTGTCTAAAGCCTTTGAATCACGAGAATAGTTTTTATGTTTTCAATTTAGGAGGATTGGCTTTGGCATTTTTTTTGTGTGAATCAGTTAAAATGGTGGCGGTTCCAGTAAACAGTTCTAAGCAAACTGTCTAATTGTGGTAAAACTGTTAAAATACACAATGATAGTTCCCAGAAATCATTAAGAACGTGTAATAAACACCTCAAGTACACGTAAATAGATTCTTACTACATTTACTGTCGAATTCAATCACGGAGGTTTCGAGTGGAAAGCTGTGAAATGACGAAAATACTGGTAATGTTTACAAGTCCGGGTACTTCGGGTGGCGTTTTCACGGGACTGTGCTTTCAATTATTAAGAGTTCATGTTTACAGAGCTCAGAATTGGTGTCTAAAGCCTTTGAATCACGAGAATAGTTTTTATGTTTTCAATTTAGGAGGATTGGCTTTGCCGTATTTTTTGTGTGAATCAGTTAAAATGGTGGCGGTTCCACTAAAAAGTTCTAAGCAAACTGTCTAATTGTGGTAAAACTGTTAAAATACACAATGATAGTTCCCAGAAATAATTAAGAACGTGTAATAAACACCTCAAGTACACGTAAATAGATTCTTACTACATTTACTGTCGAATTCAATCACGGAGGTTTCGAGTGGAAAGCTGTGAAATGACGAAAATACTGGTAATGTTTACAAGTCCGGGTACTTCGGGTGGCGTTTTCACGGGACTGTGCTTTCAATTATTAAGAGTTCATGTTTACAGAGCTCAGAATTGGTGTCTAAAGCCTTTGAATCACGAGAATAGTTTTTGTGTTTACAATTTAGGAGGATTGGCTTTGGCGTATTTTTTTGTGTGAATCAGTTAAAATGGTGGCGGTTCCAGTAAATACTTCTAAGCAAACTGTCTAATTGTGGTAAAACTGTTAAAATACACAATGAGAGTTCCCAGAAATGATTAAGAACGTGTAATAAACCCCTCAAGTACACGTAAATAGATTCTTACTACATTTACTTTCGAATTCAATCACCGAGGTTTCCAGTGGAAAGCTGTGAAATGACGAAAATACTAGTAATGTTTACAAGTCCGGGTACTTCGGGTGGCATTTTCACGGGACTGTGTTTTCAATTATTACGAGTTCATGTTTACAGAGCTCAGAATTGGTGTCTAAAGCCTTTGAATCACGAGAATAGTTTTTATGTTTACAATTTAGGAGGATTGGCTTTGGCATTTTTTTTGTGTGAATCAGTTAAAATGGTGGCGGTTCCAGTAAACAGTTCTAAGCAAACTGTCTAATTGTGGTAAAACTGTTAAAATACACAATGATAGTTCCCAGAAATCATTAAGAACGTGTAATAAACACCTCAAGTACACGTAAATAGATTCTTACTACATTTACTGTCGAATTCAATCACGGAGGTTTCGAGTGGAAAGCTGTGAAATGACGAAAATACTGGTAATGTTTACAAGTCCGGGTACTTCGGGTGGCGTTTTCACGGGACTGTGCTTTCAAATATTAAGAGTTCATGTTTACAGAGCTCGCTCAGAATTGGTGTCTAAAGCCTTGGAATGACGAGAATAGTTTTTATGTTTACAATTTAGGAGGATTGGCTTTGTCTTTTTTTTGTGTGAATCAGTTAAAATGGTGGCGGTTCCAGTAAATACTTCTAAGCAAACTGTCTAATTGTGGTAAAACTGTTAAAATACACAATGAGAGTTCCCAGAAATGATTAAGAACGTGTAATAAACATCTCAAGTACACGTAAATAGATTCTTACTACATTTACTGTCGAATTCAACACGGAGGTTTCCAGTGGAAAGCTGTGAAATGACGAAAATACTGGTAATGTTTACAAATATTGGTACTTCTGGTGGCGTTTTCACGGGACTGTGCTTTCAAATATTAAGAGTTCATGTTTACAGAGCTCAGAATTGGTGTCTAAAGCCTTTGAATCACGAGAATAGTTTTTATGTTTTCAATTTAGGAGGATTGGCTTTGGCATTTTTTTTGTGTGAATCAGTTAAAATGGTGGCGGTTCCAGTAAACAGTTCTAAGCAAACTGTCTAATTGTGGTAAAACTGTTAAAATACACAATGATAGTTCCCAGAAATAATTAAGAACGTGTAATAAACACCTCAAGTACACGTAAATAGATTCTTACTACATTTACTGTCGAATTCAATCACGGAGGTTTCGAGTGGAAAGCTGTGAAATGACGAAAATACTGGTAATGTTTACAAGTCCAGGTACTTCGGGTGGCGTTTTCACGGGACTGTGCTTTCAATTATTAAGAGTTCATGTTTACAGAGCTCAGAATTGGTGTCTAAAGCCTTTGAATCACGAGAATAGTTTTTGTGTTTACAATTTAGGAGGATTGGCTTTGGCGTATTTTTTTGTGTGAATCAGTTAAAATGGTGGCGGTTCCAGTAAATACTTCTAAGCAAACTGTCTAATTGTGGTAAAACTGTTAAAATACACAATGAGAGTTCCCAGAAATGATTAAGAACGTGTAATAAACCCCTCAAGTACACGTAAATAGATTCTTACTACATTTACTTTCGAATTCAATCACCGAGGTTTCCAGTGGAAAGCTGTGAAATGACGAAAATACTAGTAATGTTTACAAGTCCGGGTACTTCGGGTGGCATTTTCACGGGACTGTGTTTTCAATTATTACGAGTTCATGTTTACAGAGCTCAGAATTGGTGTCTAAAGCCTTTGAATCACGAGAATAGTTTTTATGTTTACAATTTAGGAGGATTGGCTTTGGCATTTTTTTTGTGTGAATCAGTTAAAATGGTGGCGGTTCCAGTAAACAGTTCTAAGCAAACTGTCTAATTGTGGTAAAACTGTTAAAATACACAATGATAGTTCCCAGAAATCATTAAGAACGTGTAATAAACACCTCAAGTACACGTAAATAGATTCTTACTACATTTACTGTCGAATTCAATCACGGAGGTTTCGAGTGGAAAGCTGTGAAATGACGAAAATACTGGTAATGTTTACAAGTCCGGGTACTTCGGGTGGCGTTTTCACGGGACTGTGCTTTCAATTATTAAGAGTTCATGTTTACAGAGCTCAGAATTGGTGTCTAAAGCCTTGGAATGACGAGAATAGTTTTTATGTTTACAATTTAGGAGGATTGGCTTTGTCTTTTTTTTGTGTGAATCAGTTAAAATGGTGGCGGTTCCAGTAAATACTTCTAAGCAAACTGTCTAATTGTGGTAAAACTGTTAAAATACACAATGAGAGTTCCCAGAAATGATTAAGAACGTGTAATAAACATCTCAAGTACACGTAAATAGATTCTTACTACATTTACTGTCGAATTCAACACGGAGGTTTCCAGTGGAAAGCTGTGAAATGACGAAAATACTGGTAATGTTTACAAATATTGGTACTTCTGGTGGCGTTTTCACGGGACTGTGCTTTCAAATATTAAGAGTTCATGTTTACAGAGCTCAGAATTGGTGTCTAAAGCCTTTGAATCACGAGAATAGTTTTTGTGTTTACAATTTAGGAGGATTGGCTTTGGCGTATTTTTTTGTGTGAATCAGTTAAAATGGTGGCGGTTCCAGTAAATACTTCTAAGCAAACTGTCTAATTGTGGTAAAACTGTTAAAATACACAATGAGAGTTCCCAGAAATGATTAAGAACGTGTAATAAACACCTCAAGTACACGTAAATAGATTCTTACTACATTTACTGTCGAATTCAATCACGGAGGTTTCCAGTGGAAAGCTGTGAAATGACGAAAATACTGGTAATGTTTACAAGTCCGGGTACTTCGGGTGGCATTTTCACGGGACTGTGTTTTCAATTATTACGAGTTCATGTTTACAGAGCTCAGAATTGGTGTCTAAAGCCTTTGAATCACGAGAATAGTTTTTATGTTTTCAATTTAGGAGGATTGGCTTTGGCATTTTTTTTGTGTGAATCAGTTAAAATGGTGGCGGTTCCAGTAAACAGTTCTAAGCAAACTGTCTAATTGTGGTAAAACTGTTAAAATACACAATGATAGTTCCCAGAAATAATTAAGAACGTGTAATAAACACCTCAAGTACACGTAAATAGATTCTTACTACATTTACTGTCGAATTCAACACGGAGGTTTCCAGTGGAAAACTGTGAAATGACGAAAATACTGGTAATGTTTACAAGTACGGGTACTTCTGGTGGCGTTTTCACGGGACTGTGCTTTCAAATATTAAGAGTTCATGTTTACAGAGCTCGCTCAGAATTGGTGTCTAAAGCCTTTGAATCACGAGAATAGTTTTTGTGTTTACAATTTAGGAGGATTGGCTTTGGCGTATTTTTTTGTGTGAATCAGTTAAAATGGTGGCGGTTCCAGTAAATACTTCTAAGCAAACTGTCTAATTGTGGTAAAACTGTTAAAATACACAATGAGAGTTCCCAGAAATGATTAAGAACGTGTAATAAACCCCTCAAGTACACGTAAATAGATTCTTACTACATTTACTGTCGAATTCAATCACGGAGGTTTCCAGTGGAAAGCTGTGAAATGACGAAAATACTGGTAATGTTTACAAGTCCGGGTACTTCGGGTGGCGTTTTCACGGGACTGTGCTTTCAATTATTAAGAGTTCATGTTTACAGAGCTCAGAATTGGTGTCTAAAGCCTTTGAATCACGAGAATAGTTTTTATGTTTTCAATTTAGGAGGATTGGCTTTGCCGTATTTTTTGTGTGAATCAGTTAAAATGGTGGCGGTTCCACTAAAAAGTTCTAAGCAAACTGTCTAATTGTGGTAAAACTGTTAAAATACACAATGATAGTTCCCAGAAATCATTAAGAACGTGTAATAAACACCTCAAGTACACGTAAATAGATTCTTACTACATTTACTGTCGAATTCAATCACGGAGGTTTCGAGTGGAAAGCTGTGAAATGACGAAAATACTGGTAATGTTTACAAGTCCGGGTACTTCGGGTGGCGTTTTCACGGGACTGTGCTTTCAATTATTAAGAGTTCATGTTTACAGAGCTCAGAATTGGTGTCTAAAGCCTTGGAATGAAGAGAATAGTTTTTATGTTTACAATTTAGGAGGATTGGCTTTGTCTTTTTTTTGTGTGAATCAGTTAAAATGGTGGCGGTTCCAGTAAATACTTCTAAGCAAACTGTCTAATTGTGGTAAAACTGTTAAAATACACAATGAGAGTTCCCAGAAATGATTAAGAACGTGTAATAAACATCTCAAGTACACGTAAATAGATTCTTACTACATTTACTGTCGAATTCAACACGGAGGTTTCCAGTGGAAAGCTGTGAAATGACGAAAATACTGGTAATGTTTACAAGTACGGGTACTTCTGGTGGCGTTTTCACGGGACTGTGCTTTCAAATATTAAGAGTTCATGTTTACAGAGCTCAGAATTGGTGTCTAAAGCCTTTGAATCACGAGAATAGTTTTTGTGTTTACAATTTAGGAGGATTGGCTTTGGCGTATTTTTTTGTGTGTATCAGTTAAAATGGTGGCGGTTCCAGTAAATACTTCTAAGCAAACTGTCTAATTGTGGTAAAACTGTTAAAATACACAATGATAGTTCCCAGAAATGATTAAGAACGTGTAATAAACACCTCAAGTACACGTAAATAGATTCTTACTACATTTACTGTCGAATTCAATCACGGAGGTTTCCAGTGGAAAGCTGTGAAATGACGAAAATACTGGTAATGTTTACAAGTCCGGGTACTTCGGGTGGCATTTTCACGGGACTGTGTTTTCAATTATTACGAGTTCATGTTTACAGAGCTCAGAATTGGTGTCTAAAGCCTTTGAATCACGAGAATAGTTTTTATGTTTACAATTTAGGAGGATTGGCTTTGGCATTTTTTTTGTGTGAATCAGTTAAAATGGTGGCGGTTCCAGTAAACAGTTCTAAGCAAACTGTCTAATTGTGGTAAAACTGTTAAAATACACAATGATAGTTCCCAGAAATCATTAAGAACGTGTAATAAACACCTCAAGTACACGTAAATAGATTCTTACTACATTTACTGTCGAATTCAATCACGGAGGTTTCGAGTGGAAAGCTGTGAAATGACGAAAATACTGGTAATGTTTACAAGTCCGGGTACTTCGGGTGGCGTTTTCACGGGACTGTGCTTTCAATTATTAAGAGTTCATGTTTACAGAGCTCAGAATTGGTGTCTAAAGCCTTTGAATCACGAGAATAGTTTTTATGTTTTCAATTTAGGAGGATTGGCTTTGCCGTATTTTTTGTGTGAATCAGTTAAAATGGTGGCGGTTCCACTAAAAAGTTCTAAGCAAACAGTCTAATTGTGGTAAAACTGTTAAAATACACAATGATAGTTCCCAGAAATAATTAAGAACGTGTAATAAACACCTCAAGTACACGTAAATATATTCTTACTACATTTACTGTCGAATTCAACACGGAGGTTTCCAGTGGAAAACTGTGAAATGACGAAAATACTGGTAATGTTTACAAGTACGGGTACTTCTGGTGGCGTTTTCACGGGACTGTGCTTTCAAATATTAAGAGTTCATGTTTACAGAGCTCGCTCAGAATTGGTGTCTAAAGCCTTTGAATCACGAGAATAGTTTTTGTGTTTACAATTTAGGAGGATTGGCTTTGGCGTATTTTTTTGTGTGAATCAGTTAAAATGGTGGCGGTTCCAGTAAATACTTCTAAGCAAACTGTCTAATTGTGGTAAAACTGTTAAAATACACAATGAGAGTTCCCAGAAATGATTAAGAACGTGTAATAAACCCCTCAAGTACACGTAAATAGATTCTTACTACATTTACTGTCGAATTCAATCACGGAGGTTTCCAGTGGAAAGCTGTGAAATGACGAAAATACTGGTAATGTTTACAAGTCCGGGTACTTCGGGTGGCGTTTTCACGGGACTGTGCTTTCAATTATTATGAGTTCATGTTTACAGAGCTCAGAATTGGTGTCTAAAGCCTTTGAATCACGAGAATAGTTTTTATGTTTTCAATTTAGGAGGATTGGCTTTGCCGTATTTTTTGTGTGAATCAGTTAAAATGGTGGCGGTTCCACTAAAAAGTTCTAAGCAAACTGTCTAATTGTGGTAAAACTGTTAAAATACACAATGATAGTTCCCAGAAATCATTAAGAACGTGTAATAAACACCTCAAGTACACGTAAATAGATTCTTACTACATTTACTGTCGAATTCAATCACGGAGGTTTCGAGTGGAAAGCTGTGAAATGACGAAAATACTGGTAATGTTTACAAGTCCGGGTACTTCGGGTGGCGTTTTCACGGGACTGTGCTTTCAATTATTAAGAGTTCATGTTTACAGAGCTCAGAATTGGTGTCTAAAGCCTTGGAATGACGAGAATAGTTTTTATGTTTACAATTTAGGAGGATTGGCTTTGTCTTTTTTTTGTGTGAATCAGTTAAAATGGTGGCGGTTCCAGTAAATACTTCTAAGCAAACTGTCTAATTGTGGTAAAACTGTTAAAATACACAATGAGAGTTCCCAGAAATGATTAAGAACGTGTAATAAACATCTCAAGTACACGTAAATAGATTCTTACTACATTTACTGTCGAATTCAACACGGAGGTTTCCAGTGGAAAGCTGTGAAATGACGAAAATACTGGTAATGTTTACAAGTACGGGTACTTCTGGTGGCGTTTTCACGGGACTGTGCTTTCAAATATTAAGAGTTCATGTTTACAGAGCTCAGAATTGGTGTCTAAAGCCTTTGAATCACGAGAATAGTTTTTGTGTTTACAATTTAGGAGGATTGGCTTTGGCGTTTTTTTTGTGTGAATCAGTCAAAATTGTGGCGGTTCCAGTAAATACTTCTAAGCAAACTGTCTAATTGTGGTAAAACTGTTAAAATACACAATGAGAGTTCCCAGAAATGATTAAGAACGTGTAATAAACATCTCAAGTACACGTAAATAGATTCTTACTACATTTACTGTCGAATTCAATCACGGAGGTTTCGAGTGGAAAGCTGTGAAATGACGAAAATACTGGTAATGTTTACAAGTACGGGTACTTCTGGTGGCGTTTTCACGGGACTGTGCTTTCAAATATTAAGAGTTCATGTTTACAGAGCTCAGAATTGGTGTCTAAAGCCTTTGAATCACGAGAATAGTTTTTGTGTTTACAATTTAGGAGGATTGGCTTTGGCGTATTTTTTTGTGTGAATCAGTTAAAATGGTGGCGGTTCCAGTAAATACTTCTAAGCAAACTGTCTAATTGTGGTAAAACTGTTAAAATACACAATGAGAGTTCCCAGAAATGATTAAGAACGTGTAATAAACCCCTCAAGTACACGTAAATAGATTCTTACTACATTTACATTCGAATTCAATCACGGAGGTTTCCAGTGGAAAGCTGTGAAATGACGAAAATACTGGTAATGTTTACAAGTCCGGGTACTTCGGGTGGCGTTTTCACGGGACTGTGCTTTCAATTATTAAGAGTTCATGTTTACAGAGCTCAGAATTGGTGTCTAAAGCCTTGGAATGACGAGAATAGTTTTTATGTTTACAATTTAGGAGGATTGGCTTTGTCTTTTTTTTGTGTGAATCAGTTAAAATGGTGGCGGTTCCAGTAAATACTTCTAAGCAAACTGTCTAATTGTGGTAAAACTGTTAAAATACACAATGAGAGTTCCCAGAAATGATTAAGAACGTGTAATAAACATCTCAAGTACACGTAAATAGATTCTTACTACATTTACTGTCGAATTCAACACGGAGGTTTCCAGTGGAAAGCTGTGAAATGACGAAAATACTGGTAATGTTTACAAGTACGGGTACTTCTGGTGGCGTTTTCACGGGACTGTGCTTTCAAATATTAAGAGTTCATGTTTACAGAGCTCAGAATTGGTGTCTAAAGCCTTTGAATCACGAGAATAGTTTTTGTGTTTACAATTTAGGAGGATTGGCTTTGGCGTTTTTTTTGTGTGAATCAGTCAAAATTGTGGCGGTTCCAGTAAATACTTCTAAGCAAACTGTCTAATTGTGGTAAAACTGTTAAAATACACAATGAGAGTTCCCAGAAATGATTAAGAACGTGTAATAAACATCTCAAGTACACGTAAATAGATTCTTACTACATTTACTGTCGAATTCAATCACGGAGGTTTCGAGTGGAAAGCTGTGAAATGAGGAAAATACTGGTAATGTTTACAAGTACGGGTACTTCTGGTGGCGTTTTCACGGGACTGTGCTTTCAAATATTAAGAGTTCATGTTTACAGAGCTCAGAATTGGTGTCTAAAGCCTTTGAATCATGAGAATAGTTTTTGTGTTTACAATTTAGGAGGATTGGCTTTGGCGTATTTTTTTGTGTGAATCAGTTAAAATGGTGGCGGTTCCAGTAAATACTTCTAAGCAAACTGTCTAATTGTGGTAAAACTGTTAAAATACACAATGATAGTTCCCAGAAATGATTAAGAACGTGTAATAAACACCTCAAGTACACGTAAATAGATTCTTACTACATTTACTGTCGAATTCAACACGGAGGTTTCCAGTGGAAAGCTGTGAAATGACGAAAATACTGGTAATGTTTACAAGTACGGGTACTTCTGGTGGCGTTTTCACGGGACTGTGCTTTCAAATATTAAGAGTTCATGTTTACAGAGCTCAGAATTGGTGTCTAAAGCCTTTGAATCACGAGAATAGTTTTTGTGTTTACAATTTAGGAGGATTGGCTTTGGCGTTTTTTTTGTGTGAATCAGTCAAAATTGTGGCGGTTCCAGTAAATACTTCTAAGCAAACTGTCTAATTGTGGTAAAACTGTTAAAATACACAATGAGAGTTCCCAGAAATGATTAAGAACGTGTAATAAACATCTCAAGTACACGTAAATAGATTCTTACTACATTTACTGTCGAATTCAATCACGGAGGTTTCGAGTGGAAAGCTGTGAAATGACGAAAATACTGGTAATGTTTACAAGTACGGGTACTTCTGGTGGCGTTTTCACGGGACTGTGCTTTCAAATATTAAGAGTTCATGTTTACAGAGCTCAGAATTGGTGTCTAAAGCCTTTGAATCACGAGAATAGTTTTTGTGTTTACAATTTAGGAGGATTGGCTTTGGCGTATTTTTTTGTGTGAATCAGTTAAAATGGTGGCGGTTCCAGTAAATACTTCTAAGCAAACTGTCTAATTGTGGTAAAACTGTTAAAATACACAATGATAGTTCCCAGAAATGATTAAGAACGTGTAATAAACACCTCAAGTACACGTAAATAGATTCTTACTACATTTACTGTCGAATTCAACACGGAGGTTTCCAGTGGAAAGCTGTGAAATGACGAAAATACTGGTAATGTTTACAAGTACGGGTACTTCTGGTGGCGTTTTCACGGGACTGTGCTTTCAAATATTAAGAGTTCATGTTTACAGAGCTCAGAATTGGTGTCTAAAGCCTTTGAATCACGAGAATAGTTTTTATGTTTACAATTTAGGAGGATTGGCTTTGGCGTATTTTTTTGTGTGAATCAGTTAAAATGGTGGCGGTTCCAGTAAACAGTTCTAAGCAAACTGTCTAATTGTGGTAAAACTGTTAAAATACATAATGATAGTTCCCAGAAATGATTAAGAACGTGTAATAAACACCTCAAGTACACGTAAATAGATTCTTACTACATTTACTGTCGAATTCAATCACGGAGGTTTCCAGTGGAAAGCTGTGAAATGACGAAAATACTGGTAATGTTTACATGTCCGGGTACTTCGGGTGGCGTTTTCAAGGGACTGTGCTTTCAATTATTAAGAGTTCATGTTTACAGAGCTCAGAATTGGTGTCTAAAGCCTTTGAATCACGAGAATAGTTTTTATGTTTACAATTTAGGAGGATTGGCTTTGGCATTTTTTTTGTGTGAATCAGTTAAAATGGTGGCGGTTCCAGTAAACAGTTCTAAGCAAACTGTCTAATTGTGGTAAAACTGTTAAAATACACAATGATAGTTCCCAGAAATGATTAAGAACGTGTAATAAACACCTCAAGTACACGTAAATAGATTCTTACTACATTTACTGTCGAATTCAATCACGGAGGTTTCGAGTGGAAAGCTGTGAAATGACGAAAATACTGGTAATGTTTACAAGTCCGGGTACTTCGGGTGGCGTTTTCACGGGACTGTGCTTTCAATTATTAAGAGTTCATGTTTACAGAGCTCAGAATTGGTGTCTAAAGCCTTTGAATCACGAGCATAGTTTTTATGTTTTCAATTTAGGAGGATTGGCTTTGGCATTTTTTTTGTGTGAATCAGTTAAAATGGTGGCGGTTCAAGTAAATACTTCTAAGCAAACTGTCTAATTGTGGTAAAACTGTTAAAATACACAATGATAGTTCCCAGAAATGATTAAGAACGTGTAATAAACACCTCAAGTACACGTAAATAGATTCTTACTACATTTACTGTCGAATTCAACACGGAGGTTTCCAGTGGAAAGCTGTGAAATGACGAAAATACTGGTAATGTTTACAAATATTGGTACTTCTGGTGGCGTTTTCACGGGACTGTGCTTTCAAATATTAAGAGTTCATGTTTACAGAGCTCAGAATTGGTGTCTAAAGCCTTTGAATCACGAGAATAGTTTTTATGTTTACAATTTAGGAGGATTGGCTTTGGCGTATTTTTTTGTGTGAATCAGTTAAAATGGTGGCGGTTCCAGTAAACAGTTCTAAGCAAACTGTCTAATTGTGGTAAAACTGTTACAATACACAATGATAGTTCCCAGAAATGATTAAGAACGTGTAATAAACACCTCAAGTACACGTAAATAGATTCTTACTACATTTACTGTCGAATTCAATCACGGAGGTTTCGAGTGGAAAGCTGTGAAATGACGAAAATACTGGTAATGTTTACAAGTCCGGGTACTTCGGGTGGCGTTTTCACGGGACTGTGCTTTCAATTATTAAGAGTTCATGTTTACAGAGCTCAGAATTGGTGTCTAAAGCCTTTGAATCACGAGAATAGTTTTTATGTTTTCAATTTAGGAGGATTGGCTTTGCCGTATTTTTTGTGTGAATCAGTTAAAATGGTGGCGGTTCCACTAAAAAGTTCTAAGCAAACTGTCTAATTGTGGTAAAACTGTTAAAATACACAATGATAGTTCCCAGAAATGATTAAGAACGTGTAATAAACACCTCAAGTACACGTAAATAGATTCTTACTACATTTACTGTCGAATTCAATCACGGAGGTTTCGAGTGGAAAGCTGTGAAATGACGAAAATACTGGTAATGTTTACAAGTCCGGGTACTTCGGGTGGCATTTTCACGGGACTGTGCTTTCACTTATTAAGAGTTCATGTTTACAGAGCTCAGATTTGGTGTCTAAAGCCTTTGAATCACGAGAATAGTTTTTGTGTTTACAATTTAGGAGGATTGGCTTTGGCGTTTTTTTTGTGTGAATCAGTCAAAATTGTGGCGGTTCCAGTAAATACTTCTAAGCAAACTGTCTAATTGTGGTAAAACTGTTAAAATACACAATGAGAGTTCCTAGAAATGATTAAGAACGTGTAATAAACACCTCAAGTACACGTAAATAGATTCTTACTACAATTACTGTCGAATTCAATCACGGAGGTTTCGAGTGGAAAGCTGTGAAATGACGAAAATACTGGTAATGTTTACAAGTCCGGGTACTTCGGGTGGCGTTTTCACGGGACTGTGCTTTCAATTATTAAGAGTTCATGTTTACAGAGCTCAGAATTGGTGTCTAAAGCCTTTGAATCACGAGAATAGTTTTTATGTTTTCAATTTAGGAGGATTGGCTTTGCCGTATTTTTTGTGTGAATCAGTTAAAATGGTGGCGGTTCCACTAAAAAGTTCTAAGCAAACTGTCTAATTGTGGTAAAACTGTTAAAATACACAATGATAGTTCCCAGAAATGATTAAGAACGTGTAATAAACCCCTCAAGTACACGTAAATAGATTCTTACTACATTTACTGTTGAATTCAATCACGGAGGTTTCGAGTGGAAAGCTGTGAAATGACGAAAATACTGGTAATGTTTACAAGTCCGGGTACTTCTGGTGGCGTTTTCACGGGACTGTGCTTTCACTTATTAAGAGTTCATGTTTACAGAGCTCAGATTTGGTGTCTAAAGCCTTTGAATCACGAGAATAGTTTTTGTGTTTACAATTTAGGAGGATTGGCTTTGGCGTTTTTTTTTTTGTGTGAATCAGTTAAAATGGTGGCGGTTCCAGTAAATACTTCTAAGCAAACTGTCAAATTGTGGTAAAACTGTTAAAATACACAATGAGAGTTCCCAGAAATGATTAAGAACGTGTAATAAACATCTCAAGTACACGTAAATAGATTCTTACTACATTTACTGTCGAATTCAACACGGAGGTTTCCAGTGGAAAGCTGTGAAATGACGAAAATACTGGTAATGTTTACAAGTACGGGTACTTCTGGTGGCGTTTTCACGGGACTGTGCTTTCAAATATTAAGAGTTCATGTTTACAGAGCTCAGAATTGGTGTCTAAAGCCTTTGAATCACGAGAATAGTTTTTGTGTTTACAATTTAGGAGGATTGGCTTTGGCGTATTTTTTTGTGTGAATCAGTTAAAATGGTGGCGGTTCCAGTAAATACTTCTAAGCAAACTGTCTAATTGTGGTAAAACTGTTAAAATACACAATGAGAGTTCCCAGAAATGATTAAGAACGTGTAATAAACACCTCAAGTACACGTAAATAGATTCTTACTACATTTACTGTCGAATTCAATCACGGAGGTTTCCAGTGGAAAGCTGTGAAATGACGAAAATACTGGTAATGTTTACAAGTCCGGATACTTCGGGTGGCATTTTCACGGGACTGTGTTTTCAATTATTACGAGTTCATGTTTACAGAGCTCAGAATTGGTGTCTAAAGCCTTTGAATCACGAGAATAGTTTTTATGTTTACAATTTAGGAGGATTGGCTTTGGCATTTTTTTTGTGTGAATCAGTTAAAATGGTGGCGGTTCCAGTAAACAGTTCTAAGCAAACTGTCTAATTGTGGTAAAACTGTTAAAATACACAATGATAGTTCCCAGAAATCATTAAGAACGTGTAATAAACACCTCAAGTACACGTAAATAGATTCTTACTACATTTACTGTCGAATTCAATCACGGAGGTTTCGAGTGGAAAGCTGTGAAATGACGAAAATACTGGTAATGTTTACAAGTCCGGGTACTTCGGGTGGCGTTTTCACGGGACTGTGCTTTCAATTATTAAGAGTTCATGTTTACAGAGCTCAGAATTGGTGTCTAAAGCCTTGGAATGACGAGAATAGTTTTTATGTTTACAATTTAGGAGGATTGGCTTTGTCTTTTTTTTGTGTGAATCAGTTAAAATGGTGGCGGTTCCAGTAAATACTTCTAAGCAAACTGTCTAATTGTGGTAAAACTGTTAAAATACACAATGAGAGTTCCCAGAAATGATTAAGAACGTGTAATAAACATCTCAAGTACACGTAAATAGATTCTTACTACATTTACTGTCGAATTCAACACGGAGGTTTCCAGTGGAAAGCTGTGAAATGACGAAAATACTGGTAATGTTTACAAGTACGGGTACTTCTGGTGGCGTTTTCACGGGACTGTGCTTTCAAATATTAAGAGTTCATGTTTACAGAGCTCAGAATTGGTGTCTAAAGCCTTTGAATCACGAGAATAGTTTTTGTGTTTACAATTTAGGAGGATTGGCTTTGGCGTTTTTTTTGTGTGAATCAGTCAAAATTGTGGCGGTTCCAGTAAATACTTCTAAGCAAACTGTCTAATTGTGGTAAAACTGTTAAAATACACAATGAGAGTTCCCAGAAATGATTAAGAACGTGTAATAAACATCTCAAGTACACGTAAATAGATTCTTACTACATTTACTGTCGAATTCAATCACGGAGGTTTCGAGTGGAAAGCTGTGAAATGACGAAAATACTGGTAATGTTTACAAGTACGGGTACTTCTGGTGGCGTTTTCACGGGACTGTGCTTTCAAATATTAAGAGTTCATGTTTACAGAGCTCAGAATTGGTGTCTAAAGCCTTTGAATCACGAGAATAGTTTTTGTGTTTACAATTTAGGAGGATTGGCTTTGGCGTATTTTTTTGTGTGAATCAGTTAAAATGGTGGCGGTTCCAGTAAATACTTCTAAGCAAACTGTCTAATTGTGGTAAAACTGTTAAAATACACAATGATAGTTCCCAGAAATGATTAAGAACGTGTAATAAACACCTCAAGTACACGTAAATAGATTCTTACTACATTTACTGTCGAATTCAACACGGAGGTTTCCAGTGGAAAGCTGTGAAATGACGAAAATACTGGTAATGTTTACAAGTACGGGTACTTCTGGTGGCGTTTTCACGGGACTGTGCTTTCAAATATTAAGAGTTCATGTTTACAGAGCTCAGAATTGGTGTCTAAAGCCTTTGAATCACGAGAATAGTTTTTATGTTTACAATTTAGGAGGATTGGCTTTGGCGTATTTTTTTGTGTGAATCAGTTAAAATGGTGGCGGTTCCAGTAAACAGTTCTAAGCAAACTGTCTAATTGTGGTAAAACTGTTAAAATACATAATGATAGTTCCCAGAAATGATTAAGAACGTGTAATAAACACCTCAAGTACACGTAAATAGATTCTTACTACATTTACTGTCGAATTCAATCACGGAGGTTTCCAGTGGAAAGCTGTGAAATGACGAAAATACTGGTAATGTTTACATGTCCGGGTACTTCGGGTGGCGTTTTCAAGGGACTGTGCTTTCAATTATTAAGAGTTCATGTTTACAGAGCTCAGAATTGGTGTCTAAAGCCTTGGAATGACGAGAATAGTTTTTATGTTTACAATTTAGGAGGATTGGCTTTGTCTTTTTTTTGTGTGAATCAGTTAAAATGGTGGCGGTTCCAGTAAATACTTCTAAGCAAACTGTCTAATTGTGGTAAAACTGTTAAAATACACAATGAGAGTTCCCAGAAATGATTAAGAACGTGTAATAAACATCTCAAGTACACGTAAATAGATTCTTACTACATTTACTGTCGAATTCAACACGGAGGTTTCCAGTGGAAAGCTGTGAAATGACGAAAATACTGGTAATGTTTACAAGTACGGGTACTTCTGGTGGCGTTTTCACGGGACTGTGCTTTCAAATATTAAGAGTTCATGTTTACAGAGCTCAGAATTGGTGTCTAAAGCCTTTGAATCACGAGAATAGTTTTTGTGTTTACAATTTAGGAGGATTGGCTTTGGCGTTTTTTTTGTGTGAATCAGTCAAAATTGTGGCGGTTCCAGTAAATACTTCTAAGCAAACTGTCTAATTGTGGTAAAACTGTTAAAATACACAATGAGAGTTCCCAGAAATGATTAAGAACGTGTAATAAACATCTCAAGTACACGTAAATAGATTCTTACTACATTTACTGTCGAATTCAATCACGGAGGTTTCGAGTGGAAAGCTGTGAAATGACGAAAATACTGGTAATGTTTACAAGTACGGGTACTTCTGGTGGCGTTTTCACGGGACTGTGCTTTCAAATATTAAGAGTTCATGTTTACAGAGCTCAGAATTGGTGTCTAAAGCCTTTGAATCACGAGAATAGTTTTTGTGTTTACAATTTAGGAGGATTGGCTTTGGCGTATTTTTTTGTGTGAATCAGTTAAAATGGTGGCGGTTCCAGTAAATACTTCTAAGCAAACTGTCTAATTGTGGTAAAACTGTTAAAATACACAATGATAGTTCCCAGAAATGATTAAGAACGTGTAATAAACACCTCAAGTACACGTAAATAGATTCTTACTACATTTACTGTCGAATTCAACACGGAGGTTTCCAGTGGAAAGCTGTGAAATGACGAAAATACTGGTAATGTTTACAAGTACGGGTACTTCTGGTGGCGTTTTCACGGGACTGTGCTTTCAAATATTAAGAGTTCATGTTTACAGAGCTCAGAATTGGTGTCTAAAGCCTTTGAATCACGAGAATAGTTTTTATGTTTACAATTTAGGAGGATTGGCTTTGGCGTATTTTTTTGTGTGAATCAGTTAAAATGGTGGCGGTTCCAGTAAACAGTTCTAAGCAAACTGTCTAATTGTGGTAAAACTGTTAAAATACATAATGATAGTTCCCAGAAATGATTAAGAACGTGTAATAAACACCTCAAGTACACGTAAATAGATTCTTACTACATTTACTGTCGAATTCAATCACGGAGGTTTCCAGTGGAAAGCTGTGAAATGACGAAAATACTGGTAATGTTTACATGTCCGGGTACTTCGGGTGGCGTTTTCAAGGGACTGTGCTTTCAATTATTAAGAGTTCATGTTTACAGAGCTCAGAATTGGTGTCTAAAGCCTTTGAATCACGAGAATAGTTTTTATGTTTACAATTTAGGAGGATTGGCTTTGGCATTTTTTTTGTGTGAATCAGTTAAAATGGTGGCGGTTCCAGTAAACAGTTCTAAGCAAACTGTCTAATTGTGGTAAAACTGTTAAAATACACAATGATAGTTCCCAGAAATGATTAAGAACGTGTAATAAACACCTCAAGTACACGTAAATAGATTCTTACTACATTTACTGTCGAATTCAATCACGGAGGTTTCGAGTGGAAAGCTGTGAAATGACGAAAATACTGGTAATGTTTACAAGTCCGGGTACTTCGGGTGGCGTTTTCACGGGACTGTGCTTTCAATTATTAAGAGTTCATGTTTACAGAGCTCAGAATTGGTGTCTAAAGCCTTTGAATCACGAGCATAGTTTTTATGTTTTCAATTTAGGAGGATTGGCTTTGGCATTTTTTTTGTGTGAATCAGTTAAAATGGTGGCGGTTCAAGTAAATACTTCTAAGCAAACTGTCTAATTGTGGTAAAACTGTTAAAATACACAATGATAGTTCCCAGAAATGATTAAGAACGTGTAATAAACACCTCAAGTACACGTAAATAGATTCTTACTACATTTACTGTCGAATTCAACACGGAGGTTTCCAGTGGAAAGCTGTGAAATGACGAAAATACTGGTAATGTTTACAAATATTGGTACTTCTGGTGGCGTTTTCACGGGACTGTGCTTTCAAATATTAAGAGTTCATGTTTACAGAGCTCAGAATTGGTGTCTAAAGCCTTTGAATCACGAGAATAGTTTTTATGTTTACAATTTAGGAGGATTGGCTTTGGCGTATTTTTTTGTGTGAATCAGTTAAAATGGTGGCGGTTCCAGTAAACAGTTCTAAGCAAACTGTCTAATTGTGGTAAAACTGTTACAATACACAATGATAGTTCCCAGAAATGATTAAGAACGTGTAATAAACACCTCAAGTACACGTAAATAGATTCTTACTACATTTACTGTCGAATTCAATCACGGAGGTTTCGAGTGGAAAGCTGTGAAATGACGAAAATACTGGTAATGTTTACAAGTCCGGGTACTTCGGGTGGCGTTTTCACGGGACTGTGCTTTCAATTATTAAGAGTTCATGTTTACAGAGCTCAGAATTGGTGTCTAAAGCCTTTGAATCACGAGAATAGTTTTTATGTTTTCAATTTAGGAGGATTGGCTTTGCCGTATTTTTTGTGTGAATCAGTTAAAATGGTGGCGGTTCCACTAAAAAGTTCTAAGCAAACTGTCTAATTGTGGTAAAACTGTTAAAATACACAATGATAGTTCCCAGAAATGATTAAGAACGTGTAATAAACACCTCAAGTACACGTAAATAGATTCTTACTACATTTACTGTCGAATTCAATCACGGAGGTTTCGAGTGGAAAGCTGTGAAATGACGAAAATACTGGTAATGTTTACAAGTCCGGGTACTTCGGGTGGCATTTTCACGGGACTGTGCTTTCACTTATTAAGAGTTCATGTTTACAGAGCTCAGATTTGGTGTCTAAAGCCTTTGAATCACGAGAATAGTTTTTGTGTTTACAATTTAGGAGGATTGGCTTTGGCGTTTTTTTTGTGTGAATCAGTCAAAATTGTGGCGGTTCCAGTAAATACTTCTAAGCAAACTGTCTAATTGTGGTAAAACTGTTAAAATACACAATGAGAGTTCCTAGAAATGATTAAGAACGTGTAATAAACACCTCAAGTACACGTAAATAGATTCTTACTACATTTACTGTCGAATTCAATCACGGAGGTTTCGAGTGGAAAGCTGTGAAATGACGAAAATACTGGTAATGTTTACAAGTCCGGGTACTTCGGGTGGCGTTTTCACGGGACTGTGCTTTCAATTATTAAGAGTTCATGTTTACAGAGCTCAGAATTGGTGTCTAAAGCCTTTGAATCACGAGAATAGTTTTTATGTTTTCAATTTAGGAGGATTGGCTTTGCCGTATTTTTTGTGTGAATCAGTTAAAATGGTGGCGGTTCCACTAAAAAGTTCTAAGCAAACTGTCTAATTGTGGTAAAACTGTTAAAATACACAATGATAGTTCCCAGAAATGATTAAGAACGTGTAATAAACCCCTCAAGTACACGTAAATAGATTCTTACTACATTTACTGTTGAATTCAATCACGGAGGTTTCCAGTGGAAAGCTGTGAAATGACGAAAATACTGGTAATGTTTACAAGTCCGGGTACTTCTGGTGGCGTTTTCACGGGACTGTGCTTTCACTTATTAAGAGTTCATGTTTACAGAGCTCAGATTTGGTGTCTAAAGCCTTTGAATCACGAGAATAGTTTTTGTGTTTACAATTTAGGAGGATTGGCTTTGGCGTTTTTTTTGTGTGTGAATCAGTTAAAATGGTGGCGGTTCCAGTAAATACTTCTAAGCAAACTGTGTAATTGTGGTAAAACTGTTAAAATACACAATGAGAGTTCCCAGAAATGATTAAGAACGTGTAATAAACATCTCAAGTACACGTAAATAGATTCTTACTACATTTACTGTCGAATTCAACACGGATGTTTCCAGTGGAAAGCTGTGAAATGACGAAAATACTGGTAATGTTTACAAGTCCGGGTACTTCTGGTGGCGTTTTCACGGGACTGTGCTTTCAAATATTAAGAGTTCATGTTTACAGAGCTCAGAATTGGTGTCTAAAGCCTTTGAATCACGAGAATAGTTTTTGTGTTTACAATTTAGGAGGATTGGCTTTGGCGTATTTTTTTGTGTGAATCAGTTAAAATGGTGGCGGTTCCAGTAAATACTTCTAAGCAAACTGTCTAATTGTGGTAAAACTGTTAAAATACACAATGAGAGTTCCCAGAAATGATTAAGAACGTGTAATAAACACCTCAAGTACACGTAAATAGATTCTTACTACATTTACTGTCGAATTCAATCACGGAGGTTTCCAGTGGAAAGCTGTGAAATGACGAAAATACTGGTAATGTTTACAAGTCCGGATACTTCGGGTGGCATTTTCACGGGACTGTGTTTTCAATTATTACGAGTTCATGTTTACAGAGCTCAGAATTGGTGTCTAAAGCCTTTGAATCACGAGAATAGTTTTTATGTTTACAATTTAGGAGGATTGGCTTTGGCATTTTTTTTGTGTGAATCAGTTAAAATGGTGGCGGTTCCAGTAAACAGTTCTAAGCAAACTGTCTAATTGTGGTAAAACTGTTAAAATACACAATGATAGTTCCCAGAAATCATTAAGAACGTGTAATAAACACCTCAAGTACACGTAAATAGATTCTTACTACATTTACTGTCGAATTCAATCACGGAGGTTTCGAGTGGAAACCTGTGAAATGACGAAAATACTGGTAATATTTACAAGTCCGGGTACTACGGGTGGCGATTTCACGGGACTGTGCTTTCAATTATTAAGAGTTCATGTTTACAGAGCTCAGAATTGGTGTCTAAAGCCTTTGAATCACGAGAATAGTTTTTATGTTTTCAATTTAGGAGGATTGGCTTTGCCGTATTTTTTGTGTGAATCAGTTAAAATGGTGGCGGTTCCACTAAAAAGTTCTAAGCAAACTGTCTAATTGTGGTAAAACTGTTAAAATACACAATGAGAGTTCCCAGAAATGATTAAGAACGTGTAATAAACCCCTCAAGTACACGTAAATAGATTCTTACTACATTTACTGTTGAATTCAATCACGGAGGTTTCGAGTGGAAAGCTGTGAAATGACGAAAATACTGGTAATGTTTACAAGTCCGGGTATTTGGGTGGCGTTTTCACGGGACTGTGCTTTCACTTATTAAGAGTTCATGTTTACAGAGCTCAGATTTGGTGTCTAAAGCCTTTGAATCAAGAGAATAGTTTTTGTGTTTACAATTTAGGAGGATTGGCTTTGGCGTTTTTTTTTTGTGTGAATCAGTTAAAATGGTGGCGGTTCCAGTAAATACTTCTAAGCAAACTGTCTAATTGTGGTAAAACTGTTAAAATACACAATGAGAGTTCCCAGAAATGATTAAGAACGTGTAATAAACATCTCAAGTACACGTAAATAGATTCTTACTACATTTACTGTCGAATTCAACACGGAGGTTTCCAGTGGAAATCTGTGAAATGACGAAAATACTGGTAATGTTTACAAGTACGGGTACTTCTGGTGGCGTTTTCACGGGACTGTGCTTTCAAATATTAAGAGTTCTTGTTTACAGAGCTCAGAATTGGTGTCTAAAGCCTTTGAATCACGAGAATAGTTTTTGTGTTTACAATTTAGGAGGATTGGCTTTGGCGTATTTTTTTGTGTGAATCAGTTAAAATGGTGGCGGTTCCAGTAAATACTTCTAAGCAAACTGTCTAATTGTGGTAAAACTGTTAAAATACACAATGAGAGTTCCCAGAAATGATTAAGAACGTGTAATAAACCCCTCAAGTACACGTAAATAGATTCTTACTACATTTACTGTCGAATTCAATCACGTAGGTTTCCAGTGGAAAGCTGTGAAATGACGAAAACACTGGTAATGTTTACAAGTCCGGGTACTTCGGGTGGCATTTTCACGGGACTGTGTTTTCAATTATTACGAGTTCATGTTTACAGAGCTCAGAATTGGTGTCTAAAGCCTTTGAATCACGAGAATAGTTTTTATGTTTACAATTTAGGAGGATTGGCTTTGGCATTTTTTTTGTGTGAATCAGTTAAAATGGTGGCGGTTCCAGTAAACAGTTCTAAGCAAACTGTCTAATTGTGGTAAAACTGTTAAAATACACAATGATAGTTCCCAGAAATCATTAAGAACGTGTAATAAACACCTCAAGTACACGTAAATAGATTCTTACTACATTTACTGTCGAATTCAATCACGGAGGTTTCGAGTGGAAAGCTGTGAAATGACGAAAATACTGGTAATGTTTACAAGTCCGGGTACTTCGGGTGGCGTTTTCACGGGACTGTGCTTTCAATTATTAAGAGTTCATGTTTACAGAGCTCAGAATTGGTGTCTAAAGCCTTTGAATCACGAGAATAGTTTTTATGTTTACAATGTAGGAGGATTGGCTTTGGCATTTTTTTTGTGTGAATCAGTTAAAATGGTGGCGGTTCCAGTAAACAGTTCTAAGCAAACTGTCTAATTGTGGTAAAACTGTTAAAATACACAATGATAGTTCCCAGAAATCATTAAGAACGTGTAATAAACACCTCAAGTACACGTAAATAGATTCTTACTACATTTACTGTTGAATTCAATCACGGAGGTTTCCAGTGGAAAGCTGTGAAATGACGAAAATACTGGTAATGTTTACAAGTCCGGGTACTTCAGGTGGCTTTTTCACGGGACTGGGCTTTCAATTATTACGAGTTCATGTTTACAGAGCTCAGAATTGGTGTCTAAAGCCTTGGAATGACGAGAATAGTTTTTATGTTTACAATTTAGGAGGATTGGCTTTGGCTTTTTTTTGTGTGAATCAGTTAAAATGGTGGCGGTTCCAGTAAATACTTCTAAGCAAACTGTCTAATTGTGGTAAAACTGTTAAAATACACAATGATAGTTCCCAGAAATGATTAAGAACGTGTAATAAACACCTCAAGTACACGTAAATAGATTCTTACTACATTTACTGTCGAATTCAACACGGAGGTTTCGAGTGGAAAGCTTTGAAATGACGAAAATTCTGGTAATGTTTACAAGTACGGGTACTTTTGGTGGCGTTTTCACGGGACTGTGCTTTCAAATATTAAGAGTTCATGTTTACAGAGCTCAGAATTGGTGTCTAAAGCCTTTGAATCACGAGAATAGTTTTTATGTTTACAATTTAGGAGGATTGGCTTTGGCGTATTTTTTGTGTGAATCAGTTAAAATGGTGGCGGTTCCACTAAAAAGTTCTAAGCAAACTGTCTAATTGTGGTAAAACTGTTAAAATACACAATGAGAGTTCCCATAAATGATTAAGAACGTGTAATAAACACCTCAAGTACACGTAAATAGATTCTTACTACATTTACTGTCGAATTCAACACGGAGGTTTCCAGTGGAAAGCTGTGAAATGACGAAAATACTGGTAATGTTTACAAGTACGGGTACTTCTGGTGGCGTTTTCACGGGACTGTGCTTTCAAATATTAAGAGTTCATGTTTACAGAGCTCGCTCAGAATTGGTGTCTAAAG
The DNA here is from genome assembly GCF_963259705.1 of Myotis daubentonii. NCBI lineage: Eukaryota > Metazoa > Chordata > Mammalia > Chiroptera > Vespertilionidae > Myotis > Myotis daubentonii. The sequence goes on along the minus strand of NC_081856.1, from coordinate 214,971 downwards.
CCTTTGAATCACGAGAATAGTTTTTGTGTTTACAATTTAGGAGGATTGGCTTTGGCGTATTTTTTTGTGTGAATCAGTTAAAATGGTGGCGGTTCCAGTAAATACTTCTAAGCAAACTGTCTAATTGTGGTAAAACTGTTAAAATACACAATGAGAGTTCCCAGAAATGATTAAGAACGTGTAATAAACCCCTCAAGTACACGTAAATAGATTCTTACTACATTTACTGTCGAATTCAATCACGGAGGTTTGCAGTGGAAAGCTGTGAAATGACGAAAATACTGGTAATGTTTACAAGTACGGGTACTTCTGGTGGCGTTTTCACGGGACTGTGCTTTCAAATATTAAGAGTTCATGTTTACAGAGCTCAGAATTGGTGTCTAAAGCCTTTGAATCACGAGAATAGTTTTTGTGTTTACAATTTAGGAGGATTGGCTTTGGCGTATTTTTTTGTGTGAATCAGTTAAAATGGTGGCGGTTCCAGTAAATACTTCTAAGCAAACTGTCTAATTGTGGTAAAACTGTTAAAATACACAATGAGAGTTCCCAGAAATGATTAAGAACGTGTAATAAACCCCTCAAGTACACGTAAATAGATTCTTACTACATTTACTGTCGAATTCAACACGGAGGTTTCCAGTGGAAAGCTGTGAAATGACGAAAATACTGGTAATGTTTACATGTCCGGGTACTTCGGGTGGCGTTTTCAAGGGACTGTGCTTTCAATTATTAAGAGTTCATGTTTACAGAGCTCAGAATTGGTGTCTAAAGCCTTTGAATCACGAGAATAGTTTTTATGTTTACAATTTAGGAGGATTGGCTTTGGCATTTTTTTTGTGTGAATCAGTTAAAATGGTGGCGGTTCCAGTAAACAGTTCTAAGCAAACTGTCTAATTGTGGTAAAACTGTTAAAATACACAATGATAGTTCCCAGAAATCATTAAGAACGTGTAATAAACACCTCAAGTACACGTAAATAGATTCTTACTACATTTACTGTCGAATTCAATCACGGAGGTTTCGAGTGGAAAGCTGTGAAATGACGAAAATACTGGTAATGTTTACAAGTCCGGGTACTTCGGGTGGCGTTTTCACGGGACTGTGCTTTCAATTATTAAGAGTTCATGTTTACAGAGCTCAGAATTGGTGTCTAAAGCCTTTGAATCACGAGCATAGTTTTTATGTTTTCAATTTAGGAGGATTGGCTTTGGCATTTTTTTTGTGTGAATCAGTTAAAATGGTGGCGGTTCAAGTAAATACTTCTAAGCAAACTGTCTAATTGTGGTAAAACTGTTAAAATACACAATGATAGTTCCCAGAAATGATTAAGAACGTGTAATAAACACCTCAAGTACACGTAAATAGATTCTTACTACATTTACTGTCGAATTCAACACGGAGGTTTCCAGTGGAAAGCTGTGAAATGACGAAAATACTGGTAATGTTTACAAGTACGGGTACTTCTGGTGGCGTTTTCACGGGACTGTGCTTTCAAATATTAAGAGTTCATGTTTACAGAGCTCAGAATTGGTGTCTAAAGCCTTTGAATCACGAGAATAGTTTTTATGTTTACAATTTAGGAGGATTGGCTTTGGCGTATTTTTTTGTGTGAATCAGTTAAAATGGTGGCGGTTCCAGTAAACAGTTCTAAGCAAACTGTCTAATTGTGGTAAAACTGTTAAAATACACAATGATAGTTCCCAGAAATGATTAAGAACGTGTAATAAACACCTCAAGTACACGTAAATAGATTCTTACTACATTTACTGTCGAATTCAATCACGGAGGTTTCGAGTGGAAAGCTGTGAAATGACGAAAATACTGGTAATGTTTACAAGTCCGGGTACTTCAGGTGGCTTTTTCACGGGACTGGGCTTTCAATTATTACGAGTTCATGTTTACAGAGCTCAGAATTGGTGTCTAAAGCCTTGGAATGACGAGAATAGTTTTTATGTTTACAATTTAGGAGGATTGGCTTTGGCTTTTTTTTGTGTGAATCAGTTAAAATGGTGGCGGTTCCAGTAAATACTTCTAAGCAAACTGTCTAATTGTGGTAAAACTGTTAAAATACACAATGATAGTTCCCAGAAATGATTAAGAACGTGTAATAAACACCTCAAGTACACGTAAATAGATTCTTACTACATTTACTGTCGAATTCAACACGGAGGTTTCGAGTGGAAAGCTTTGAAATGACGAAAATTCTGGTAATGTTTACAAGTACGGGTACTTTTGGTGGCGTTTTCACGGGACTGTGCTTTCAAATATTAAGAGTTCATGTTTACAGAGCTCAGAATTGGTGTCTAAAGCCTTTGAATCACGAGAATAGTTTTTATGTTTACAATTTAGGAGGATTGGCTTTGGCGTATTTTTTGTGTGAATCAGTTAAAATGGTGGCGGTTCCACTAAAAAGTTCTAAGCAAACTGTCTAATTGTGGTAAAACTGTTAAAATACACAATGAGAGTTCCCATAAATGATTAAGAACGTGTAATAAACACCTCAAGTACACGTAAATAGATTCTTACTACATTTACTGTCGAATTCAACACGGAGGTTTCCAGTGGAAAGCTGTGAAATGACGAAAATACTGGTAATGTTTACAAGTACGGGTACTTCTGGTGGCGTTTTCACGGGACTGTGCTTTCAAATATTAAGAGTTCATGTTTACAGAGCTCGCTCAGAATTGGTGTCTAAAGCCTTTGAATCACGAGAATAGTTTTTGTGTTTACAATTTAGGAGGATTGGCTTTGGCGTATTTTTTTGTGTGAATCAGTTAAAATGGTGGCGGTTCCAGTAAATACTTCTAAGCAAACTGTCTAATTGTGGTAAAACTGTTAAAATACACAATGAGAGTTCCCAGAAATGATTAAGAACGTGTAATAAACCCCTCAAGTACACGTAAATAGATTCTTACTACATTTACTGTCGAATTCAATCACGGAGGTTTGCAGTGGAAAGCTGTGAAATGACGAAAATACTGGTAATGTTTACAAGTACGGGTACTTCTGGTGGCGTTTTCACGGGACTGTGCTTTCAAATATTAAGAGTTCATGTTTACAGAGCTCAGAATTGGTGTCTAAAGCCTTTGAATCACGAGAATAGTTTTTGTGTTTACAATTTAGGAGGATTGGCTTTGGCGTATTTTTTTGTGTGAATCAGTTAAAATGGTGGCGGTTCCAGTAAATACTTCTAAGCAAACTGTCTAATTGTGGTAAAACTGTTAAAATACACAATGAGAGTTCCCAGAAATGATTAAGAACGTGTAATAAACCCCTCAAGTACACGTAAATAGATTCTTACTACATTTACTGTCGAATTCAACACGGAGGTTTCCAGTGGAAAGCTGTGAAATGACGAAAATACTGGTAATGTTTACAAGTACGGGTACTTCTGGTGGCGTTTTCACGGGACTGTGCTTTCAAATATTAAGAGTTCATGTTTACAGAGCTCAGAATTGGTGTCTAAAGCCTTTGAATCACGAGAATAGTTTTTATGTTTACAATTTAGGAGGATTGGCTTTGGCGTATTTTTTTGTGTGAATCAGTTAAAATGGTGGCGGTTCCAGTAAACAGTTCTAAGCAAACTGTCTAATTGTGGTAAAACTGTTAAAATACATAATGATAGTTCCCAGAAATGATTAAGAACGTGTAATAAACACCTCAAGTACACGTAAATAGATTCTTACTACATTTACTGTCGAATTCAATCACGGAGGTTTCCAGTGGAAAGCTGTGAAATGACGAAAATACTGGTAATGTTTACATGTCCGGGTACTTCGGGTGGCGTTTTCAAGGGACTGTGCTTTCAATTATTAAGAGTTCATGTTTACAGAGCTCAGAATTGGTGTCTAAAGCCTTTGAATCACGAGAATAGTTTTTATGTTTACAATTTAGGAGGATTGGCTTTGGCATTTTTTTTGTGTGAATCAGTTAAAATGGTGGCGGTTCCAGTAAACAGTTCTAAGCAAACTGTCTAATTGTGGTAAAACTGTTAAAATACACAATGATAGTTCCCAGAAATCATTAAGAACGTGTAATAAACACCTCAAGTACACGTAAATAGATTCTTACTACATTTACTGTCGAATTCAATCACGGAGGTTTCGAGTGGAAAGCTGTGAAATGACGAAAATACTGGTAATGTTTACAAGTCCGGGTACTTCGGGTGGCGTTTTCACGGGACTGTGCTTTCAATTATTAAGAGTTCATGTTTACAGAGCTCAGAATTGGTGTCTAAAGCCTTTGAATCACGAGCATAGTTTTTATGTTTTCAATTTAGGAGGATTGGCTTTGGCATTTTTTTTGTGTGAATCAGTTAAAATGGTGGCGGTTCAAGTAAATACTTCTAAGCAAACTGTCTAATTGTGGTAAAACTGTTAAAATACACAATGATAGTTCCCAGAAATGATTAAGAACGTGTAATAAACACCTCAAGTACACGTAAATAGATTCTTACTACATTTACTGTCGAATTCAACACGGAGGTTTCCAGTGGAAAGCTGTGAAATGACGAAAATACTGGTAATGTTTACAAGTACGGGTACTTCTGGTGGCGTTTTCACGGGACTGTGCTTTCAAATATTAAGAGTTCATGTTTACAGAGCTCAGAATTGGTGTCTAAAGCCTTTGAATCACGAGAATAGTTTTTATGTTTACAATTTAGGAGGATTGGCTTTGGCGTATTTTTTTGTGTGAATCAGTTAAAATGGTGGCGGTTCCAGTAAACAGTTCTAAGCAAACTGTCTAATTGTGGTAAAACTGTTAAAATACACAATGATAGTTCCCAGAAATGATTAAGAACGTGTAATAAACACCTCAAGTACACGTAAATAGATTCTTACTACATTTACTGTCGAATTCAATCACGGAGGTTTCGAGTGGAAAGCTGTGAAATGACGAAAATACTGGTAATGTTTACAAGTCCGGGTACTTCGGGTGGCGTTTTCACGGGACTGTGCTTTCAATTATTAAGAGTTCATGTTTACAGAGCTCAGATTTGGTGTCTAAAGCCTTGGAATGACGAGAATAGTTTTTATATTTACAATTTAGGAGGATTTGCTTTGTCGTTTCTTTGTGTTAATCAGTTAAAATGGTGGCGGTTCCAGTAAACACTTCTAAGCAAACTGTCTAATTGTGGTAAAACTGTTAAAATACACAATGAGAGTTCCCAGAAATGATTAAGAACGTGTAATAAACCCCTCAAGTACACGTAAATAGATTCTTACTACATTTACTGTTGAATTCAATCACGGAGGTTTCGAGTGGAAAGCTGTGAAATGACGAAAATACTGGTAATGTTTACAAGTCCGGGTACTTCTGGTGGCGTTTTCACGGGACTGTGCTTTCACTTATTAAGAGTTCATGTTTACAGAGCTCAGATTTGGTGTCTAAAGCCTTTGAATCACGAGAATAGTTTTTCTGTTTACAATTTAGGAAGATTGGCTTTGGCGTTTTTTTTTTGTGTGAATCAGTTAAAATGGTGGCGGTTCCAGTAAATACTTCTAAGCAAACTGTCTAATTGTGGTAAAACTGTTAAAATACACAATGAGAGTTCCCAGAAATGATTAAGAACGTGTAATAAACATCTCAAGTACACGTAAATAGATTCTTACTACATTTACTGTCGAATTCAACACGGAGGTTTCCAGTGGAAAGCTGTGAAATGACGAAAATACTGGTAATGTTTACAAGTACGGGTACTTCTGGTGGCGTTTTCACGGGACTGTGCTTTCAAATATTAAGAGTTCATGTTTACAGAGCTCGCTCAGAATTGGTGTCTAAAGCCTTTGAATCACGAGAATAGTTTTTGTGTTTACAATTTAGGAGGATTGGCTTTGGCGTATTTTTTTGTGTGAATCAGTTAAAATGGTGGCGGTTCCAGTAAATACTTCTAAGCAAACTGTCTAATTGTGGTAAAACTGTTAAAATACACAATGAGAGTTCCCAGAAATGATTAAGAACGTGTAATAAACACCTCAAGTACACGTAAATAGATTCTTACTACATTTACTGTCGAATTCAATCACGGAGGTTTCCAGTGGAAAGCTGTGAAATGACGAAAATACTGGTAATGTTTACAAGTCCGGGTACTTCGGGTGGCATTTTCACGGGACTGTGTTTTCAATTATTACGAGTTCATGTTTACAGAGCTCAGAATTGGTGTCTAAAGCCTTTGAATCACGAGAATAGTTTTTATGTTTACAATTTAGGAGGATTGGCTTTGGCATTTTTTTTGTGTGAATCAGTTAAAATGGTGGCGGTTCCAGTAAACAGTTCTAAGCAAACTGTCTAATTGTGGTAAAACTGTTAAAATACACAATGAGAGTTCCCAGAAATGATTAAGAACGTGTAATAAACCCCTCAAGTACACGTAAATAGATTCTTACTACATTTACTGTTGAATTCAATCACGGAGGTTTCGAGTGGAAAGCTGTGAAATGACGAAAATACTGGTAATGTTTACAAGTCCGGGTATTTGGGTGGCGTTTTCACGGGACTGTGCTTTCACTTATTAAGAGTTCATGTTTACAGAGCTCAGATTTGGTGTCTAAAGCCTTTGAATCACGAGAATAGTTTTTGTGTTTACAATTTAGGAGGATTGGCTTTGGCGTTTTTTTTTGTGTGAATCAGTTAAAATGGTGGCGGTTCCAGTAAATACTTCTAAGCAAACTGTCTAATTGTGGTAAAACTGTTAAAATACACAATGAGAGTTCCCAGAAATGATTAAGAACGTGTAATAAACATCTCAAGTACACGTAAATAGATTCTTACTACATTTACTGTCGAATTCAACACGGAGGTTTCCAGTGGAAAGCTGTGAAATGACGAAAATACTGGTAATGTTTACAAGTACGGGTACTTCTGGTGGCGTTTTCACGGGACTGTGCTTTCAAATATTAAGAGTTCATGTTTACAGAGCTCAGAATTGGTGTCTAAAGCCTTTGAATCACGAGAATAGTTTTTGTGTTTACAATTTAGGAGGATTGGCTTTGGCGTATTTTTTTGTGTGAATCAGTTAAAATGGTGGCGGTTCCAGTAAATACTTCTAAGCAAACTGTCTAATTGTGGTAAAACTGTTAAAATACACAATGAGAGTTCCCAGAAATGATTAAGAACGTGTAATAAACCCCTCAAGTACACGTAAATAGATTCTTACTACATTTACTGTCGAATTCAATCACGGAGGTTTCCAGTGGAAAGCTGTGAAATGACGAAAATACTGGTAATGTTTACAAGTCCGGGTACTTCGGGTGGCATTTTCACGGGACTGTGTTTTCAATTATTACGAGTTCATGTTTACAGAGCTCAGAATTGGTGTCTAAAGCCTTTGAATCACGAGAATAGTTTTTATGTTTACAATTTAGGAGGATTGGCTTTGGCATTTTTTTTGTGTGAATCAGTTAAAATGGTGGCGGTTCCAGTAAACAGTTCTAAGCAAACTGTCTAATTGTGGTAAAACTGTTAAAATACACAATGATAGTTCCCAGAAATCATTAAGAACGTGTAATAAACACCTCAAGTACACGTAAATAGATTCTTACTACATTTACTGTCGAATTCAATCACGGAGGTTTCGAGTGGAAAGCTGTGAAATGACGAAAATACTGGTAATGTTTACAAGTCCGGGTACTTCGGGTGGCGTTTTCACGGGACTGTGCTTTCAATTATTAAGAGTTCATGTTTACAGAGCTCAGAATTGGTGTCTAAAGCCTTGGAATGACGAGAATAGTTTTTATGTTTACAATTTAGGAGGATTGGCTTTGGCTTTTTTTGTGTGAATCAGTTAAAATGGTGGCGGTTCCAGTAAATACTTCTAAGCAAACTGTCTAATTGTGGTAAAACTGTTAAAATACACAATTAGAGTTCCCAGAAATGATTAAGAACGTGTAATAAACATCTCGAGTACACGTAAATAGATTCTTACTACATTTACTGTCGAATTCAATCACGGAGGTTTCGAGTGGAAAGCTGTGAAATGACGAAAATACTGGTAATGTTTACAAGTACGGGTACTTCTGGTGGCGTTTTCACGGGACTGTGCTTTCAAATATTAAGAGTTCATGTTTACAGAGCTCAGAATTGGTGTCTAAAGCCTTTGAATCACGAGAATAGTTTTTATGTTTACAATTTAGGAGGATTGGCTTTGGCATTTTTTTTGTGTGAATCATTTAAAATGGTGGCGGTTCCAGTAAATACTTCTAAGCAAACTGTCTAATTGTGGTAAAACTGTTAAAATACACAATGAGAGTTCCCAGAAATGATTAAGAACGTGTAATAAACCCCTCAAGTACACGTAAATAGATTCTTACTACATTTACTGTTGAATTCAATCACGGAGGTTTCCAGTGGAAAGCTGTGAAATGACGAAAATACTGGTAATGTTTACAAGTCCGGGTACTTCAGGTGGCTTTTTCACGGGACTGGGCTTTCAATTATTACGAGTTCATGTTTACAGAGCTAAGAATTGGTGTCTAAAGCCTTTGAATAACGAGAATAGTTTTTATGTTTACAATTTAGGAGGATTGGCTTTGGCTTTTTTTTGTGTGAATCAGTTAAAATGGTGGCGGTTCCAGTAAATACTTCTAAGCAAACTGTCTAATTGTGGTAAAACTGTTAAAATACACAATGATAGTTCCCAGAAATGATTAAGAACGTGTAATAAACACCTCAAGTACACGTAAATAGATTCTTACTACATTTACTGTCGAATTCAACACGGAGGTTTCGAGTGGAAAGCTGTGAAATGACGAAAATTCTGGTAATGTTTACAAGTACGGGTACTTTTGGTGGCGTTTTCACGGGACTGTGCTTTCAAATATTAAGAGTTCATGTTTACAGAGCTCAGAATTGGTGTCTAAAGCCTTTGAATCACGAGAATAGTTTTTATGTTTACAATTTAGGAGGATTGGCTTTGGCGTATTTTTTGTGTGAATCAGTTAAAATGGTGGCGGTTCCACTAAAAAGTTCTAAGCAAACTGTCTAATTGTGGTAAAACTGTTAAAATACACAATGAGAGTTCCCAGAAATGATTAAGAACGTGTAATAAACACCTCAAGTACACGTAAATAGATTCTTACTACATTTACTGTCGAATTCAACACGGAGGTTTCCAGTGGAAAGCTGTGAAATGACGAAAATACTGGTAATGTTTACAAGTACGGGTACTTCTGGTGGCGTTTTCACGGGACTGTGCTTTCAAATATTAAGAGTTCATGTTTACAGAGCTCGCTCAGAATTGGTGTCTAAAGCCTTTGAATCACGAGAATAGTTTTTGTGTTTACAATTTAGGAGGATTGGCTTTGGCGTATTTTTTTGTGTGAATCAGTTAAAATGGTGGCGGTTCCAGTAAATACTTCTAAGCAAACTGTCTAATTGTGGTAAAACTGTTAAAATACACAATGAGAGTTCCCAGAAATGATTAAGAACGTGTAATAAACCCCTCAAGTACACGTAAATAGATTCTTACTACATTTACTGTCGAATTCAATCACGGAGGTTTCCAGTGGAAAGCTGTGAAATGACGAAAATACTGGTAATGTTTACAAGTCCGGGTACTTCGGGTGGCATTTTCACGGGACTGTGCTTTCAATTATTACGAGTTCATGTTTACAGAGCTCAGAATTGGTGTCTAAAGCCTTTGAATCACGAGAATAGTTTTTATGTTTACAATTTAGGAGGATTGGCTTTGGCATTTTTTTTGTGTGAATCATTTAAAATGGTGGCGGTTCCAGTAAACAGTTCTAAGCAAACTGTCTAATTGTGGTAAAACTGTTAAAATACACAATGATAGTTCCCAGAAATCATTAAGAACGTGTAATAAACACCTCAAGTACACGTAAATAGATTCTTACTACATTTACTGTCGAATTCAATCACGGAGGTTTCGAGTGGAAAGCTGTGAAATGACGAAAATACTGGTAATGTTTACAAGTACGGGTACTTCTGGTGGCGTTTTCACGGGACTGTGCTTTCAAATATTAAGAGTTCATGTTTACAGAGCTCAGAATTGGTGTCTAAAGCCTTTGAATCACGAGAATAGTTTTTGTGTTTACAATTTAGGAGGATTGGCTTTGGCGTATTTTTTTGTGTGAATCAGTTAAAATGGTGGCGGTTCCAGTAAATACTTCTAAGCAAACTGTCTAATTGTGGTAAAACTGTTAAAATACACAATGATAGTTCCCAGAAATGATTAAGAACGTGTAATAAACCCCTCAAGTACACGTAAATAGATTCTTACTACATTTACTGTCGAATTCAATCACGGAGGTTTCCAGTGGAAAGCTGTGAAATGACGAAAATACTGGTAATGTTTACAAGTCCGGGTACTTCGGGTGGCATTTTCACGGGACTGTGTTTTCAATTATTACGAGTTCATGTTTACAGAGCTCAGAATTGGTGTCTAAAGCCTTTGAATCACGAGAATAGTTTTTATGTTTACAATTTAGGAGGATTGGCTTTGGCATTTTTTTTGTGTGAATCAGTTAAAATGGTGGCGGTTCCAGTAAACAGTTCTAAGCAAACTGTCTAATTGTGGTAAAACTGTTAAAATACACAATGATAGTTCCCAGAAATCATTAAGAACGTGTAATAAACACCTCAAGTACACGTAAATAGATTCTTACTACATTTACTGTCGAATTCAATCACGGAGGTTTCGAGTGGAAAGCTGTGAAATGACGAAAATACTGGTAATGTTTACAAGTCCGGGTACTTCGGGTGGCGTTTTCACGGGACTGTGCTTTCAATTATTAAGAGTTCATGTTTACAGAGCTCAGAATTGGTGTCTAAAGCCTTGGAATGACGAGAATAGTTTTTATGTTTACAATTTAGGAGGATTGGCTTTGGCTTTTTTTGTGTGAATCAGTTAAAATGGTGGCGGTTCCAGTAAATACTTCTAAGCAAACTGTCTAATTGTGGTAAAACTGTTAAAATACACAATTAGAGTTCCCAGAAATGATTAAGAACGTGTAATAAACATCTCGAGTACACGTAAATAGATTCTTACTACATTTACTGTCGAATTCAATCACGGAGGTTTCGAGTGGAAAGCTGTGAAATGACGAAAATACTGGTAATGTTTACAAGTACGGGTACTTCTGGTGGCGTTTTCACGGGACTGTGCTTTCAAATATTAAGAGTTCATGTTTACAGAGCTCAGAATTGGTGTCTAAAGCCTTTGAATCACGAGAATAGTTTTTATGTTTACAATTTAGGAGGATTGGCTTTGGCATTTTTTTTGTGTGAATCATTTAAAATGGTGGCGGTTCCAGTAAATACTTCTAAGCAAACTGTCTAATTGTGGTAAAACTGTTAAAATACACAATGAGAGTTCCCAGAAATGATTAAGAACGTGTAATAAACCCCTCAAGTACACGTAAATAGATTCTTACTACATTTACTGTTGAATTCAATCACGGAGGTTTCCAGTGGAAAGCTGTGAAATGACGAAAATACTGGTAATGTTTACAAGTCCGGGTACTTCAGGTGGCTTTTTCACGGGACTGGGCTTTCAATTATTACGAGTTCATGTTTACAGAGCTAAGAATTGGTGTCTAAAGCCTTTGAATAACGAGAATAGTTTTTATGTTTACAATTTAGGAGGATTGGCTTTGGCTTTTTTTTGTGTGAATCAGTTAAAATGGTGGCGGTTCCAGTAAATACTTCTAAGCAAACTGTCTAATTGTGGTAAAACTGTTAAAATACACAATGATAGTTCCCAGAAATGATTAAGAACGTGTAATAAACACCTCAAGTACACGTAAATAGATTCTTACTACATTTACTGTCGAATTCAACACGGAGGTTTCGAGTGGAAAGCTGTGAAATGACGAAAATTCTGGTAATGTTTACAAGTACGGGTACTTTTGGTGGCGTTTTCACGGGACTGTGCTTTCAAATATTAAGAGTTCATGTTTACAGAGCTCAGAATTGGTGTCTAAAGCCTTTGAATCACGAGAATAGTTTTTATGTTTACAATTTAGGAGGATTGGCTTTGGCGTATTTTTTGTGTGAATCAGTTAAAATGGTGGCGGTTCCACTAAAAAGTTCTAAGCAAACTGTCTAATTGTGGTAAAACTGTTAAAATACACAATGAGAGTTCCCAGAAATGATTAAGAACGTGTAATAAACACCTCAAGTACACGTAAATAGATTCTTACTACATTTACTGTCGAATTCAACACGGAGGTTTCCAGTGGAAAGCTGTGAAATGACGAAAATACTGGTAATGTTTACAAGTACGGGTACTTCTGGTGGCGTTTTCACGGGACTGTGCTTTCAAATATTAAGAGTTCATGTTTACAGAGCTCGCTCAGAATTGGTGTCTAAAGCCTTTGAATCACGAGAATAGTTTTTGTGTTTACAATTTAGGAGGATTGGCTTTGGCGTATTTTTTTGTGTGAATCAGTTAAAATGGTGGCGGTTCCAGTAAATACTTCTAAGCAAACTGTCTAATTGTGGTAAAACTGTTAAAATACACAATGAGAGTTCCCAGAAATGATTAAGAACGTGTAATAAACCCCTCAAGTACACGTAAATAGATTCTTACTACATTTACTGTCGAATTCAATCACGGAGGTTTCCAGTGGAAAGCTGTGAAATGACGAAAATACTGGTAATGTTTACAAGTACGGGTACTTCGGGTGGCATTTTCACGGGACTGTGCTTTCAATTATTACGAGTTCATGTTTACAGAGCTCAGAATTGGTGTCTAAAGCCTTTGAATCACGAGAATAGTTTTTATGTTTACAATTTAGGAGGATTGGCTTTGGCATTTTTTTTGTGTGAATCATTTAAAATGGTGGCGGTTCCAGTAAACAGTTCTAAGCAAACTGTCTAATTGTGGTAAAACTGTTAAAATACACAATGATAGTTCCCAGAAATCATTAAGAACGTGTAATAAACACCTCAAGTACACGTAAATAGATTCTTACTACATTTACTGTCGAATTCAATCACGGAGGTTTCGAGTGGAAAGCTGTGAAATGACGAAAATACTGGTAATGTTTACAAGTACGGGTACTTCTGGTGGCGTTTTCACGGGACTGTGCTTTCAAATATTAAGAGTTCATGTTTACAGAGCTCAGAATTGGTGTCTAAAGCCTTTGAATCACGAGAATAGTTTTTGTGTTTACAATTTAGGAGGATTGGCTTTGGCGTATTTTTTTGTGTGAATCAGTTAAAATGGTGGCGGTTCCAGTAAATACTTCTAAGCAAACTGTCTAATTGTGGTAAAACTGTTAAAATACACAATGATAGTTCCCAGAAATGATTAAGAACGTGTAATAAACCCCTCAAGTACACGTAAATAGATTCTTACTACATTTACTGTCGAATTCAATCACGGAGGTTTCCAGTGGAAAGCTGTGAAATGACGAAAATACTGGTAATGTTTACAAGTCCGGGTACTTCGGGTGGCATTTTCACGGGACTGTGTTTTCAATTATTACGAGTTCATGTTTACAGAGCTCAGAATTGGTGTCTAAAGCCTTTGAATCACGAGAATAGTTTTTATGTTTACAATTTAGGAGGATTGGCTTTGGCATTTTTTTTGTGTGAATCAGTTAAAATGGTGGCGGTTCCAGTAAACAGTTCTAAGCAAACTGTCTAATTGTGGTAAAACTGTTAAAATACACAATGATAGTTCCCAGAAATCATTAAGAACGTGTAATAAACACCTCAAGTACACGTAAATAGATTCTTACTACATTTACTGTCGAATTCAATCACGGAGGTTTCGAGTGGAAAGCTGTGAAATGACGAAAATACTGGTAATGTTGACAAGTCCGGGTACTTCGGGTGGCGTTTTCACGGGACTGTGCTTTCAATTATTAAGAGTTCATGTTTACAGAGCTCAGAATTGGTGTCTAAAGCCTTTGAATGACGAGAATAGTTTTTATGTTTACAATTTAGGAGGATTGGCTTTGGCTTTTTTTGTGTGAATCAGTTAAAATGGTGGCGGTTCCAGTAAATACTTCTAAGCAAACTGTCTAATTGTGGTAAAACTGTTAAAATACACAATTAGAGTTCCCAGAAATGATTAAGAACGTGTAATAAACATCTCGAGTACACGTAAATAGATTCTTACTACATTTACTGTCGAATTCAATCACGGAGGTTTCGAGTGGAAAGCTGTGAAATGACGAAAATACTGGTAATGTTTACAAGTACGGGTACTTCTGGTGGCGTTTTCACGGGACTGTGCTTTCAAATATTAAGAGTTCATGTTTACAGAGCTCAGAATTGGTGTCTAAAGCCTTTGAATCACGAGAATAGTTTTTATGTTTACAATTTAGGAGGATTGGCTTTGGCATTTTTTTTGTGTGAATCATTTAAAATGGTGGCGGTTCCAGTAAATACTTCTAAGCAAACTGTCTAATTGTGGTAAAACTGTTAAAATACACAATGAGAGTTCCCAGAAATGATTAAGAACGTGTAATAAACCCCTCAAGTACACGTAAATAGATTCTTACTACATTTACTGTTGAATTCAATCACGGAGGTTTCCAGTGGAAAGCTGTGAAATGACGAAAATACTGGTAATGTTTACAAGTCCGGGTACTTCAGGTGGCTTTTTCACGGGACTGGGCTTTCAATTATTACGAGTTCATGTTTACAGAGCTCAGAATTGGTGTCTAAAGCCTTGGAATGACGAGAATAGTTTTTATGTTTACAATTTAGGAGGATTGGCTTTGGCTTTTTTTTGTGTGAATCAGTTAAAATGGTGGCGGTTCCAGTAAACACTTCTAAGCAAACTGTCTAATTGTGGTAAAACTGTTAAAATACACAATGATAGTTCCCAGAAATGATTAAGAACGTGTAATAAACACCTCAAGTACACGTAAATAGATTCTTACTACATTTACTGTCGAATTCAACACGGAGGTTTCGAGTGGAAAGCTGTGAAATGACGAAAATTCTGGTAATGTTTACAAGTACGGGTACTTTTGGTGGCGTTTTCACGGGACTGTGCTTTCAAATATTAAGAGTTCATGTTTACAGAGCTCAGAATTGGTGTCTAAAGCCTTTGAATCACGAGAATAGTTTTTATGTTTACAATTTAGGAGGATTGGCTTTGGCGTATTTTTTGTGTGAATCAGTTAAAATGGTGGCGGTTCCACTAAAAAGTTCTAAGCAAACTGTCTAATTGTGGTAAAACTGTTAAAATACACAATGAGAGTTCCCAGAAATGATTAAGAACGTGTAATAAACACCTCAAGTACACGTAAATAGATTCTTACTACATTTACTGTCGAATTCAACACGGAGGTTTCCAGTGGAAAGCTGTGAAATGACGAAAATACTGGTAATGTTTACAAGTACGGGTACTTCTGGTGGCGTTTTCACGGGACTGTGCTTTCAAATATTAAGAGTTCATGTTTACAGAGCTCGCTCAGAATTGGTGTCTAAAGCCTTTGAATCACGAGAATAGTTTTTGTGTTTACAATTTAGGAGGATTGGCTTTGGCGTATTTTTTTGTGTGAATCAGTTAAAATGGTGGCGGTTCCAGTAAATACTTCTAAGCAAACTGTCTAATTGTGGTAAAACTGTTAAAATACACAATGAGAGTTCCCAGAAATGATTAAGAACGTGTAATAAACCCCTCAAGTACACGTAAATAGATTCTTACTACATTTACTGTCGAATTCAATCACGGAGGTTTCCAGTGGAAAGCTGTGAAATGACGAAAATACTGGTAATGTTTACAAGTACGGGTACTTCGGGTGGCATTTTCACGGGACTGTGCTTTCAATTATTACGAGTTCATGTTTACAGAGCTCAGAATTGGTGTCTAAAGCCTTTGAATCACGAGAATAGTTTTTATGTTTACAATTTAGGAGGATTGGCTTTGGCATTTTTTTTGTGTGAATCATTTAAAATGGTGGCGGTTCCAGTAAACAGTTCTAAGCAAACTGTCTAATTGTGGTAAAACTGTTAAAATACACAATGATAGTTCCCAGAAATCATTAAGAACGTGTAATAAACACCTCAAGTACACGTAAATAGATTCTTACTACATTTACTGTCGAATTCAACACGGAGGTTTCGAGTGGAAAGCTGTGAAATGACGAAAATACTGGTAATGTTTACAAGTCCGGGTACTTCGGGTGGCGTTTTCACGGGACTGTGCTTTCAATTATTAAGAGTTCATGTTTACAGAGCTCAGAATTGGTGTCTAAAGCCTTGGAATGACGAGAATAGTTTTTATGTTTACAATTTAGGAGGATTGGCTTTGGCTTTTTTTTGTGTGAATCAGTTAAAATGGTGGCGGTTCCAGTAAATACTTCTAAGCAAACTGTCTAATTGTGGTAAAACTGTTAAAATACACAATGAGAGTTCCCAGAAATGATTAAGAACGTGTAATAAACATCTCAAGTACACGTAAATAGATTCTTACTACATTTACTGTCGAATTCAACACGGAGGTTTCCAGTGGAAAGCTGTGAAATGACGAAAATACTGGTAATGTTTACAAGTACGGGTACTTCTGGTGGCGTTTTCACGGGACTGTGCTTTCAAATATTAAGAGTTCATGTTTACAGAGCTCAGAATTGGTGTCTAAAGCCTTTGAATCACGAGAATAGTTTTTGTGTTTACAATTTAGGAGGATTGGCTTTGGCGTATTTTTTTGTGTGAATCAGTTAAAATGGTGGCGGTTCCAGTAAATACTTCTAAGCAAACTGTCTAATTGTGGTAAAACTGTTAAAATACACAATGATAGTTCCCAGAAATGATTAAGAACGTGTAATAAACACCTCAAGTACACGTAAATAGATTCTTACTACATTTACTGTCGAATTCAACACGGAGGTTTCCAGTGGAAAGCTGTGAAATGACGAAAATACTGGTAATGTTTACAAGTACGGGTACTTCTGGTGGCGTTTTCACGGGACTGTGCTTTCAAATATTAAGAGTTCATGTTTACAGAGCTCAGAATTGGTGTCTAAAGCCTTTGAATCACGAGAATAGTTTTTATGTTTACAATTTAGGAGGATTGGCTTTGGCGTATTTTTTTGTGTGAATCAGTTAAAATGGTGGCGGTTCCAGTAAACAGTTCTAAGCAAACTGTCTAATTGTGGTAAAACTGTTAAAATACATAATGATAGTTCCCAGAAATGATTAAGAACGTGTAATAAACACCTCAAGTACACGTAAATAGATTCTTACTACATTTACTGTCGAATTCAATCACGGAGGTTTCCAGTGGAAAGCTGTGAAATGACGAAAATACTGGTAATGTTTACATGTCCGGGTACTTCGGGTGGCGTTTTCAAGGGACTGTGCTTTCAATTATTAAGAGTTCATGTTTACAGAGCTCAGAATTGGTGTCTAAAGCCTTTGAATCACGAGAATAGTTTCTATGTTTACAATTTAGGAGGATTGGCTTTGGCATTTTTTTTGTGTGAATCAGTTAAAATGGTGGAGGTTCCAGTAAACAGTTCTAAGCAAACTGTCTAATTGTGGTAAAACTGTTAAAATACACAATGATAGTTCCCAGAAATGATTAAGAACGTGTAATAAACACCTCAAGTACACGTAAATAGATTCTTACTACATTTACTGTCGAATTCAATCACGGAGGTTTCGAGTGGAAAGCTGTGAAATGACGAAAATACTGGTAATGTTTACAAGTCCGGGTACTTCGGGTGGCGTTTTCACGGGACTGTGCTTTCAATTATTAAGAGTTCATGTTTACAGAGCTCAGAATTGGTGTCTAAAGCCTTTGAATCACGAGCATAGTTTTTATGTTTTCAATTTAGGAGGATTGGCTTTGGCATTTTTTTTGTGTGAATCAGTCAAAATGGTGGCGGTTCAAGTAAATACTTCTAAGCAAACTGTCTAATTGTGGTAAAACTGTTAAAATACACAATGATAGTTCCCAGAAATGATTAAGAACGTGTAATAAACCCCTCAAGTAAACGTAAATAGATTCTTACTACATTTAGTGTCGAATTCAACACGGAGGTTTCCAGTGGAAAGCTGTGAAATGACGAAAATACTGGTAATGTTTACAAGTACGGGTACTTCTGGTGGCGTTTTCACGGGACTGTGCTTTCAAATATTAAGAGTTCATGTTTACAGAGCTCAGAATTGGTGTCTAAAGCCTTGGAATGACGAGAATAGTTTTTATGTTTACAATTTAGGAGGATTGGCTTTGGCGTATTTTTTTGTGTGAATCAGTTAAAATGGTGGCGGTTCCAGTAAACAGTTCTAAGCAAACTGTCTAATTGTGGTAAAACTGTTAAAATACACAATGATAGTTCCCAGAAATGATTAAGAACGTGTAATAAACACCTCAAGTACACGTAAATAGATTCTTACTACATTTACTGTCGAATTCAATCACGGAGGTTTTGAGTGGAAAGCTGTGAAATGACGAAAATACTGGTAATGTTTACAAGTCCGGGTACTTCGGGTGGCGTTTTCACGGGACTGTGCTTTCAATTATTAAGAGTTCATGTTTACAGAGCTCAGAATTGGTGTCTAAAGCCTTTGAATCACGAGAATAGTTTTTATGTTTTCAATTTAGGAGGATTGGCTTTGGCATTTTTTTTGTGTGAATCAGTTAAAATGGTGGCGGTTCCACTAAAAAGTTCTAAGCAAACTGTCTAATTGTGGTAAAACTGTTAAAATACACAATGATAGTTCCCAGAAATGATTAAGAACGTGTAATAAACACCTCAAGTACACGTAAATAGATTCTTACTACATTTACTGTCGAATTCAATCACGGAGGTTTCGAGTGGAAAGCTGTGAAATGACGAAAATACTGGTAATGTTTACAAGTCCGGGTACTTCGGGTGGCATTTTCACGGGACTGTGCTTTCACTTATTAAGAGTTCATGTTTACAGAGCTCAGATTTGGTGTCTAAAGCCTTTGAATCACGAGAATAGTTTTTGTGTTTACAATTTAGGAGGATTGGCTTTGGCGTTTTTTTTGTGTGAATCAGTCAAAATTGTGGCGGTTCCAGTAAATACTTCTAAGCAAACTGTCTAATTGTGGTAAAACTGTTAAAATACACAATGAGAGTTCCCAGAAATGATTAAGAACGTGTAATAAACACCTCAAGTACACGTAAATAGATTCTTACTACATTTACTGTCGAATTCAACACGGAGGTTTCCAGTGGAAAGCTGTGAAATGACGAAAATACTGGTAATGTTTACAAGTACGGGTACTTCTGGTGGCGTTTTCACGGGACTGTGCTTTCAAAATTAAGAGTTCATGTTTACAGAGCTCGCTCAGAATTGGTGTCTAAAGCCTTTGAATCACGAGAATAGTTTTTGTGTTTACAATTTAGGAGGATTGGCTTTGGCGTATTTTTTTGTGTGAATCAGTTAAAATGGTGGCGGTTCCAGTAAATACTTCTAAGCAAACTGTCTAATTGTGGTAAAACTGTTAAAATACACAATGAGAGTTCCCAGAAATGATTAAGAACGTGTAATAAACCCCTCAAGTACACGTAAATAGATTCTTACTACATTTACTGTCGAATTCAATCACGGAGGTTTCCAGTGGAAAGCTGTGAAATGACGAAAATACTGGTAATGTTTACAAGTCCGGGTACTTCGGGTGGCATTTTCACGGGACTGTGCTTTCAATTATTACGAGTTCATGTTTACAGAGCTCAGAATTGGTGTCTAAAGCCTTTGAATCACGAGAATAGTTTTTGTGTTTACAATTTAGGAGGATTGGCTTTGGCGTATTTTTTTGTGTGAATCAGTTAAAATGGTGGCGGTTCCAGTAAATACTTCTAAGCAAACTGTCTAATTGTGGTAAAACTGTTAAAATACACAATGATAGTTCCCAGAAATGATTAAGAACGTGTAATAAACACCTCAAGTACACGTAAATAGATTCTTACTACATTTACTGTCGAATTCAACACGGAGGTTTCCAGTGGAAAGCTGTGAAATGACGAAAATACTGGTAATGTTTACAAGTACGGGTACTTCTGGTGGCGTTTTCACGGGACTGTGCTTTCAAATATTAAGAGTTCATGTTTACAGAGCTCAGAATTGGTGTCTAAAGCCTTTGAATCACGAGAATAGTTTTTATGTTTACAATTTAGGAGGATTGGCTTTGGCGTATTTTTTTGTGTGAATCAGTTAAAATGGTGGCGGTTCCAGTAAACAGTTCTAAGCAAACTGTCTAATTGTGGTAAAACTGTTAAAATACATAATGATAGTTCCCAGAAATGATTAAGAACGTGTAATAAACACCTCAAGTACACGTAAATAGATTCTTACTACATTTACTGTCGAATTCAATCACGGAGGTTTCCAGTGGAAAGCTGTGAAATGACGAAAATACTGGTAATGTTTACATGTCCGGGTACTTCGGGTGGCGTTTTCAAGGGACTGTGCTTTCAATTATTAAGAGTTCATGTTTACAGAGCTCAGAATTGGTGTCTAAAGCCTTTGAATCACGAGAATAGTTTCTATGTTTACAATTTAGGAGGATTGGCTTTGGCATTTTTTTTGTGTGAATCAGTTAAAATGGTGGCGGTTCCAGTAAACAGTTCTAAGCAAACTGTCTAATTGTGGTAAAACTGTTAAAATACACAATGATAGTTCCCAGAAATGATTAAGAACGTGTAATAAACACCTCAAGTACACGTAAATAGATTCTTACTACATTTACTGTCGAATTCAATCACGGAGGTTTCGAGTGGAAAGCTGTGAAATGACGAAAATACTGGTAATGTTTACAAGTCCGGGTACTTCGGGTGGCGTTTTCACGGGACTGTGCTTTCAATTATTAAGAGTTCATGTTTACAGAGCTCAGAATTGGTGTCTAAAGCCTTTGAATCACGAGCATAGTTTTTATGTTTTCAATTTAGGAGGATTGGCTTTGGCATTTTTTTTGTGTGAATCAGTCAAAATGGTGGCGGTTCAAGTAAATACTTCTAAGCAAACTGTCTAATTGTGGTAAAACTGTTAAAATACACAATGATAGTTCCCAGAAATGATTAAGAACGTGTAATAAACCCCTCAAGTAAACGTAAATAGATTCTTACTACATTTAGTGTCGAATTCAACACGGAGGTTTCCAGTGGAAAGCTGTGAAATGACGAAAATACTGGTAATGTTTACAAGTACGGGTACTTCTGGTGGCGTTTTCACGGGACTGTGCTTTCAAATATTAAGAGTTCATGTTTACAGAGCTCAGAATTGGTGTCTAAAGCCTTGGAATGACGAGAATAGTTTTTATGTTTACAATTTAGGAGGATTGGCTTTGGCGTATTTTTTTGTGTGAATCAGTTAAAATGGTGGCGGTTCCAGTAAACAGTTCTAAGCAAACTGTCTAATTGTGGTAAAACTGTTAAAATACACAATGATAGTTCCCAGAAATGATTAAGAACGTGTAATAAACACCTCAAGTACACGTAAATAGATTCTTACTACATTTACTGTCGAATTCAATCACGGAGGTTTCGAGTGGAAAGCTGTGAAATGACGAAAATACTGGTAATGTTTACAAGTCCGGGTACTTCGGGTGGCGTTTTCACGGGACTGTGCTTTCAATTATTAAGAGTTCATGTTTACAGAGCTCAGAATTGGTGTCTAAAGCCTTTGAATCACGAGAATAGTTTTTATGTTTTCAATTTAGGAGGATTGGCTTTGCCGTATTTTTTGTGTGAATCAGTTAAAATGGTGGCGGTTCCACTAAAAAGTTCTAAGCAAACTGTCTAATTGTGGTAAAACTGTTAAAATACACAATGATAGTTCCCAGAAATGATTAAGAACGTGTAATAAACACCTCAAGTACACGTAAATAGATTCTTACTACATTTACTGTCGAATTCAATCACGGAGGTTTCCAGTGGAAAGCTGTGAAATGACGAAAATACTGGTAATGTTTACAAGTCCGGGTACTTCGGGTGGCATTTTCACGGGACTGTGCTTTCACTTATTAAGAGTTCATGTTTACAGAGCTCAGATTTGGTGTCTAAAGCCTTTGAATCACGAGAATAGTTTTTGTGTTTACAATTTAGGAGGATTGGCTTTGGCGTTTTTTTTGTGTGAATCAGTCAAAATTGTGGCGGTTCCAGTAAATACTTCTAAGCAAACTGTCTAATTGTGGTAAAACTGTTAAAATACACAATGAGAGTTCCCAGAAATGATTAAGAACGTGTAATAAACACCTCAAGTACACGTAAATAGATTCTTACTACATTTACTGTCGAATTCAACACGGAGGTTTCCAGTGGAAAGCTGTGAAATGACGAAAATACTGGTAATGTTTACAAGTACGGGTACTTCTGGTGGCGTTTTCACGGGACTGTGCTTTCAAATATTAAGAGTTCATGTTTACAGAGCTCGCTCAGAATTGGTGTCTAAAGCCTTTGAATCACGAGAATAGTTTTTGTGTTTACAATTTAGGAGGATTGGCTTTGGCGTATTTTTTTGTGTGAATCAGTTAAAATGGTGGCGGTTCCAGTAAATACTTCTAAGCAAACTGTCTAATTGTGGTAAAACTGTTAAAATACACAATGAGAGTTCCCAGAAATGATTAAGAACGTGTAATAAACCCCTCAAGTACACGTAAATAGATTCTTACTACATTTACTGTCGAATTCAATCACGGAGGTTTCCAGTGGAAAGCTGTGAAATGACGAAAATACTGGTAATGTTTACAAGTCCGGGTACTTCGGGTGGCATTTTCACGGGACTGTGCTTTCAATTATTACGAGTTCATGTTTACAGAGCTCAGAATTGGTGTCTAAAGCCTTTGAATCACGAGAATAGTTTTTATGTTTACAATTTAGGAGGATTGGCTTTGGCATTTTTTTTGTGTGAATCATTTAAAATGGTGGCGGTTCCAGTAAACAGTTCTAAGCAAACTGTCTAATTGTGGTAAAACTGTTAAAATACACAATGATAGTTCCCAGAAATCATTAAGAACGTGTAATAAACACCTCAAGTACACGTAAATAGATTCTTACTACATTTACTGTCGAATTCAATCACGGAGGTTTCGAGTGGAAAGCTGTGAAATGACGAAAATACTGGTAATGTTTACAAGTCCGGGTACTTCGGGTGGCGTTTTCACGGGACTGTGCTTTCAATTATTAAGAGTTCATGTTTACAGAGCTCAGAATTGGTGTCTAAAGCCTTGGAATGACGAGAATAGTTTTTATGTTTACAATTTAGGAGGATTGGCTTTGGCTTTTTTTTGTGTGAATCAGTTAAAATGGTGGCGGTTCCAGTAAATACTTCTAAGCAAACTGTCTAATTGTGGTAAAACTGTTAAAATACACAATGAGAGTTCCCAGAAATGATTAAGAACGTGTAATAAACATCTCAAGTACACGTAAATAGATTCTTACTACATTTACTGTCGAATTCAACACGGAGGTTTCCAGTGGAAAGCTGTGAAATGACGAAAATACTGGTAATGTTTACAAGTACGGGTCCTTCTGGTGGCGTTTTCACGGGACTGTGCTTTCAAATATTAAGAGTTCATGTTTA
This sequence comes from Myotis daubentonii, assembly GCF_963259705.1. Taxonomy (NCBI): domain Eukaryota; kingdom Metazoa; phylum Chordata; class Mammalia; order Chiroptera; family Vespertilionidae; genus Myotis; species Myotis daubentonii. The sequence continues at coordinate 191,496 of NC_081856.1, read as the reverse complement.
CAGAGCTCAGAATTGGTGTCTAAAGCCTTTGAATCACGAGAATAGTTTTTGTGTTTACAATTTAAAAGGATTGGCTTTGGCGTATTTTTTTGTGTGAATCAGTTAAAATGGTGGCGGTTCCAGTAAATACTTCTAAGCAAACTGTCTAATTGTGGTAAAAATGTTAAAATACACAATGATAGTTCCCAGAAATGATTAAGAACGTGTAATAAACACCTCAAGTACACGTAAATAGATTCTTACTACATTTACTGTCGAATTCAACACGGAGGTTTCCAGTGGAAAGCTGTGAAATGACGAAAATACTGGTAATGTTTACAAGTACGGGTACTTCTGGTGGCGTTTTCACGGGACTGTGCTTTCAAATATTAAGAGTTCATGTTTACAGAGCTCAGAATTGGTGTCTAAAGCCTTTGAATCACGAGAATAGTTTTTATGTTTACAATTTAGGAGGATTGGCTTTGGCGTATTTTTTTGTGTGAATCAGTTAAAATGGTGGCGGTTCCAGTAAACAGTTCTAAGCAAACTGTCTAATTGTGGTAAAACTGTTAAAATACATAATGATAGTTCCCAGAAATGATTAAGAACGTGTAATAAACACCTCAAGTACACGTAAATAGATTCTTACTACATTTACTGTCGAATTCAATCACGGAGGTTTCCAGTGGAAAGCTGTGAAATGACGAAAATACTGGTAATGTTTACATGTCCGGGTACTTCGGGTGGCGTTTTCAAGGGACTGTGCTTTCAATTATTAAGAGTTCATGTTTACAGAGCTCAGAATTGGTGTCTAAAGCCTTTGAATCACGAGAATAGTTTCTATGTTTACAATTTAGGAGGATTGGCTTTGGCATTTTTTTTGTGTGAATCAGTTAAAATGGTGGCGGTTCCAGTAAACAGTTCTAAGCAAACTGTCTAATTGTGGTAAAACTGTTAAAATACACAATGATAGTTCCCAGAAATGATTAAGAACGTGTAATAAACACCTCAAGTACACGTAAATAGATTCTTACTACATTTACTGTCGAATTCAATCACGGAGGTTTCGAGTGGAAAGCTGTGAAATGACGAAAATACTGGTAATGTTTACAAGTCCGGGTACTTCGGGTGGCGTTTTCACGGGACTGTGCTTTCAATTATTAAGAGTTCATGTTTACAGAGCTCAGAATTGGTGTCTAAAGCCTTTGAATCACGAGAATAGTTTTTATGTTTTCAATTTAGGAGGATTGGCTTTGCCGTATTTTTTGTGTGAATCAGTTAAAATGGTGGCGGTTCCACTAAAAAGTTCTAAGCAAACTGTCTAATTGTGGTAAAACTGTTAAAATACACAATGATAGTTCCCAGAAATGATTAAGAACGTGTAATAAACACCTCAAGTACACGTAAATAGATTCTTACTACATTTCCTGTCGAATTCAATCACGGAGGTTTCGAGTGGAAAGCTGTGAAATGACGAAAATACTGGTAATGTTTACAAGTCCGGGTACTTCGGGTGGCATTTTCACGGGACTGTGCTTTCACTTATTAAGAGTTCATGTTTACAGAGCTCAGATTTGGTGTCTAAAGCCTTTGAATCACGAGAATAGTTTTTGTGTTTACAATTTAGGAGGATTGGCTTTGGCGTTTTTTTTGTGTGAATCAGTCAAAATTGTGGCGGTTCCAGTAAATACTTCTAAGCAAACTGTCTAATTGTGGTAAAACTGTTAAAATACACAATGAGAGTTCCCAGAAATGATTAAGAACGTGTAATAAACCCCTCAAGTACACGTAAATAGATTCTTACTACATTTACTTTCGAATTCAATCACCGAGGTTTCCAGTGGAAAGCTGTGAAATGACGAAAATACTAGTAATGTTTACAAGTCCGGGTACTTCGGGTGGCATTTTCACGGGACTGTGCTTTCAATTATTACGAGTTCATGTTTACAGAGCTCAGAATTGGTGTCTAAAGCCTTTGAATCACGAGAATAGTTTTTATGTTTACAATTTAGGAGCATTGGCTTTGGCATTTTTTTTGTGTGAATCAGTTAAAATGGTGGCGGTTCCAGTAAACAGTTCTAAGCAAACTGTCTAATTGTGGTAAAACTGTTAAAATACACAATGATAGTTCCCAGAAATGATTAAGAACGTGTAATAAACACCTCAAGTACACGTAAATAGATTCTTACTACATTTACTGTCGAATTCAACACGGAGGTTTCCAGTGGAAAGCTGTGAAATGACGAAAATACTGGTAATGTTTACAAGTACGGGTCCTTCTGGTGGCGTTTTCACGGGACTGTGCTTTCAAATATTAAGAGTTCATGTTTACAGAGCTCAGAATGGGTGTCTAAAGCCTTTGAATCACGAGAATAGTTTTTGTGTTTACAATTTAGGAGGATTGGCTTTGGGCTTTTTTTTGTGTGAATCAGTTAAAATGGTGGCGGTTCCAGTAAATACTTCTAAGCAAACTGTCTAATTGTGGTAAAACTGTTAAAATACACAATGAGAGTTCCCAGAAATGATTAAGAACGTGTAATAAACCCCTCAAGTACACGTAAATAGATTCTTACTACATTTACTGTCGAATTCAATCACGGAGGTTTCCAGTGGAAAGCTGTGAAATTACGAAAATACTGGTAATGTTTACAAGTCTGGGTACTTCTGGTGGCGTTTTCACGGGACTGGGCTTTCAATTATTACGAGTTCATGTTTACAGAGCTCAGATTTGGTGTCTAAAGCCTTGGAATGACGAGAATAGTTTTTATGTTTACAATTTAGGAGGATTTGCTTTGTCGTTTCTTTGTGTTAATCAGTTAAAATGGTGGCGGTTCCAGTAAACACTTCTAAGCAAACTGTCTAATTGTGGTAAAACTGTTAAAATACACAATGAGAGTTCCCAGAAATGATTAAGAACGTGTAATAAACCCCTCAAGTACACGTAAATAGATTCTTACTACATTTACTGTCGAATTCAATCACGGAGGTTTCCAGTGGAAAGCTGTGAAATTACGAAAATACTGGTAATGTTTACAAGTCCGGGTACTTCTGGTGGCGTTTTCACGGGACTGTGCTTTCAATTATTAAGAGTTCATGTTTACAGAGCTCAGAATTGGTGTCTAAAGCCTTTGAATCACGAGAATAGTTTTTATGTTTACAATTTAGGAGGATTGGCTTTGGCGTATTTTTTGTGTGAATCAGTTAAAATGGTGGCGGTTCCAGTAAACAGTTCTAAGCAAACTGTCTAATTGTGGTAAAACTGTTAAAATACACAATGATAGTTCCCAGAAATGATTAAGAACGTGTAATAAACACCTCAAGTACACGTAAATAGATTCTTACTACATTTACTGTCGAATTCAATCACGGAGGTTTCGAGTGGAAAGCTGTGAAATGACGAAAATACTGGTAATGTTTACAAGTACGGGTACTTCTGGTGGCGTTTTCACGGGACTGTGCTTTCAAATATTAAGAGTTCATGTTTACAGAGCTCAGAATTGGTGTCTAAAGCCTTTGAATCACGACAATCGTTTTTGTGTTTACAATTTAGGAGGATTGGCTTTGGCGTTTTTTTTGTGTGAATCAGTTAAAATGGTGGCGGTTCCAGTAAATACTTCTAAGCAAACTGTCTAATTGTGGTAAAACTGTTAAAATACACAATGAGAGTTCCCAGAAATAATTAAGAACGTGTAATAAACACCTCAAGTACACGTAAATAGATTCTTACTACATTTACTGTCGAATTCAATCACGGAGTTTTCGAGTGGAAAGCTGTGAAATGACGAAAATACTGGTAATGTTTACAAGTCCGGGTACTTCTGGTGGCGTTTTCACGGGACTGTGCTTTCAATTATTAAGAGTTCATGTTTACAGAGCTCAGAATTGGTGTCTAAAGCCTTTGAATCACGAGAATAGTTTTTATGTTTACAATTTAGGAGGATTGGCTTTGGCGTTTTTTTTGTGTGAATCAGTTAAAATGGTGGCGGTTCCAGTAAATACTTCTAAGCAAACTGTCTAATTGTGGTAAAACTGTTAAAATACACAATGAGAGTTCCCAGAAATAATTAAGAACGTGTAATAAACACCTCAAGTACACGTAAATAGATTCTTACTACATTTACTGTCGAATTCAATCACGGAGTTTTCGAGTGGAAAGCTGTGAAATGACGAAAATACTGGTAATGTTTACAAGTCCGGGTACTTCGGGTGGCATTTTCACGGGACTGGGCTTTCAATTATTACGAGTTCATGTTTACAGAGCTCAGAATGGGTGTCTAAAGCCTTTGAATCACGAGAATAGTTTTTATGTTTACAATTTAGGAGGATTTGCTTTGGCGTATTTTTTGTGTTAATCAGTTAAAATGGTGGCGGTTCCAGTAAACACTTCTAAGCAAACTGTCTAATTGTGGTAAAACTGTTAAAATACACAATGAGAGTTCCCAGAAATGATTAAGAACGTGTAATAAACCCCTCAAGTACACGTAAATAGATTCTTACTACATTTACTGTCGAATTCAATCACGGAGGTTTCCAGTGGAAAGCTGTGAAATGACGAAAATACTGGTAATGTTTACAAGTCCGGGTACTTCTGGTGGCATTTTCACGGGACTGGGCTTTCAATTATTAAGAGTTCATGTTTACAGAGCTCAGAATTGGTGTCTAAAGCCTTGGAATGACGAGAATAGTTTTTATGTTTACAATTTAGGAGGATTTGCTTTGTCGTTTCTTTGTGTGAATCAGTTAAAATGGTGGCGGTTCCAGTAAACAGTTCTAAGCAAACTGTCTAATTGTGGTAAAACTGTTAAAATACACAATGAGAGTTCCCAGAAATGATTAAGAACGTGTAATAAACCCCTCAAGTACACGTAAATAGATTCTTACTACATTTACTGTCGAATTCAATCACGGAGGTTTCGAGTGGAAAGCTGTGAAATGACGAAAATACTGGTAATGTTTACAAGTCCGGGTACTTCGGGTGGCTTTTTCACGGGACTGGGCTTTCAATTATTACGAGTTCATGTTTACAGAGCTCAGAATTGGTGTCTAAAGCCTTTGAATCACGAGAATAGTTTTTATGTTTACAATTTAGGAGGATTGGCTTTGGCATTTTTTTTGTGTGAATCAGTTAAAATGGTGGCGGTTCCAGTAAACAGTTCTAAGCAAACTGTCTAATTGTGGTAAAACTGTTAAAATACACAATGATAGTTCCCAGAAATGATTAAGAACGTGTAATAAACACCTCAAGTACACGTAAATAGATTCTTACTACATTTACTGTCGAATTCAATCACGGAGGTTTCGAGTGGAAAGCTGTGAAATGACGAAAATACTGGTAATGTTTACAAGTACGGGTACTTCTGGTGGCGTTTTCACGGGACTGTGCTTTCAAATATTAAGAGTTCATGTTTACAGAGCTCAGAATTGGTGTCTAAAGCCTTTGAATCACGACAATCGTTTTTGTGTTTACAATTTAGGAGGATTGGCTTTGGCGTTTTTTTTGTGTGAATCAGTCAAAATGGTGGCCGTTCCAGTAAATACTTCTAAGCAAACTGTCTAATTGTGGTAAAACTGTTAAAATACACAATGAGAGTTCCCAGAAATGATTAAGAACGTGTAATAAACATCTCAAGTACACGTAAATAGATTCTTACTACATTTACTGTCGAATTCAACACGGAGGTTTCCAGTGGAAAGCTGTGAAATGACGAAAATACTGGTAATGTTTACAAGTACGGGTACTTCTGGTGGCGTTTTCACGGGACTGTGCTTTCAAATATTAAGAGTTCATGTTTACAGAGCTCAGAATGGGTGTCTAAAGCCTTTGAATCACGAGAATCGTTTTTGTGTTTACAATTTAGGAGGATTGGCTTTGGCGTTTTTTTTGTGTGAATCAGTTAAAATGGTGGCCGTTCCAGTAAATACTTCTAAGCAAACTGTCTAATTGTGGTAAAACTGTTAAAATACACAATGAGAGTTCCCAGAAATGATTAAGAACGTGTAATAAACATCTCAAGTACACGTAAATAGATTCTTACTACATTTACTGTCGAATTCAATCACGGAGGTTTCCAGTGGAAAGCTGTGAAATTACGAAAATACTGGTAATGTTTACAAGTACGGGTACTTCTGGTGGCGTTTTCACGGGACTGTGCTTTCAAATATTAAGAGTTCATGTTTACAGAGCTCAGAATGGGTGTCTAAAGCCTTTGAATCACGAGAATAGTTTTTGTGTTTACAATTTAGGAGGATTGGCTTTGGCGTATTTTTTGTGTGAATCAGTTAAAATGGTGGCGGTTCCAGTAAATACTTCTAAGCAAACTGTCTAATTGTGGTAAAACTGTTAAAATACACAATGAGAGTTCCCAGAAATGATTAAGAACGTGTAATAAATATCTCAAGTACACGTAAATAGATTCTTACTACATTTACTGTCGAATTCAATCACGGAGGTTTCGAGTGGAAAGCTGTGAAATTACGAAAATACTGGTAATGTTTACAAGTCCGGGTACTTCGGGTGGCGTTTTCACGGGACTGTGCTTTCAATTATTAAGAGTTCATGTTTACAGAGCTCAGAATTGGTGTCTAAAGCCTTTGAATCACGAGAATAGTTTTTATGTTTACAATTTAGGAGGATTGGCTTTGGCATTTTTTTTGTGTGAATCAGTTAAAATGGTGGCGGTTCCAGTAAACAGTTCTAAGCAAACTGTCTAATTGTGGTAAAACTGTTAAAATACACAATGAGAGTTCCCAGAAATGATTAAGAACGTGTAATAAATATCTCAAGTACACGTAAATAGATTCTTACTACATTTACTGTCGAATTCAATCACGGAGGTTTCGAGTGGAAAGCTGTGAAATGACGAAAATACTGGTAATGTTTACAAGTCCGGGTACTTCGGGTGGCTTTTTCACGGGACTGTGCTTTCAAATATTAAGAGTTCATGTTTACAGAGCTCAGAATTGGTGTCTAAAGCCTTTGAATCACGAGAATAGTTTTTATGTTTACAATTTAGGAGGATTGGCTTTGGCATTTTTTTTGTGTGAATCAGTTAAAATGGTGGCCGTTCCAGTAAATACTTCTAAGCAAACTGTCTAATTGTGGTAAAACTGTTAAAATACACAATGAGAGTTCCCAGAAATGATTAAGAACGTGTAATAAACATCTCAAGTACACGTAAATAGATTCTTACTACATTTACTGTCGAATTCAATCACGGAGGTTTCGAGTGGAAAGCTGTGAAATGACGAAAATACTGGTAATGTTTACAAGTACGGGTACTTCTGGTGGCGTTTTCACGGGACTGTGCTTTCAAATATTAAGAGTTCATGTTTACAGAGCTCAGAATGGGTGTCTAAAGCCTTTGAATCACGAGAATAGTTTTTGTGTTTACAATTTAGGAGGATTGGCTTTGGCTTTTTTTTGTGTGAATCAGTTAAAATGGTGGCGGTTCCAGTAAATACTTCTAAGCAAACTGTCTAATTGTGGTAAAACTGTTAAAATACACAATGAGAGTTCCCAGAAATGATTAAGAACGTGTAATAAACCCCTCAAGTACACGTAAATAGATTCTTACTACATTTACTGTCGAATTCAATCACGGAGGTTTCCAGTGGAAAGCTGTGAAATTACGAAAATACTGGTAATGTTTACAAGTCCGGGTACTTCGGGTGGCGTTTTCACGGGACTGGGCTTTCAATTATTACGAGTTCATGTTTACAGAGCTCAGAATTGGTGTCTAAAGCCTTTGAATCACGAGAATAGTTTTTATGTTTACAATTTAGGAGGATTGGCTTTGGCATTTTTTTTGTGTGAATCAGTTAAAATGGTGGCGGTTCCAGTAAACAGTTCTAAGCAAACTGTCTAATTGTGGTAAAACTGTTAAAATACACAATGAGAGTTCCCAGAAATGATTAAGAACGTGTAATAAACACCTCAAGTACACGTAAATAGATTCTTACTACATTTACTGTCGAATTCAATCACGGAGGTTTCGAGTGGAAAGCTGTGAAATGACGAAAATACTGGTAATGTTTACAAGTACGGGTACTTCTGGTGGCGTTTTCACGGGACTGGGCTTTCAAATATTAAGAGTTCATGTTTACAGAGCTCAGAATTGGTGTAAAGCCTTTGAATCACGACAATCGTTTTTGTGTTTACAATTTAGGAGGATTGGCTTTGGCGTTTTTTTTGTGTGAATCAGTCAAAATGGTGGCCGTTCCAGTAAATACTTCTAAGCAAACTGTCTAATTGTGGTAAAACTGTTAAAATACACAATGAGAGTTCCCAGAAATGATTAAGAACGTGTAATAAACACCTCAAGTACACGTAAATAGATTCTTACTACATTTACTGTCGAATTCAACACGGAGGTTTCCAGTGGAAAGCTGTGAAATGACGAAAATACTGGTAATGTTTACAAGTACGGGTACTTCTGGTGGCGTTTTCACGGGACTGTGCTTTCAAATATTAAGAGTTCATGTTTACAGAGCTCAGAATGGGTGTCTAAAGCCTTTGAATCACGAGAATAGTTTTTGTGTTTACAATTTAGGAGGATTGGCTTTGGCTTTTTTTTGTGTGAATCAGTCAAAATGGTGGCCGTTCCAGTAAATACTTCTAAGCAAACTGTCTAATTGTGGTAAAACTGTTAAAATACACAATGAGAGTTCCCAGAAATGATTAAGAACGTGTAATAAACATCTCAAGTACACGTAAATAGATTCTTACTACATTTACTGTCGAATTCAACACGGAGGTTTCCAGTGGAAAGCTGTGAAATGACGAAAATACTGGTAATGTTTACAAGTCCGGGTACTTCTGGTGGCGTTTTCACGGGACTGTGCTTTCAAATATTAAGAGTTCATGTTTACAGAGCTCAGAATGGGTGTCTAAAGCCTTTGAATCACGAGAATAGTTTTTGTGTTTACAATTTAGGAGGATTGGCTTTGGCTTTTTTTTGTGTGAATCAGTTAAAATGATGGCGGTTCCAGTAAACAGTTCTAAGCAAACTGTCTAATTGTGGTAAAACTGTTAAAATACACAATGAGAGTTCCCAGAAATGATTAAGAACGTGTAATAAACCCCTCAAGTACACGTAAATAGATTCTTACTACATTTACTGTCGAATTCAATCACGGAGGTTTCGAGTGGAAAGCTGTGAAATGACGAAAATACTGGTAATGTTTACAAGTCCGGGTACTTCTGGTGGCGTTTTCACGGGACTGTGCTTTCAATTATTAAGAGTTCATGTTTACAGAGCTCAGAATTGGTGTCTAAAGCCTTTGAATCACGAGAATAGTTTTTATGTTTACAATTTAGGAGGATTGGCTTTGGCGTATTTTTTGTGTGAATCAGTTAAAATGGTGGCGGTTCCAGTAAACAGTTCTAAGCAAACTGTCTAATTGTGGTAAAACTGTTAAAATACACAATGAGAGTTCCCAGAAATGATTAAGAACGTGTAATAAATATCTCAAGTACACGTAAATAGATTCTTACTACATTTACTGTCGAATTCAATCACGGAGGTTTCGAGTGGAAAGCTGTGAAATGACGAAAATACTGGTAATGTTTACAAGTACGGGTACTTCTGGTGGCGTTTTCACGGGACTGTGCTTTCAAATATTACGAGTTCATGTTTACAGAGCTCAGAATTGGTGTCTAAAGCCTTTGAATCACGAGAATAGTTTTTATGTTTACAATTTAGGAGGATTGGCTTTGGCGTTTTTTTTGTGTGAATCAGTCAAAATGGTGGCCGTTCCAGTAAATACTTCTAAGCAAACTGTCTAATTGTGGTAAAACTGTTAAAATACACAATGAGAGTTCCCAGAAATGATTAAGAACGTGTAATAAACATCTCAAGTACACGTAAATAGATTCTTACTACATTTACTGTCGAATTCAATCACGGAGGTTTCGAGTGGAAAGCTGTGAAATGACGACAATACTGGTAATGTTTACAAGTACGGGTACTTCTGGTGGCGTTTTCACGGGACTGTGCTTTCAAATATTAAGAGTTCATGTTTACAGAGCTCAGAATGGGTGTCTAAAGCCTTTGAATCACGAGAATAGTTTTTGTGTTTACAATTTAGGAGGATTGGCTTTGGCTTTTTTTTGTGTGAATCAGTTAAAATGGTGGCGGTTCCAGTAAATACTTCTAAGCAAACTGTCTAATTGTGGTAAAACTGTTAAAATACACAATGAGAGTTCCCAGAAATGATTAAGAACGTGTAATAAACCCCTCAAGTACACGTAAATAGATTCTTACTACATTTACTGTCGAATTCAATCACGGAGGTTTCCAGTGGAAAGCTGTGAAATGACGAAAATACTGGTAATGTTTACAAGTCCGGGTACTTCTGGTGGCGTTTTCACGGGACTGTGCTTTCAATTATTAAGAGTTCATGTTTACAGAGCTCAGAATTGGTGTCTAAAGCCTTTGAATCACGAGAATAGTTTTTATGTTTACAATTTAGGAGGATTGGCTTTGGGGTATTTTTTGTGTGAATCAGTTAAAATGGTGGCGGTTCCAGTAAACAGTTCTAAGCAAACTGTCTAATTGTGGTAAAACTGTTAAAATACACAATGAGAGTTCCCAGAAATGATTAAGAACGTGTAATAAACATCTCAAGTACACGTAAATAGATTCTTACTACATTTACTGTTGAATTCAATCACGGAGGTTTCCAGTGGAAAGCTGTGAAATGACGAAAATACTGGTAATGTTTACAAGTCCGGGTACTTCGGGTGGCTTTTTCACGGGACTGGGCTTTCAATTATTACGAGTTCATGTTTACAGAGCTCAGAATTGGTGTCTAAAGCCTTTGAATAACGAGAATAGTTTTTATGTTTACAATTTAGGAGGATTGGCTTTGGCGTTTTTTTTGTGTGAATCAGTCAAAATGGTCGCCGTTCCAGTAAATACTTCTAAGCAAACTGTCTAATTGTGGTAAAACTGTTAAAATACACAATGAGAGTTCCCAGAAATGATTAAGAACGTGTAATAAACATCTCAAGTACACGTAAATAGATTCTTACTACATTTACTGTCGAATTCAACACGGAGGTTTCCAGTGGAAAGCTGTGAAATGACGAAAATACTGGTAAGGTTTACAAGTACGGGTACTTCTGGTGGCGTTTTCACGGGACTGTGCTTTCAAATATTAAGAGTTCATGTTTACAGAGCTCAGAATGGGTGTCTAAAGCCTTTGAATCACGAGAATAGTTTTTGTGTTTACAATTTAGGAGGATTGGCTTTGGCTTTTTTTTGTGTGAATCAGTTAAAATGGTGGCGGTTCCAGTAAATACTTCTAAGCAAACTGTCTAATTGTGGTAAAACTGTTAAAATACACAATGAGAGTTCCCAGAAATGATTAAGAACGTGTAATAAACCCCTCAAGTACACGTAAATAGATTCTTACTACATTTACTGTCGAATTCAATCACGGAGGTTTCCAGTGGAAAGCTGTGAAATTACGAAAATACTGGTAATGTTTACAAGTCCGGGTACTTCTGGTGGCGTTTTCACGGGACTGTGCTTTCAATTATTAAGAGTTCATGTTTACAGAGCTCAGAATTGGTGTCTAAAGCCTTTGAATCATGAGAATAGTTTTTATGTTTACAATTTAGGAGGATTGGCTTTGGCGTATTTTTTGTGTGAATCAGTTAAAATGGTGGCGGTTCCAGTAAACAGTTCTAAGCAAACTGTCTAATTGTGGTAAAACTGTTAAAATACACAATGAGAGTTCCCAGAAATGATTAAGAACGTGTAATAAATATCTCAAGTACACGTAAATAGATTCTTACTACATTTACTGTCGAATTCAATCACGGAGGTTTCCAGTGGAAAGCTGTGAAATGACGAAAATACTGGTAATGTTTACAAGTCCGGGTACTTCGGATGGCTTTTTCACGGGACTGTGCTTTCAAATATTAAGAGTTCATGTTTACAGAGCTCAGAATTGGTGTAAAGCCTTTGAATCACGACAATCGTTTTTGTGTTTACAATTTAGGAGGATTGGCTTTGGCGTTTTTTTTGTGTGAATCAGTCAAAATGGTGGCCGTTCCAGTAAATACTTCTAAGCAAACTGTCTAATTGTGGTAAAACTGTTAAAATACACAATGAGAGTTCCCAGAAATGATTAAGAACGTGTAATAAACATCTCAAGTACACGTAAATAGATTCTTACTACATTTACTGTCGAATTCAACACGGAGGTTTCCAGTGGAAAGCTGTGAAATGACGAAAATACTGGTAATGTTTACAAGTACGGGTACTTCTGGTGGCGTTTTCACGGGACTGTGCTTTCAAATATTAAGAGTTCATGTTTACAGAGCTCAGAATGGGTGTCTAAAGCCTTTGAATCACGAGAATAGTTTTTGTGTTTACAATTTAGGAGGATTGGCTTTGGCTTTTTTTTGTGTGAATCAGTTAAAATGATGGCGGTTCCAGTAAATACTTCTAAGCAAACTGTCTAATTGTGGTAAAACTGTTAAAATACACAATGAGAGTTCCCAGAAATGATTAAGAACGTGTAATAAACCCCTCAAGTACACGTAAATAGATTCTTACTACATTTACTGTCGAATTCAATCACGGAGGTTTCCAGTGGAAAGCTGTGAAATTACGAAAATACTGGTAATGTTTACAAGTCCGGGTACTTCTGGTGGCGTTTTCACGGGACTGTGCTTTCAATTATTAAGAGTTCATGTTTACAGAGCTCAGAATTGGTGTCTAAAGCCTTTGAATCACGAGAATAGTTTTTATGTTTACAATTTAGGAGGATTGGCTTTGGCGTATTTTTTGTGTGAATCAGTTAAAATGGTGGCGGTTCCAGTAAACAGTTCTAAGCAAACTGTCTAATTGTGGTAAAACTGTTAAAATACACAATGAGAGTTCCCAGAAATGATTAAGAACGTGTAATAAATATCTCAAGTACACGTAAATAGATTCTTACTACCTTTACTGTCGAATTCAATCACGGAGGTTTCGAGTGGAAAGCTGTGAAATGACGAAAATACTGGTAATGTTTACAAGTCCGGGTACTTCGGGTGGCTTTTTCACGGGACTGGGCTTTCAATTATTACGAGTTCATGTTTACAGAGCTCAGAATTGGTGTCTAAAGCCTTTGAATCACGAGAATAGTTTTTATGTTTACAATTTAGGAGGATTGGCTTTGGCATTTTTTTTGTGTGAATTAGTTAAAATGGTGGCGGTTCCAGTAAACAGTTCTAAGCAAACTGTCTAATTGTGGTAAAACTGTTAAAATACACAATGATAGTTCCCAGAAATGATTAAGAACGTGTAATAAACACCTCAAGTACACGTAAATAGATTCTTACTACATTTACTGTCGAATTCAATCACGGAGGTTTCCAGTGGAAAGCTGTGAAATGACGAAAATACTGGTAATGTTTACAAGTCCGGGTACTTCGGGTGGCTTTTTCACGGCACTGGGCTTTCAATTATTACGAGTTCATGTTTACAGAGCTCAGATTTGGTGTCTAAAGCCTTGGAATGACGAGAATAATTTTTATATTTACAATTTAGGAGGATTTGCTTTGTCGTTTCTTTGTGTTAATCAGTTAAAATGGTGGCGGTTCCAGTAAACACTTCTAAGCAAACTGTCTAATTGTGGTAAAACTGTTAAAATACACAATGATAGTTCCCAGAAATAATTAAGAACGTGTAATAAACATCTCAAGTACACGTAAATAGATTTTTACTACATTTACTGTCGAATTCAATCACGGAGGTTTCGAGTGGAAAGCTGTGAAATGACGAAAATACTGGTAATATTGACAATTCCGGATACTTCGGGTGGATTTTCACGGGACTGTGCTTTCAAATATTAAGAGTTCATGTTTACAGAGCTCAGAATTGGTGTCTAAAGCCTTGGAATGACGAGAATAGTTTTTATGTTTACAATTTAGGAGGATTGGCTTTGGCTTTTTTTTGTGTGAATCAGTTAAAATGGTGGCGGTTCCAGTAAATACTTCTAAGCAAACTGTCTAATTGTGGTAAAACTGTTAAAATACACAATGAGAGTTCCCAGAAATGATTAAGAACGTGTAATAAACATCTCAAGTACACGTAAATAGATTCTTACTACATTTACTGTCGAATTCAACACGGAGGTTTCCAGTGGAAAGCTGTGAAATGACGAAAATACTGGTAATGTTTACAAGTATGGGTACTTCTGGTGGCGTTTTCACGGGACTGTGCTTTCAAATATTAAGAGTTCATGTTTACAGAGCTCAGAATTGGTGTCTAAAGCCTTTGAATCACGAGAATAGTTTTTGTGTTTACAATTTAGGAGGATTGGCTTTGGCGTATTTTTTGTGTGAATCAGTTAAAATGGTGGCAGTTCCACTAAAAAGTTCTAAGCAAACTGTCTAATTGTGGTAAAACTGTTAAAATACACAATGATAGTTCCCAGAAATGATTAAGAACGTGTAATAAACACCTCAAGTACACGTAAAAAGATTCTTACTACATTTACTGTCGAATTCAATCACGGAGGTTTCCAGTGGAAAGCTGTGAAATGACGAAAATACTGGTAATGTTTACAAGTCCGGGTACTTCGGGTGGCATTTTCACGGGACTGGGCTTTCAATTATTACGAGTTCATGTTTACAGAGCTCAGATTTGGTGTCTAAAGCCTTGGAATGACGAGAATAGTTTTTATGTTTACAATTTAGGAGGATTTGCTTTGTCGTTTCTTTGTGTTAATAAGTTAAAATGGTGGCGGTTCCAGTAAACAGTTCTAAGCAAACTGTCTAATTGTGGTAAAACTGTTAAAATACACAATGATAGTTCCCAGAAATGATTAAGAACGTGTAATAAACACCTCAAGTACACGTAAATAGATTCTTACTACATTTACTGTCGAATTCAACACGGAGGTTTCCAGTGGAAAGCTGTGAAATGACGAAAATACTGGTAATGTTTACAAGTACGCGTCCTTCTGGTGGCGTTTTCACGGGACTGTGCTTTCAAATATTAAGAGTTCATGTTTACAGAGCTCAGAATGGGTGTCTAAAGCCTTTGAATCACGAGAATAGTTTTTGTGTTTACAATTTAGGAGGAGTGGCTTTGGCGTTTTTTTTGTGTGAATCAGTTAAAATGGTGGCGGTTCCAGTAAATACTTCTAAGCAAACTGTCTAATTGTGGTAAAACTGTTAAAATACACAATGAGAGTTCCCAGAAATGATTAAGAACGTGTAATAAACCCCTCAAGTACACGTAAATAGATTCTTACTACATTTACTGTCGAATTCAATCACGGAGGTTTCCAGTGGAAAGCTGTGAAATGACGAAAATACTGGTAATGTTTACAAGTCCGGGTACTTCTGGTGGCGTTTTCACGGGACTGTGCTTTCAATTATTAAGAGTTCATGTTTACAGAGCTCAGAATTGGTGTCTAAAGCCTTTGAATCACGAGAATAGTTTTTATGTTTACAATTTAGGAGGATTGGCTTTGGCGTATTTTTTGTGTGAATCAGTTAAAATGGTGGCGGTTCCAGTAAACAGTTCTAAGCAAACTGTCTAATTGTGGTAAAACTGTTAAAATACACAATGAGAGTTCCCAGAAATGATTAAGAACGTGTAATAAACACCTCAAGTACACGTAAATAGATTCTTACTACATTTACTGTCGAATTCAATCACGGAGGTTTCGAGTGGAAAGCTGTGAAATGACGAAAATACTGGTAATGTTTACAAGTACGGGTACTTGTGGTGGCGTTTTCACGGGACTGTACTTTCAATTATTAAGAGTTCATGTTTACAGAGCTCAGAATGGGTGTCTAAAGCCTTTGACTCACGAGAATAGTTTTTGTGTTTACAATTTAGGAGGATTGGCTTTGGCGTTTTTTTTGTGTGAATCAGTTAAAATGGTGGCGGTTCCAGTAAATACTTCTAAGCAAACTGTCTAATTGTGGTAAAACTGTTAAAATACACAATGAGAGTTCCCAGAAATGATTAAGAACGTGTAATAAATATCTCAAGTACACGTAAATAGATTCTTACTACATTTACTGTCGAATTCAATCACGGAGGTTTCGAGTGGAAAGCTGTGAAATGACGAAAATACTGGTAATGTTTACAAGTCCGGGTACTTCGGGTGGCTTTTTCACGGGACTGGGCTTTCAATTATTACGAGTTCATGTTTACAGAGCTCAGAATTGGTGTCTAAAGCCTTTGAATCACGAGAATAGTTTTTATGTTTACAATTTAGGAGGATTGGCTTTGGCATTTTTTTTGTGTGAATCAGTTAAAATGGTGGCGGTTCCAGTAAACAGTTCTAAGCAAACTGTCTAATTGTGGTAAAACTGTTAAAATACACAATGATAGTTCCCAGAAATGATTAAGAACGTGTAATAAACACCTCAAGTACACGTAAATAGATTCTTACTACATTTACTGTCGAATTCAATCACGGAGGTTTCGAGTGGAAAGCTGTGAAATGACGAAAATACTGGTAATGTTTACAAGTACGGGTACTTCTGGTGGCGTTTTCACGGGACTGTGCTTTCAAATATTAAGAGTTCATGTTTACAGAGCTCAGAATTGGTGTCTAAAGCCTTTGAATCACGACAATCGTTTTTGTGTTTACAATTTAGGAGGATTGGCTTTGGCGTTTTTTTTTGTGTGAATCAGTCAAAATGGTGGCCGTTCCAGTAAATACTTCTAAGCAAACTGTCTAATTGTGGTAAAACTGTTAAAATACACAATGAGAGTTCCCAGAAATGATTAAGAACGTGTAATAAACATCTCAAGTACACGTAAATAGATTCTTACTACATTTACTGTCGAATTCAACACGGAGGTTTCCAGTGGAAAGCTGTGAAATGACGAAAATACTGGTAATGTTTACAAGTACGGGTACTTCTGGTGGCGTTTTCACGGGACTGTGCATTCAAATATTAAGAGTTAATGTTTACAGAGCTCAGAATGGGTGTCTAAAGCCTTTGAATCACGAGAATAGTTTTTGTGTTTACAATTTAGGAGGATTGGCTTTGGCTTTTTTTTGTGTGAATCAGTTAAAATGGTGGCGGTTCCAGTAAATACTTCTAAGCAAACTGTCTAATTGTGGTAAAACTGTTAAAATACACAATGAGAGTTCCCAGAAATGATTAAGAACGTGTAATAAATATCTCAAGTACACGTAAATAGATTCTTACTACATTTACTGTCGAATTCAATCACGGAGGTTTCCAGTGGAAAGCTGTGAAATTACGAAAATACTGGTAATGTTTACAAGTCCGGGTACTTCTGGTGGCGTTTTCACGGGACTGTGCTTTCATTTATTAAGAGTTCATGTTTACAGAGCTCAGAATTGGTGTCTAAAGCCTTTGAATCATGAGAATAGTTTTTGTGTTTACAATTTAGGAGGATTGGCTTTGGCGTATTTTTTGTGTGAATCAGTTAAAATGGTGGCGGTTCCAGTAAACAGTTCTAAGCAAACTGTCTAATTGTGGTAAAACTGTTAAAATACACAATGAGAGTTCCCAGAAATGATTAAGAACGTGTAATAAATATCTCAAGTACACGTAAATAGATTCTTACTACATTTACTGTCGAATTCAATCACGGAGGTTTCGAGTGGAAAGCTGTGAAATGACGAAAATACTGGTAATGTTTACAAGTCCGGGTACTTCGGGTGGCTTTTTCACGGGACTGGGCTTTCAATTATTACGAGTTCATCTTTACAGAGCTCAGAATTGGTGTCTAAAGCCTTTGAATCACGAGAATAGTTTTTATGTTTACAATTTAGGAGGATTGGCTTTGGCATTTTTTTTGTGTGAATCAGTTAAAATGGTGGCGGTTCCAGTAAACAGTTCTAAGCAAACTGTCTAATTGTGGTAAAACTGTTAAAATACACAATGATAGTTCCCAGAAATGATTAAGAACGTGTAATAAACACCTCAAGTACACGTAAATAGATTCTTACTACATTTACTGTCGAATTCAATCACGGAGGTTTCGAGTGGAAAGCTGTGAAATGACGAAAATACTGGTAATGTTAACAAGTACGGGTACTTCTGGTGGCGTTTTCACGGGACTGTGCTTTCAAATATTAAGAGTTCATGTTTACAGAGCTCAGAATGGGTGTCTAAAGCCTTTGAATCACGAGAATAGTTTTTGTGTTTACAATTTAGGAGGATTGGCTTTGGCTTTTTTTTGTGTGAATCAGTTAAAATGGTGGCGGTTCCAGTAAATACTTCTAAGCAAACTGTCTAATTGTGGTAAAACTGTTAAAATACACAATGAGAGTTCCCAGAAATGATTAAGAACGTGTAATAAACCCCTCAAGTACACGTAAATAGATTCTTACTACATTTACTGTCGAATTCAATCACGGAGGTTTCCAGTGGAAAGCTGTGAAATTACGAAAATACTGGTAATGTTTACAAGTCCGGGTACTTCTGGTGGCGTTTTCACGGGACTGTGCTTTCAATTATTAAGAGTTCATGTTTACAGAGCTCAGAATTGGTGTCTAAAGCCTTTGAATCACGAGAATAGTTTTTATGTTTACAATTTAGGAGGATTGGCTTTGGCGTATTTTTTGTGTGAATCAGTTAAAATGGTGGCGGTTCCAGTAAACAGTTCTAAGCAAACTGTCTAATTGTGGTAAAACTGTTAAAATACACAATGAGAGTTCCCAGAAATGATTAAGAACGTGTAATAAATATCTCAAGTACACGTAAATAGATTCTTACTACATTTACTGTCGAATTCAATCACGGAGGTTTCCAGTGGAAAGCTGTGAAATGACGAAAATACTGGTAATGTTTACAAGTCCGGGTACTTCGGGTGGCTTTTTCACGGGACTGGGCTTTCAATTATTACGAGTTCATGTTTACAGAGCTCAGAATTGGTGTCTAAAGCCTTTGAATAACGAGAATAGTTTTTATGTTTACAATTTAGGAGGATTGGCTTTGGCATTTTTTTTGTGTGAATCAGTTAAAATGGTGGCGGTTCCAGTAAACAGTTCTAAGCAAACTGTCTAATTGTGGTAAAACTGTTAAAATACACAATGATAGTTCCCAGAAATGATTAAGAACGTGTAATAAACACCTCAAGTACACGTAAATAGATTCTTACTACATTTACTGTCGAATTCAACACGGAGGTTTCCAGTGGAAAGCTGTGAAATGACGAAAATACTGGTAATGTTTACAAGTACGGGTCCTTCTGGTGGCGTTTTCACGGGACTGTGCTTTCAAATATTAAGAGTTCATGTTTACAGAGCTCAGAATGGGTGTCTAAAGCCTTTGAATCACGAGAATAGTTTTTATGTTTACAATTTAGGAGGATTGGCTTTGGCGTATTTTTTGTGTGAATCAGTTAAAATGGTGGCGGTTCCAGTAAACAGTTCTAAGCAAACTGTCTAATTGTGGTAAAACTGTTAAAATACACAATGAGAGTTCCCAGAAATGATTAAGAACGTGTAATAAACACCTCAAGTACACGTAAATAGATTCTTACTACATTTACTGTCGAATTCAATCACGGAGGTTTCGAGTGGAAAGCTGTGAAATGACGAAAATACTGGTAATGTTTACAAGTACGGGTACTTGTGGTGGCGTTTTCACGGGACTGTACTTTCAATTATTAAGAGTTCATGTTTACAGAGCTCAGAATGGGTGTCTAAAGCCTTTGACTCACGAGAATAGTTTTTGTGTTTACAATTTAGGAGGATTGGCTTTGGCGTTTTTTTTGTGTGAATCAGTTAAAATGGTGGCGGTTCCAGTAAATACTTCTAAGCAAACTGTCTAATTGTGGTAAAACTGTTAAAATACACAATGAGAGTTCCCAGAAATGATTAAGAACGTGTAATAAATATCTCAAGTACACGTAAATAGATTCTTACTACATTTACTGTCGAATTCAATCACGGAGGTTTCGAGTGGAAAGCTGTGAAATGACGAAAATACTGGTAATGTTTACAAGTCCGGGTACTTCGGGTGGCTTTTTCACGGGACTGGGCTTTCAATTATTACGAGTTCATGTTTACAGAGCTCAGAATTGGTGTCTAAAGCCTTTGAATCACGAGAATAGTTTTTATGTTTACAATTTAGGAGGATTGGCTTTGGCATTTTTTTTGTGTGAATCAGTTAAAATGGTGGCGGTTCCAGTAAACAGTTCTAAGCAAACTGTCTAATTGTGGTAAAACTGTTAAAATACACAATGATAGTTCCCAGAAATGATTAAGAACGTGTAATAAACACCTCAAGTACACGTAAATAGATTCTTACTACATTTACTGTCGAATTCAATCACGGAGGTTTCGAGTGGAAAGCTGTGAAATGACGAAAATACTGGTAATGTTTACAAGTACGGGTACTTCTGGTGGCGTTTTCACGGGACTGTGCTTTCAAATATTAAGAGTTCATGTTTACAGAGCTCAGAATTGGTGTCTAAAGCCTTTGAATCACGACAATCGTTTTTGTGTTTACAATTTAGGAGGATTGGCTTTGGCGTTTTTTTTGTGTGAATCAGTCAAAATGGTGGCCGTTCCAGTAAATACTTCTAAGCAAACTGTCTAATTGTGGTAAAACTGTTAAAATACACAATGAGAGTTCCCAGAAATGATTAAGAACGTGTAATAAACATCTCAAGTACACGTAAATAGATTCTTACTACATTTACTGTCGAATTCAATCACGGAGGTTTCCAGTGGAAAGCTGTGAAATGACGAAAATACTGGTAATGTTTACAAGTACGGGTACTTCTGGTGGCGTTTTCACGGGACTGTGCATTCAAATATTAAGAGTTCATGTTTACAGAGCTCAGAATGGGTGTCTAAAGCCTTTGAATCACGAGAATAGTTTTTGTGTTTACAATTTAGGAGGATTGGCTTTGGCTTTTTTTTGTGTGAATCAGTTAAAATGGTGGCGGTTCCAGTAAATACTTCTAAGCAAACTGTCTAATTGTGGTAAAACTGTTAAAATACACAATGAGAGTTCCCAGAAATGATTAAGAACGTGTAATAAATATCTCAAGTACACGTAAATAGATTCTTACTACATTTACTGTCGAATTCAATCACGGAGGTTTCCAGTGGAAAGCTGTGAAATTACGAAAATACTGGTAATGTTTACAAGTCCGGGTACTTCTGGTGGCGTTTTCACGGGACTGTGCTTTCATTTATTAAGAGTTCATGTTTACAGAGCTCAGAATTGGTGTCTAAAGCCTTTGAATCATGAGAATAGTTTTTGTGTTTACAATTTAGGAGGATTGGCTTTGGCGTATTTTTTGTGTGAATCAGTTAAAATGGTGGCGGTTCCAGTAAACAGTTCTAAGCAAACTGTCTAATTGTGGTAAAACTGTTAAAATACACAATGAGAGTTCCCAGAAATGATTAAGAACGTGTAATAAATATCTCAAGTACACGTAAATAGATTCTTACTACATTTACTGTCGAATTCAATCACGGAGGTTTCGAGTGGAAAGCTGTGAAATGACGAAAATACTGGTAATGTTTACAAGTCCGGGTACTTCGGGTGGCTTTTTCACGGGACTGGGCTTTCAATTATTACGAGTTCATGTTTACAGAGCTCAGAATTGGTGTCTAAAGCCTTTGAATCACGAGAATAGTTTTTATGTTTACAATTTAGGAGGATTGGCTTTGGCATTTTTTTTGTGTGAATCAGTTAAAATGGTGGCGGTTCCAGTAAACAGTTCTAAGCAAACTGTCTAATTGTGGTAAAACTGTTAAAATACACAATGAGAGTTCCCAGAAATGATTAAGAACGTGTAATAAATATCTCAAGTACACGTAAATAGATTCTTACTACATTTACTGTTGAATTCAATCACGGATGTTTCCAGTGGAAAGCTGTGAAATGACGAAAATACTGGTAATGTTTACAAGTCCGGGTACTTCGGGTGGCTTTTTCACGGGACTGGGCTTTCAATTATTACGAGTTCATGTTTACAGAGCTCAGAATTGGTGTCTAAAGCCTTTGAATAACGAGAATAGTTTTTATGTTTACAATTTAGGAGGATTGGCTTTGGCGTTTTTTTTGTGTGAATCAGTCAAAATGGTCGCCGTTCCAGTAAATACTTCTAAGCAAACTGTCTAATTGTGGTAAAACTGTTAAAATACACAATGAGAGTTCCCAGAAATGATTAAGAACGTGTAATAAACATCTCAAGTACACGTAAATAGATTCTTACTACATTTACTGTCGAATTCAACACGGAGGTTTCCAGTGGAAAGCTGTGAAATGACGAAAATACTGGTAATGTTTACAAGTACGGGTACTTCTGGTGGCGTTTTCACGGGACTGTGCTTTCAAATATTAAGAGTTCATGTTTACAGAGCTCAGAATGGGTGTCTAAAGCCTTTGAATCACGAGAATAGTTTTTGTGTTTACAATTTAGGAGGATTGGCTTTGGCTTTTTTTTGTGTGAATCAGTTAAAATGGTGGCGGTTCCAGTAAATACTTCTAAGCAAACTGTCTAATTGTGGTAAAACTGTTAAAATACACAATGAGAGTTCCCAGAAATGATTAAGAACGTGTAATAAACCCCTCAAGTACACGTAAATAGATTCTTACTACATTTACTGTCGAATTCAATCACGGAGGTTTCCAGTGGAAAGCTGTGAAATGACGAAAATACTGGTAATGTTTACAAGTACGGGTCCTTCTGGTGGCGTTTTCACGGGACTGTGCTTTCAAATATTAAGAGTTCATGTTTACAGAGCTCAGAATGGGTGTCTAAAGCCTTTGAATCACGAGAATAGTTTTTGTGTTTACAATTTAGGAGGATTGGCTTTGGCGTTTTTTTTGTGTGAATCAGTTAAAATGGTGGCGGTTCCAGTAAATACTTCTAAGCAAACTGTCTAATTGTGGTAAAACTGTTAAAATACACAATAAGAGTTCCCAGAAATGATTAAGAACGTGTAATAAACCCCTCAAGTACACGTAAATAGATTCTTACTACATTTACTGTCGAATTCAATCACGGAGGTTTCCAGTGGAAAGCTGTGAAATTACGAAAATACTGGTAATGTTTACAAGTCCGGGTACTTCTGGTGGCGTTTTCACGGGACTGTGCTTTCAATTATTAAGAGTTCATGTTTACAGAGCTCAGAATTGGTGTCTAAAGCCTTTGAATCACGAGAATAGTTTTTATGTTTACAATTTAGGAGGATTGGCTTTGGCGTATTTTTTGTGTGAATCAGTTAAAATGGTGGCGGTTCCAGTAAACAGTTCTAAGCAAACTGTCTAATTGTGGTAAAACTGTTAAAATACACAATGAGAGTTCCCAGAAATGATTAAGAACGTGTAATAAATATCTCAAGTACACGTAAATAGATTCTTACTACATTTACTGTCGAATTCAATCACGGAGGTTTCCAGTGGAAAGCTGTGAAATGACGAAAATACTGGTAATGTTTACAAGTACGGGTACTTCTGGTGGCGTTTTCACGGGACTGTGCTTTCAAATATTAAGAGTTCATGTTTACAGAGCTCAGAATGGGTGTCTAAAGCCTTTGAATCACGAGAATAGTTTTTGTGTTTACAATTTAGGAGGATTGGCTTTGGCTTTTTTTTGTGTGAATCAGTTAAAATGGTGGCGGTTCCAGTAAATACTTCTAAGCAAACTGTCTAATTGTGGTAAAACTGTTAAAATACACAATGAGAGTTCCCAGAAATGATTAAGAACGTGTAATAAACCCCTCAAGTACACGTAAATAGATTCTTACTACATTTACTGTCGAATTCAATCACGGAGGTTTCCAGTGGAAAGCTGTGAAATTACGAAAATACTGGTAATGTTTACAAGTCCGGGTACTTCGGGTGGCTTTTTCACGGGACTGGGCTTTCAATTATTACGAGTTCATGTTTACAGAGCTCAGATTTGGTGTCTAAAGCCTTGGAATGACGAGAATAGTTTTTATATTTATAATTTAGGAGGATTTGCTTTGTCGTTTCTTTGTGTTAATCAGTTAAAATGGTGGCGGTTCCAGTAAACACTTCTAAGCAAACTGTCTAATTGTGGTAAAACTGTTAAAATACACAATGATAGTTCCCAGAAATAATTAAGAACGTGTAATAAACATCTCAAGTACACGTAAATAGATTTTTACTACATTTACTGTCGAATTCAATCACGGAGGTTTCGAGTGGAAAGCTGTGAAATGACGAAAATACTGGTAATATTGACAATTCCGGATACTTCGGGTGGATTTTCACGGGACTGTGCTTTCAAATATTAAGAGTTCATGTTTACAGAGCTCAGAATTGGTGTCTAAAGCCTTGGAATGACGAGAATAGTTTTTATGTTTACAATTTAGGAGGATTGGCTTTGGCGTATTTTTTGTGTGAATCAGTTAAAATGGTGGCGGTTCCAGTAAATACTTCTAAGCAAACTGTCTAATTGTGGTAAAACTGTTAAAATACACAATGAGAGTTCCCAGAAATGATTAAGAACGTGTAATAAACATCTCAAGTACACGTAAATAGATTCTTACTACATTTACTGTCGAATTCAACACGGAGGTTTCCAGTGGAAAGCTGTGAAATGACGAAAATACTGGTAATGTTTACAAGTACGGGTACTTCTGGTGGCGTTTTCACGGGACTGTGCTTTCAAATATTAAGAGTTCATGTTTACAGAGCTCAGAATGGGTGTCTAAAGCCTTTGAATCACGAGAATAGTTTTTGTGTTTACAATTTAGGAGGATTGGCTTTGGCGTATTTTTTGTGTGAATCAGTTAAAATGGTGGCGGTTCCACTAAAAAGTTCTAAGCAAACTGTCTAATTGTGGTAAAACTGTTAAAATACACAATGATAGTTCCCAGAAATGATTAAGAACGTGTAATAAACACCTCAAGTACACGTAAATAGATTCTTACTACATTTACTGTCGAATTCAATCACGGAGGTTTCCAGTGGAAAGCTGTGAAATGACGAAAATACTGGTAATGTTTACAAGTCCGGGTACTTCGGGTGGCATTTTCACGGGACTGGGCTTTCAATTATTACGAGTTCATGTTTACAGAGCTCAGATTTGGTGTCTAAAGCCTTGGAATGACGAGAATAGTTTTTATGTTTACAATTTAGGAGGATTTGCTTTGTCGTTTCTTTGTGTTAATCAGTTAAAATGGTGGCGGTTCCAGTAAACAGTTTTAAGCCAACTGTCTAATTGTGGTAAAACTGTTAAAATACACAATGATAGTTCCCAGAAATGATTAAGAACGTGTAATAAACACCTCAAGTACACGTAAATAGATTCTTACTACATTTACTGTCGAATTCAACACGGAGGTTTCCAGTGGAAAGCTGTGAAATGACGAAAATACTGGTAATGTTTACAAGTACGCGTCCTTCTGGTGGCGTTTTCACGGGACTGTGCTTTCAAATATTAAGAGTTCATGTTTACAGAGCTCAGAATGGGTGTCTAAAGCCTTTGAATCACGAGAATAGTTTTTGTGTTTACAATTTAGGAGGATTGGCTTTGGCGTTTTTTTTGTGTGAATCAGTTAAAATGGTGGCGGTTCCAGTAAATACTTCTAAGCAAACTGTCTAATTGTGGTAAAACTGTTAAAATACACAATGAGAGTTCCCAGAAATGATTAAGAACGTGTAATAAACCCCTCAAGTACACGTAAATAGATTCTTACTACATTTACTGTCGAATTCAATCACGGAGGTTTCCAGTGGAAAGCTGTGAAATGACGAAAATACTGGTAATGTTTACAAGTCCGGGTACTTCTGGTGGCGTTTTCACGGGACTGTGCTTTCAATTGTTAAGAGTTCATGTTTACAGAGCTCATAATGGTGTCTAAAGCCTTTGAATCACGAGAATAGTTTTTATGTTTACAATTTAGGAGGATTGGCTTTGGCGTATTTTTTGTGTGAATCAGTTAAAATGGTGGCGGTTCCAGTAAACAGTTCTAAGCAAACTGTCTAATTGTGGTAAAACTGTTAAAATACACAATGAGAGTTCCCAGAAATGATTAAGAACGTGTAATAAACACCTCAAGTACACGTAAATAGATTCTTACTACATTTACTGTCGAATTCAATCACGGAGGTTTCGAGTGGAAAGCTGTGAAATGACGAAAATACTGGTAATGTTTACAAGTACGGGTACTTGTGGTGGCGTTTTCACGGGACTGTACTTTCAATTATTAAGAGTTCATGTTTACAGAGCTCAGAATGGGTGTCTAAAGCCTTTGAATCACGAGAATAGTTTTTGTGTTTACAATTTAGGAGGATTGGCTTTGGCGTTTTTTTTGTGTGAATCAGTTAAAATGGTGGCGGTTCCAGTAAATACTTCTAAGCAAACTGTCTAATTGTGGTAAAACTGTTAAAATACACAATGAGAGTTCCCAGAAATGATTAAGAACGTGTAATAAACACCTCAAGTACACGTAAATAGATTCTTACTACATTTACTGTCGAATTCAATCACGGAGGTTTCCAGTGGAAAGCTGTGAAATGACGAAAATACTGGTAATGTTTACAAGTCCGGGTACTTCGGGTGGCTTTTTCACGGCACTGGGCTTTCAATTATTACGAGTTCATGTTTACAGAGCTCAGATTTGGTGTCTAAAGCCTTGGAATGACGAGAATAATTTTTATATTTACAATTTAGGAGGATTTGCTTTGTCGTTTCTTTGTGTTAATCAGTTAAAATGGTGGCGGTTCCAGTAAACACTTCTAAGCAAACTGTCTAATTGTGGTAAAACTGTTAAAATACACAATGATAGTTCCCAGAAATAATTAAGAACGTGTAATAAACATCTCAAGTACACGTAAATAGATTTTTACTACATTTACTGTCGAATTCAATCACGGAGGTTTCGAGTGGAAAGCTGTGAAATGACGAAAATACTAGTAATATTGACAATTCCGGATACTTCGGGTGGATTTTCACGGGACTGTGCTTTCAAATATTAAGAGTTCATGTTTACAGAGCTCAGAATTGGTGTCTAAAGCCTTGGAATGACGAGAATAGTTTTTATGTTTACAATTTAGGAGGATTGGCTTTGGCTTTTTTTTGTGTGAATCAGTTAAAATGGTGGCGGTTCCAGTAAATACTTCTAAGCAAACTGTCTAATTGTGGTAAAACTGTTAAAATACACAATGAGAGTTCCCAGAAATGATTAAGAACGTGTAATAAACATCTCAAGTACACGTAAATAGATTCTTACTACATTTACTGTCGAATTCAACACGGAGGTTTCCAGTGGAAAGCTGTGAAATGACGAAAATACTGGTAATGTTTACAAGTATGGGTACTTCTGGTGGCGTTTTCACGGGACTGTGCTTTCAAATATTAAGAGTTCATGTTTACAGAGCTCAGAATTGGTGTCTAAAGCCTTTGAATCACGAGAATAGTTTTTGTGTTTACAATTTAGGAGGATTGGCTTTGGCGTATTTTTTGTGTGAATCAGTTAAAATGGTGGCAGTTCCACTAAAAAGTTCTAAGCAAACTGTCTAATTGTGGTAAAACTGTTAAAATACACAATGATAGTTCCCAGAAATGATTAAGAACGTGTAATAAACACCTCAAGTACACGTAAAAAGATTCTTACTACATTTACTGTCGAATTCAATCACGGAGGTTTCCAGTGGAAAGCTGTGAAATGACGAAAATACTGGTAATGTTTACAAGTCCGGGTACTTCGGGTGGCATTTTCACGGGACTGGGCTTTCAATTATTACGAGTTCATGTTTACAGAGCTCAGATTTGGTGTCTAAAGCCTTGGAATGACGAGAATAGTTTTTATGTTTACAATTTAGGAGGATTTGCTTTGTCGTTTCTTTGTGTTAATAAGTTAAAATGGTGGCGGTTCCAGTAAACAGTTCTAAGCAAACTGTCTAATTGTGGTAAAACTGTTAAAATACACAATGATAGTTCCCAGAAATGATTAAGAACGTGTAATAAACACCTCAAGTACACGTAAATAGATTCTTACTACATTTACTGTCGAATTCAACACGGAGGTTTCCAGTGGAAAGCTGTGAAATGACGAAAATACTGGTAATGTTTACAAGTACGCGTCCTTCTGGTGGCGTTTTCACGGGACTGTGCTTTCAAATATTAAGAGTTCATGTTTACAGAGCTCAGAATGGGTGTCTAAAGCCTTTGAATCACGAGAATAGTTTTTGTGTTTACAATTTAGGAGGATTGGCTTTGGCGTTTTTTTTGTGTGAATCAGTTAAAATGGTGGCGGTTCCAGTAAATACTTCTAAGCAAACTGTCTAATTGTGGTAAAACTGTTAAAATACACAATGAGAGTTCCCAGAAATGATTAAGAACGTGTAATAAACCCCTCAAGTACACGTAAATAGATTCTTACTACATTTACTGTCGAATTCAATCACGGAGGTTTCCAGTGGAAAGCTGTGAAATGACGAAAATACTGGTAATGTTTACAAGTCCGGGTACTTCTGGTGGCGTTTTCACGGGACTGTGCTTTCAATTATTAAGAGTTCATGTTTACAGAGCTCAGAATTGGTGTCTAAAGCCTTTGAATCACGAGAATAGTTTTTATGTTTACAATTTAGGAGGATTGGCTTTGGCGTATTTTTTGTGTGAATCAGTTAAAATGGTGGCGGTTCCAGTAAACAGTTCTAAGCAAACTGTCTAATTGTGGTAAAACTGTTAAAATACACAATGAGAGTTCCCAGAAATGATTAAGAACGTGTAATAAACACCTCAAGTACACGTAAATAGATTCTTACTACATTTACTGTCGAATTCAATCACGGAGGTTTCGAGTGGAAAGCTGTGAAATGACGAAAATACTGGTAATGTTTACAAGTACGGGTACTTGTGGTGGCGTTTTCACGGGACTGTACTTTCAATTATTAAGAGTTCATGTTTACAGAGCTCAGAATGGGTGTCTAAAGCCTTTGACTCACGAGAATAGTTTTTGTGTTTACAATTTAGGAGGATTGGCTTTGGCGTTTTTTTTGTGTGAATCAGTTAAAATGGTGGCGGTTCCAGTAAATACTTCTAAGCAAACTGTCTAATTGTGGTAAAACTGTTAAAATACACAATGAGAGTTCCCAGAAATGATTAAGAACGTGTAATAAATATCTCAAGTACACGTAAATAGATTCTTACTACATTTACTGTCGAATTCAATCACGGAGGTTTCGAGTGGAAAGCTGTGAAATGACGAAAATACTGGTAATGTTTACAAGTCCGGGTACTTCGGGTGGCTTTTTCACGGGACTGGGCTTTCAATTATTACGAGTTCATGTTTACAGAGCTCAGAATTGGTGTCTAAAGCCTTTGAATCACGAGAATAGTTTTTATGTTTACAATTTAGGAGGATTGGCTTTGGCATTTTTTTTGTGTGAATCAGTTAAAATGGTGGCGGTTCCAGTAAACAGTTCTAAGCAAACTGTCTAATTGTGGTAAAACTGTTAAAATACACAATGATAGTTCCCAGAAATGATTAAGAACGTGTAATAAACACCTCAAGTACACGTAAATAGATTCTTACTACATTTACTGTCGAATTCAATCACGGAGGTTTCGAGTGGAAAGCTGTGAAATGACGAAAATACTGGTAATGTTTACAAGTACGGGTACTTCTGGTGGCGTTTTCACGGGACTGTGCTTTCAAATATTAAGAGTTCATGTTTACAGAGCTCAGAATTGGTGTCTAAAGCCTTTGAATCACGACAATCGTTTTTGTGTTTACAATTTAGGAGGATTGGCTTTGGCGTTTTTTTTGTGTGAATCAGTCAAAATGGTGGCCGTTCCAGTAAATACTTCTAAGCAAACTGTCTAATTGTGGTAAAACTGTTAAAATACACAATGAGAGTTCCCAGAAATGATTAAGAACGTGTAATAAACATCTCAAGTACACGTAAATAGATTCTTACTACATTTACTGTCGAATTCAACACGGAGGTTTCCAGTGGAAAGCTGTGAAATGACGAAAATACTGGTAATGTTTACAAGTACGGGTACTTCTGGTGGCGTTTTCACGGGACTGTGCATTCAAATATTAAGAGTTAATGTTTACAGAGCTCAGAATGGGTGTCTAAAGCCTTTGAATCACGAGAATAGTTTTTGTGTTTACAATTTAGGAGGATTGGCTTTGGCTTTTTTTTGTGTGAATCAGTTAAAATGGTGGCGGTTCCAGTAAATACTTCTAAGCAAACTGTCTAATTGTGGTAAAACTGTTAAAATACACAATGAGAGTTCCCAGAAATGATTAAGAACGTGTAATAAATATCTCAAGTACACGTAAATAGATTCTTACTACATTTACTGTCGAATTCAATCACGGAGGTTTCCAGTGGAAAGCTGTGAAATTACGAAAATACTGGTAATGTTTACAAGTCCGGGTACTTCTGGTGGCGTTTTCACGGGACTGTGCTTTCATTTATTAAGAGTTCATGTTTACAGAGCTCAGAATTGGTGTCTAAAGCCTTTGAATCATGAGAATAGTTTTTGTGTTTACAATTTAGGAGGATTGGCTTTGGCGTATTTTTTGTGTGAATCAGTTAAAATGGTGGCGGTTCCAGTAAACAGTTCTAAGCAAACTGTCTAATTGTGGTAAAACTGTTAAAATACACAATGAGAGTTCCCAGAAATGATTAAGAACGTGTAATAAATATCTCAAGTACACGTAAATAGATTCTTACTACATTTACTGTCGAATTCAATCACGGAGGTTTCGAGTGGAAAGCTGTGAAATGACGAAAATACTGGTAATGTTTACAAGTCCGGGTACTTCGGGTGGCTTTTTCACGGGACTGGGCTTTCAATTATTACGAGTTCATCTTTACAGAGCTCAGAATTGGTGTCTAAAGCCTTTGAATCACGAGAATAGTTTTTATGTTTACAATTTAGGAGGATTGGCTTTGGCATTTTTTTTGTGTGAATCAGTTAAAATGGTGGCGGTTCCAGTAAACAGTTCTAAGCAAACTGTCTAATTGTGGTAAAACTGTTAAAATACACAATGATAGTTCCCAGAAATGATTAAGAACGTGTAATAAACACCTCAAGTACACGTAAATAGATTCTTACTACATTTACTGTCGAATTCAATCACGGAGGTTTCGAGTGGAAAGCTGTGAAATGACGAAAATACTGGTAATGTTAACAAGTACGGGTACTTCTGGTGGCGTTTTCACGGGACTGTGCTTTCAAATATTAAGAGTTCATGTTTACAGAGCTCAGAATGGGTGTCTAAAGCCTTTGAATCACGAGAATAGTTTTTGTGTTTACAATTTAGGAGGATTGGCTTTGGCTTTTTTTTGTGTGAATCAGTTAAAATGGTGGCGGTTCCAGTAAATACTTCTAAGCAAACTGTCTAATTGTGGTAAAACTGTTAAAATACACAATGAGAGTTCCCAGAAATGATTAAGAACGTGTAATAAACCCCTCAAGTACACGTAAATAGATTCTTACTACATTTACTGTCGAATTCAATCACGGAGGTTTCCAGTGGAAAGCTGTGAAATTACGAAAATACTGGTAATGTTTACAAGTCCGGGTACTTCTGGTGGCGTTTTCACGGGACTGTGCTTTCAATTATTAAGAGTTCATGTTTACAGAGCTCAGAATTGGTGTCTAAAGCCTTTGAATCACGAGAATAGTTTTTATGTTTACAATTTAGGAGGATTGGCTTTGGCGTATTTTTTGTGTGAATCAGTTAAAATGGTGGCGGTTCCAGTAAACAGTTCTAAGCAAACTGTCTAATTGTGGTAAAACTGTTAAAATACACAATGAGAGTTCCCAGAAATGATTAAGAACGTGTAATAAATATCTCAAGTACACGTAAATAGATTCTTACTACATTTACTGTCGAATTCAATCACGGAGGTTTCCAGTGGAAAGCTGTGAAATGACGAAAATACTGGTAATGTTTACAAGTCCGGGTACTTCGGGTGGCTTTTTCACGGGACTGGGCTTTCAATTATTACGAGTTCATGTTTACAGAGCTCAGAATTGGTGTCTAAAGCCTTTGAATAACGAGAATAGTTTTTATGTTTACAATTTAGGAGGATTGGCTTTGGCATTTTTTTTGTGTGAATCAGTTAAAATGGTGGCGGTTCCAGTAAACAGTTCTAAGCAAACTGTCTAATTGTGGTAAAACTGTTAAAATACACAATGATAGTTCCCAGAAATGATTAAGAACGTGTAATAAACACCTCAAGTACACGTAAATAGATTCTTACTACATTTACTGTCGAATTCAACACGGAGGTTTCCAGTGGAAAGCTGTGAAATGACGAAAATACTGGTAATGTTTACAAGTACGGGTCCTTCTGGTGGCGTTTTCACGGGACTGTGCTTTCAAATATTAAGAGTTCATGTTTACAGAGCTCAGAATGGGTGTCTAAAGCCTTTGAATCACGAGAATAGTTTTTGTGTTTACAATTTAGGAGGATTGGCTTTGGCGTTTTTTTTGTGTGAATCAGTTAAAATGGTGGCGGTTCCAGTAAATACTTCTAAGCAAACTGTCTAATTGTGGTAAAACTGTTAAAATACACAATGAGAGTTCCCAGAAATGATTAAGAACGTGTAATAAACCCCTCAAGTACACGTAAATAGATTCTTACTACATTTACTGTCGAATTCAATCACGGAGGTTTCCAGTGGAAAGCTGTGAAATGACGAAAATACTGGTAATGTTTACAAGTCCGGGTACTTCTGGTGGCGTTTTCACGGGACTGTGCTTTCAATTATTAAGAGTTCATGTTTACAGAGCTCAGAATTGGTGTCTAAAGCCTTTGAATCACGAGAATAGTTTTTATGTTTACAATTTAGGAGGATTGGCTTTGGCGTATTTTTTGTGTGAATCAGTTAAAATGGTGGCGGTTCCAGTAAACAGTTCTAAGCAAACTGTCTAATTGTGGTAAAACTGTTAAAATACACAATGAGAGTTCCCAGAAATGATTAAGAACGTGTAATAAACACCTCAAGTACACGTAAATAGATTCTTACTACATTTACTGTCGAATTCAATCACGGAGGTTTCGAGTGGAAAGCTGTGAAATGACGAAAATACTGGTAATGTTTACAAGTACGGGTACTTGTGGTGGCGTTTTCACGGGACTGTACTTTCAATTATTAAGAGTTCATGTTTACAGAGCTCAGAATGGGTGTCTAAAGCCTTTGACTCACGAGAATAGTTTTTGTGTTTACAATTTAGGAGGATTGGCTTTGGCGTTTTTTTTGTGTGAATCAGTTAAAATGGTGGCGGTTCCAGTAAATACTTCTAAGCAAACTGTCTAATTGTGGTAAAACTGTTAAAATACACAATGAGAGTTCCCAGAAATGATTAAGAACGTGTAATAAATATCTCAAGTACACGTAAATAGATTCTTACTACATTTACTGTCGAATTCAATCACGGAGGTTTCGAGTGGAAAGCTGTGAAATGACGAAAATACTGGTAATGTTTACAAGTCCGGGTACTTCGGGTGGCTTTTTCACGGGACTGGGCTTTCAATTATTACGAGTTCATGTTTACAGAGCTCAGAATTGGTGTCTAAAGCCTTTGAATCACGAGAATAGTTTTTATGTTTACAATTTAGGAGGATTGGCTTTGGCATTTTTTTTGTGTGAATCAGTTAAAATGGTGGCGGTTCCAGTAAACAGTTCTAAGCAAACTGTCTAATTGTGGTAAAACTGTTAAAATACACAATGATAGTTCCCAGAAATGATTAAGAACGTGTAATAAACACCTCAAGTACACGTAAATAGATTCTTACTACATTTACTGTCGAATTCAATCACGGAGGTTTCGAGTGGAAAGCTGTGAAATGACGAAAATACTGGTAATGTTTACAAGTACGGGTACTTCTGGTGGCGTTTTCACGGGACTGTGCTTTCAAATATTAAGAGTTCATGTTTACAGAGCTCAGAATTGGTGTCTAAAGCCTTTGAATCACGACAATCGTTTTTGTGTTTACAATTTAGGAGGATTGGCTTTGGCGTTTTTTTTGTGTGAATCAGTCAAAATGGTGGCCGTTCCAGTAAATACTTCTAAGCAAACTGTCTAATTGTGGTAAAACTGTTAAAATACACAATGAGAGTTCCCAGAAATGATTAAGAACGTGTAATAAACATCTCAAGTACACGTAAATAGATTCTTACTACATTTACTGTCGAATTCAATCACGGAGGTTTCCAGTGGAAAGCTGTGAAATGACGAAAATACTGGTAATGTTTACAAGTACGGGTACTTCTGGTGGCGTTTTCACGGGACTGTGCATTCAAATATTAAGAGTTCATGTTTACAGAGCTCAGAATGGGTGTCTAAAGCCTTTGAATCACGAGAATAGTTTTTGTGTTTACAATTTAGGAGGATTGGCTTTGGCTTTTTTTTGTGTGAATCAGTTAAAATGGTGGCGGTTCCAGTAAATACTTCTAAGCAAACTGTCTAATTGTGGTAAAACTGTTAAAATACACAATGAGAGTTCCCAGAAATGATTAAGAACGTGTAATAAATATCTCAAGTACACGTAAATAGATTCTTACTACATTTACTGTCGAATTCAATCACGGAGGTTTCCAGTGGAAAGCTGTGAAATTACGAAAATACTGGTAATGTTTACAAGTCCGGGTACTTCTGGTGGCGTTTTCACGGGACTGTGCTTTCATTTATTAAGAGTTCATGTTTACAGAGCTCAGAATTGGTGTCTAAAGCCTTTGAATCATGAGAATAGTTTTTGTGTTTACAATTTAGGAGGATTGGCTTTGGCGTATTTTTTGTGTGAATCAGTTAAAATGGTGGCGGTTCCAGTAAACAGTTCTAAGCAAACTGTCTAATTGTGGTAAAACTGTTAAAATACACAATGAGAGTTCCCAGAAATGATTAAGAACGTGTAATAAATATCTCAAGTACACGTAAATAGATTCTTACTACATTTACTGTCGAATTCAATCACGGAGGTTTGAGTGGAAAGCTGTGAAATGACGAAAATACTGGTAATGTTTACAAGTCCGGGTACTTCGGGTGGCTTTTTCACGGGACTGGGCTTTCAATTATTACGAGTTCATGTTTACAGAGCTCAGAATTGGTGTCTAAAGCCTTTGAATCACGAGAATAGTTTTTATGTTTACAATTTAGGAGGATTGGCTTTGGCATTTTTTTTGTGTGAATCAGTTAAAATGGTGGCGGTTCCAGTAAACAGTTCTAAGCAAACTGTCTAATTGTGGTAAAACTGTTAAAATACACAATGATAGTTCCCAGAAATGATTAAGAACGTGTAATAAACACCTCAAGTACACGTAAATAGATTCTTACTACATTTACTGTCGAATTCAATCACGGAGGTTTCGAGTGGAAAGCTGTGAAATGACGAAAATACTGGTAATGTTAACAAGTACGGGTACTTCTGGTGGCGTTTTCACGGGACTGTGCTTTCAAATATTAAGAGTTCATGTTTACAGAGCTCAGAATGGGTGTCTAAAGCCTTTGAATCACGAGAATAGTTTTTGTGTTTACAATTTAGGAGGATTGGCTTTGGCTTTTTTTTGTGTGAATCAGTTAAAATGGTGGCGGTTCCAGTAAATACTTCTAAGCAAACTGTCTAATTGTGGTAAAACTGTTAAAATACACAATGAGAGTTCCCAGAAATGATTAAGAACGTGTAATAAACCCCTCAAGTACACGTAAATAGATTCTTACTACATTTACTGTCGAATTCAATCACGGAGGTTTCCAGTGGAAAGCTGTGAAATTACGAAAATACTGGTAATGTTTACAAGTCCGGGTACTTCTGGTGGCGTTTTCACGGGACTGTGCTTTCAATTATTAAGAGTTCATGTTTACAGAGCTCAGAATTGGTGTCTAAAGCCTTTGAATCACGAGAATAGTTTTTATGTTTACAATTTAGGAGGATTGGCTTTGGCGTATTTTTTGTGTGAATCAGTTAAAATGGTGGCGGTTCCAGTAAACAGTTCTAAGCAAACTGTCTAATTGTGGTAAAACTGTTAAAATACACAATGAGAGTTCCCAGAAATGATTAAGAACGTGTAATAAATATCTCAAGTACACGTAAATAGATTCTTACTACATTTACTGTCGAATTCAATCACGGAGGTTTCCAGTGGAAAGCTGTGAAATGACGAAAATACTGGTAATGTTTACAAGTCCGGGTACTTCGGGTGGCTTTTTCACGGGACTGGGCTTTCAATTATTACGAGTTCATGTTTACAGAGCTCAGAATTGGTGTCTAAAGCCTTTGAATAACGAGAATAGTTTTTATGTTTACAATTTAGGAGGATTGGCTTTGGCATTTTTTTTGTGTGAATCAGTTAAAATGGTGGCGGTTCCAGTAAACAGTTCTAAGCAAACTGTCTAATTGTGGTAAAACTGTTAAAATACACAATGATAGTTCCCAGAAATGATTAAGAACGTGTAATAAACACCTCAAGTACACGTAAATAGATTCTTACTACATTTACTGTCGAATTCAACACGGAGGTTTCCAGTGGAAAGCTGTGAAATG
Source organism: Myotis daubentonii (assembly GCF_963259705.1). Lineage (NCBI taxonomy): Eukaryota > Metazoa > Chordata > Mammalia > Chiroptera > Vespertilionidae > Myotis > Myotis daubentonii. Next base: position 155,060 of record NC_081856.1, on the reverse strand, counting down.
ACGAAAATACTGGTAATGTTTACAAGTACGGGTCCTTCTGGTGGCGTTTTCACGGGACTGTGCTTTCAAATATTAAGAGTTCATGTTTACAGAGCTCAGAATGGGTGTCTAAAGCCTTTGAATCACGAGAATAGTTTTTGTGTTTACAATTTAGGAGGATTGGCTTTGGCGTTTTTTTTGTGTGAATCAGTTAAAATGGTGGCGGTTCCAGTAAATACTTCTAAGCAAACTGTCTAATTGTGGTAAAACTGTTAAAATACACAATGAGAGTTCCCAGAAATGATTAAGAACGTGTAATAAACCCCTCAAGTACACGTAAATAGATTCTTACTACATTTACTGTCGAATTCAATCACGGAGGTTTCCAGTGGAAAGCTGTGAAATGACGAAAATACTGGTAATGTTTACAAGTCCGGGTACTTCTGGTGGCGTTTTCACGGGACTGTGCTTTCAATTATTAAGAGTTCATGTTTACAGAGCTCAGAATTGGTGTCTAAAGCCTTTGAATCACGAGAATAGTTTTTATGTTTACAATTTAGGAGGATTGGCTTTGGCGTATTTTTTGTGTGAATCAGTTAAAATGGTGGCGGTTCCAGTAAACAGTTCTAAGCAAACTGTCTAATTGTGGTAAAACTGTTAAAATACACAATGAGAGTTCCCAGAAATGATTAAGAACGTGTAATAAACACCTCAAGTACACGTAAATAGATTCTTACTACATTTACTGTCGAATTCAATCACGGAGGTTTCGAGTGGAAAGCTGTGAAATGACGAAAATACTGGTAATGTTTACAAGTACGGGTACTTCTGGTGGCGTTTTCACGGGACTGTACTTTCAATTATTAAGAGTTCATGTTTACAGAGCTCAGAATGGGTGTCTAAAGCCTTTGAATCACGAGAATAGTTTTTGTGTTTACAATTTAGGAGGATTGGCTTTGGCGTTTTTTTTGTGTGAATCAGTTAAAATGGTGGCGGTTCCAGTAAATACTTCTAAGCAAACTGTCTAATTGTGGTAAAACTGTTAAAATACACAATGAGAGTTCCCAGAAATGATTAAGAACGTGTAATAAACCCCTCAAGTACACGTAAATAGATTCTTACTACATTTACTGTCGAATTCAATCACGGAGGTTTCCAGTGGAAAGCTGTGAAATTACGAAAATACTGGTAATGTTTACAAGTCCGGGTACTTCTGGTGGCGTTTTCACGGGACTGTGCTTTCAATTATTAAGAGTTCATGTTTACAGAGCTCAGAATTGGTGTCTAAAGCCTTTGAATCACGAGAATAGTTTTTATGTTTACAATTTAGGAGGATTGGCTTTGGCGTATTTTTTGTGTGAATCAGTTAAAATGGTGGCGGTTCCAGTAAACAGTTCTAAGCAAACTGTCTAATTGTGGTAAAACTGTTAAAATACACAATGAGAGTTCCCAGAAATGATTAAGAACGTGTAATAAATATCTCAAGTACACGTAAATAGATTCTTACTACATTTACTGTCGAATTCAATCACGGAGGTTTCGAGTGGAAAGCTGTGAAATGACGAAAATACTGGTAATGTTTACAAGTCCGGGTACTTCGGGTGGCTTTTTCACGGGACTGGGCTTTCAATTATTACGAGTTCATGTTTACAGAGCTCAGAATTGGTGTCTAAAGCCTTTGAATAACGAGAATAGTTTTTATGTTTACAATTTAGGAGGATTGGCTTTGGCATTTTTTTTGTGTGAATCAGTTAAAATGGTGGCGGTTCCAGTAAACAGTTCTAAGCAAACTGTCTAATTGTGGTAAAACTGTTAAAATACACAATGATAGTTCCCAGAAATGATTAAGAACGTGTAATAAACACCTCAAGTACACGTAAATAGATTCTTACTACATTTACTGTCGAATTCAACACGGAGGTTTCCAGTGGAAAGCTGTGAAATGACGAAAATACTGGTAATGTTTACAAGTACGGGTCCTTCTGGTGGCGTTTTCACGGGACTGTGCTTTCAAATATTAAGAGTTCATGTTTACAGAGCTCAGAATGGGTGTCTAAAGCCTTTGAATCACGAGAATAGTTTTTGTGTTTACAATTTAGGAGGATTGGCTTTGGCGTTTTTTTTGTGTGAATCAGTTAAAATGGTGGCGGTTCCAGTAAATACTTCTAAGCAAACTGTCTAATTGTGGTAAAACTGTTAAAATACACAATGAGAGTTCCCAGAAATGATTAAGAACGTGTAATAAACCCCTCAAGTACACGTAAATAGATTCTTACTACATTTACTGTCGAATTCAATCACGGAGGTTTCCAGTGGAAAGCTGTGAAATTACGAAAATACTGGTAATGTTTACAAGTCCGGGTACTTCTGGTGGCGTTTTCACGGGACTGTGCTTTCAATTATTAAGAGTTCATGTTTACAGAGCTCAGAATTGGTGTCTAAAGCCTTTGAATCACGAGAATAGTTTTTATGTTTACAATTTAGGAGGATTGGCTTTGGCGTATTTTTTGTGTGAATCAGTTAAAATGGTGGCGGTTCCAGTAAACAGTTCTAAGCAAACTGTCTAATTGTGGTAAAACTGTTAAAATACACAATGAGAGTTCCCAGAAATGATTAAGAACGTGTAATAAATATCTCAAGTACACGTAAATAGATTCTTACTACATTTACTGTCGAATTCAATCACGGAGGTTTCCAGTGGAAAGCTGTGAAATGACGAAAATACTGGTAATGTTTACAAGTCCGGGTACTTCGGGTGGCTTTTTCACGGGACTGGGCTTTCAATTATTACGAGTTCATGTTTACAGAGCTCAGAATTGGTGTCTAAAGCCTTTGAATAACGAGAATAGTTTTTATGTTTACAATTTAGGAGGATTGGCTTTGGCATTTTTTTTGTGTGAATCAGTTAAAATGGTGGCGGTTCCAGTAAACAGTTCTAAGCAAACTGTCTAATTGTGGTAAAACTGTTAAAATACACAATGATAGTTCCCAGAAATGATTAAGAACGTGTAATAAACACCTCAAGTACACGTAAATAGATTCTTACTACATTTACTGTCGAATTCAACACGGAGGTTTCCAGTGGAAAGCTGTGAAATGACGAAAATACTGGTAATGTTTACAAGTACGGGTCCTTCTGGTGGCGTTTTCACGGGACTGTGCTTTCAAATATTAAGAGTTCATGTTTACAGAGCTCAGAATGGGTGTCTAAAGCCTTTGAATCACGAGAATAGTTTTTGTGTTTACAATTTAGGAGGATTGGCTTTGGCGTTTTTTTTGTGTGAATCAGTTAAAATGGTGGCGGTTCCAGTAAATACTTCTAAGCAAACTGTCTAATTGTGGTAAAACTGTTAAAATACACAATGAGAGTTCCCAGAAATGATTAAGAACGTGTAATAAACCCCTCAAGTACACGTAAATAGATTCTTACTACATTTACTGTCGAATTCAATCACGGAGGTTTCCAGTGGAAAGCTGTGAAATGACGAAAATACTGGTAATGTTTACAAGTCCGGGTACTTCTGGTGGCGTTTTCACGGGACTGTGCTTTCAATTATTAAGAGTTCATGTTTACAGAGCTCAGAATTGGTGTCTAAAGCCTTTGAATCACGAGAATAGTTTTTATGTTTACAATTTAGGAGGATTGGCTTTGGCGTATTTTTTGTGTGAATCAGTTAAAATGGTGGCGGTTCCAGTAAACAGTTCTAAGCAAACTGTCTAATTGTGGTAAAACTGTTAAAATACACAATGAGAGTTCCCAGAAATGATTAAGAACGTGTAATAAACACCTCAAGTACACGTAAATAGATTCTTACTACATTTACTGTCGAATTCAATCACGGAGGTTTCGAGTGGAAAGCTGTGAAATGACGAAAATACTGGTAATGTTTACAAGTACGGGTACTTCTGGTGGCGTTTTCACGGGACTGTACTTTCAATTATTAAGAGTTCATGTTTACAGAGCTCAGAATGGGTGTCTAAAGCCTTTGAATCACGAGAATAGTTTTTGTGTTTACAATTTAGGAGGATTGGCTTTGGCGTTTTTTTTGTGTGAATCAGTTAAAATGGTGGCGGTTCCAGTAAATACTTCTAAGCAAACTGTCTAATTGTGGTAAAACTGTTAAAATACACAATGAGAGTTCCCAGAAATGATTAAGAACGTGTAATAAACCCCTCAAGTACACGTAAATAGATTCTTACTACATTTACTGTCGAATTCAATCACGGAGGTTTCCAGTGGAAAGCTGTGAAATTACGAAAATACTGGTAATGTTTACAAGTCCGGGTACTTCTGGTGGCGTTTTCACGGGACTGTGCTTTCAATTATTAAGAGTTCATGTTTACAGAGCTCAGAATTGGTGTCTAAAGCCTTTGAATCACGAGAATAGTTTTTATGTTTACAATTTAGGAGGATTGGCTTTGGCGTATTTTTTGTGTGAATCAGTTAAAATGGTGGCGGTTCCAGTAAACAGTTCTAAGCAAACTGTCTAATTGTGGTAAAACTGTTAAAATACACAATGAGAGTTCCCAGAAATGATTAAGAACGTGTAATAAATATCTCAAGTACACGTAAATAGATTCTTACTACATTTACTGTCGAATTCAATCACGGAGGTTTCGAGTGGAAAGCTGTGAAATGACGAAAATACTGGTAATGTTTACAAGTCCGGGTACTTCGGGTGGCTTTTTCACGGGACTGGGCTTTCAATTATTACGAGTTCATGTTTACAGAGCTCAGAATTGGTGTCTAAAGCCTTTGAATAACGAGAATAGTTTTTATGTTTACAATTTAGGAGGATTGGCTTTGGCATTTTTTTTGTGTGAATCAGTTAAAATGGTGGCGGTTCCAGTAAACAGTTCTAAGCAAACTGTCTAATTGTGGTAAAACTGTTAAAATACACAATGATAGTTCCCAGAAATGATTAAGAACGTGTAATAAACACCTCAAGTACACGTAAATAGATTCTTACTACATTTACTGTCGAATTCAACACGGAGGTTTCCAGTGGAAAGCTGTGAAATGACGAAAATACTGGTAATGTTTACAAGTACGGGTCCTTCTGGTGGCGTTTTCACGGGACTGTGCTTTCAAATATTAAGAGTTCATGTTTACAGAGCTCAGAATGGGTGTCTAAAGCCTTTGAATCACGAGAATAGTTTTTGTGTTTACAATTTAGGAGGATTGGCTTTGGCGTTTTTTTTGTGTGAATCAGTTAAAATGGTGGCGGTTCCAGTAAACAGTTCTAAGCAAACTGTCTAATTGTGGTAAAACTGTTAAAATACACAATGAGAGTTCCCAGAAATGATTAAGAACGTGTAATAAACACCTCAAGTACACGTAAATAGATTCTTACTACATTTACTGTCGAATTCAATCACGGAGGTTTCGAGTGGAAAGCTGTGAAATGACGAAAATACTGGTAATGTTTACAAGTACGGGTACTTCTGGTGGCGTTTTCACGGGACTGTACTTTCAATTATTAAGAGTTCATGTTTACAGAGCTCAGAATGGGTGTCTAAAGCCTTTGAATCACGAGAATAGTTTTTGTGTTTACAATTTAGGAGGATTGGCTTTGGCGTTTTTTTTGTGTGAATCAGTTAAAATGGTGGCGGTTCCAGTAAATACTTCTAAGCAAACTGTCTAATTGTGGTAAAACTGTTAAAATACACAATGAGAGTTCCCAGAAATGATTAAGAACGTGTAATAAATATCTCAAGTACACGTAAATAGATTCTTACTACATTTACTGTCGAATTCAATCACGGAGGTTTCGAGTGGAAAGCTGTGAAATGACGAAAATACTGGTAATGTTTACAAGTCCGGGTACTTCGGGTGGCTTTTTCACGGGACTGGGCTTTCAATTATTACGAGTTCATGTTTACAGAGCTCAGAATTGGTGTCTAAAGCCTTTGAATCACGAGAATAGTTTTTATGTTTACAATTTAGGAGGATTGGCTTTGGCATTTTTTTTGTGTGAATCAGTTAAAATGGTGGCGGTTCCAGTAAACAGTTCTAAGCAAACTGTCTAATTGTGGTAAAACTGTTAAAATACACAATGATAGTTCCCAGAAATGATTAAGAACGTGTAATAAACACCTCAAGTACACGTAAATAGATTCTTACTACATTTACTGTCGAATTCAATCACGGAGGTTTCGAGTGGAAAGCTGTGAAATGACGAAAATACTGGTAATGTTTACAAGTACGGGTACTTCTGGTGGCGTTTTCACGGGACTGTGCTTTCAATTATTAAGAGTTCATGTTTACAGAGCTCAGAATGGGTGTCTAAAGCCTTTGAATCACGAGAATAGTTTTTGTGTTTACAATTTAGGAGGATTGGCTTTGGCGTTTTTTTTGTGTGAATCAGTTAAAATGGTGGCGGTTCCAGTAAATACTTCTAAGCAAACTGTCTAATTGTGGTAAAACTGTTAAAATACACAATGAGAGTTCCCAGAAATAATTAAGAACGTGTAATAAACACCTCAAGTACACGTAAATAGATTCTTACAACATTTACTGTCGAATTCAATCACGGAGGTTTCGAGTGGAAAGCTGTGAAATGACGAAAATACTGGTAATGTTTACAAGTCCAGGTACTTCTGGTGGCGTTTTCACGGGACTGTGCTTTCAATTATTAAGAGTTCATGTTTACAGAGCTCAGAATTGGTGTCTAAAGCCTTTGAATCACGAGAATAGTTTTTATGTTTACAATTTAGGAGGATTGGCTTTGGCGTATTTTTTGTGTGAATCAGTTAAAATGGTGGCGGTTCCACTAAAAAGTTCTAAGCAAACTGTCTAATTGTGGTAAAACTGTTAAAATACACAATGATAGTTCCCAGAAATGATTAAGAACGTGTAATAAACACCTCAAGTACACGTAAATAGATTCTTACTACATTTACTGTCGAATTCAATCACGGAGGTTTCCAGTGGAAAGCTGTGAAATGACGAAAATACTGGTAATGTTTACAAGTCCGGGTACTTCGGGTGGCATTTTCACGGGACTGGGCTTTCAATTATTACGAGTTCATGTTTACAGAGCTCAGAATGGGTGTCTAAAGCCTTTGAATCACGAGAATAGTTTTTGTGTTTACAATTTAGGAGGATTGGCTTTGGCGTTTTTTTGTGTGTGAATCAGTTAAAATGGTGGCGGTTCCAGTAAATACTTCTAAGCAAACTGTCTAATTGTGGTAAAACTGTTAAAATACACAATGAGAGTTCCCAGAAATGATTAAGAACGTGTAATAAACACCTCAAGTACACGTAAATAGATTCTTACTACATTTACTGTCGAATTCAATCACGGAGGTTTCCAGTGGAAAGCTGTGAAATGACGAAAATACTGGTAATGTTTACAAGTCCGGGTACTTCGGGTGGCTTTTTCACGGGACTGGGCTTTCAATTATTACGAGTTCATGTTTACAGAGCTCAGATTTGGTGTCTAAAGCCTTGGAATGACGAGAATAGTTTTTATATTTACAATTTAGGAGGATTTGCTTTGTCGTTTCTTTGTGTTAATCAGATAAAATGGTGGCGGTTCCAGTAAACACTTCTAAGCAAACTGTCTAATTGTGGTAAAACTGTTAAAATACACAATGATAGTTCCCAAAAATAATTAAGAACGTGTAATAAACATCTCAAGTACACGTAAATAGATTTTTACTACATTTACTGTCGAATTCAATCACGGAGGTTTCGAGTGCAAAGCTGTGAAATGACGAAAATACTGGTAATATTGACAATTCCGGATACTTCGGGTGGATTTTCACGGGACTGTGCTTTCAAATATTAAGAGTTCATGTTTACAGAGCTCAGAATTGGTGTCTAAAGCCTTGGAATGACGAGAATAGTTTTTATGTTTACAATTTAGGAGGATTGGCTTTGGCTTTTTTTTGTGTGAATCAGTTAAAATGGTGGCGGTTCCAGTAAATACTTCTAAGCAAACTGTCTAATTGTGGTAAAACTGTTAAAATACACAATGAGAGTTCCCAGAAATGATTAAGAACGTGTAATAAACATCTCAAGTACACGTAAATAGATTCTTACTACATTTACTGTCGAATTCAACACGGAGGTTTCCAGTGGAAAGCTGTGAAATGACGAAAATACTGGTAATGTTTACAAGTACGGGTACTTCTGGTGGCGTTTTCACGGGACTGTGCTTTCAAATATTAAGAGTTCATGTTTACAGAGCTCAGAATGGGTGTCTAAAGCCTTTGAATCACGAGAATAGTTTTTGTGTTTACAATTTAGGAGGATTGGCTTTGGCTTTTTTTTGTGTGAATCAGTTAAAATGGTGGCGGTTCCAGTAAATACTTCTAAGCAAACTGTCTAATTGTGGTAAAACTGTTAAAATACACAATGAGAGTTCCCAGAAATGATTAAGAACGTGTAATAAATATCTCAAGTACACGTAAATAGATTCTTACTACATTTACTGTCGAATTCAATCACGGAGGTTTCCAGTGGAAAGCTGTGAAATTACGAAAATACTGGTAATGTTTACAAGTCCGGGTACTTCTGGTGGCGTTTTCACGGGACTGTGCTTTCATTTATTAAGAGTTCATGTTTACAGAGCTCAGAATTGGTGTCTAAAGCCTTTGAATCACGAGAATAGTTTTTATGTTTACAATTTAGGAGGATTGGCTTTGGCGTATTTTTTGTGTGAATCAGTTAAAATGGTGGCGGTTCCAGTAAACAGTTCTAAGCAAACTGTCTAATTGTGGTAAAACTGTTAAAATACACAATGAGAGTTCCCAGAAATGATTAAGAACGTGTAATAAATATCTCAAGTACACGTAAATAGATTCTTACTACATTTACTGTCGAATTCAATCACGGAGGTTTCGAGTGGAAAGCTGTGAAATGACGAAAATACTGGTAATGTTTACAAGTCCGGGTACTTCGGGTGGCTTTTTCACGGGAATGGGCTTTCAATTATTACGAGTTCATGTTTACAGAGCTCAAAATTGGTGTCTAAAGCCTTTGAATCACGAGAATAGTTTTTATGTTTACAATTTAGGAGGATTGGCTTTGGCATTTTTTTTGTGTGAATCAGTTAAAATGGTGGCGGTTCCAGTAAACAGTTCTAAGCAAACTGTCTAATTGTGGTAAAACTGTTAAAATACACAATGATAGTTCCCAGAAATGATTAAGAACGTGTAATAAACACCTCAAGTACACGTAAATAGATTCTTACTACATTTACTGTCGAATTCAATCACGGAGGTTTCGAGTGGAAAGCTGTGAAATGACGAAAATACTGGTAATGTTAACAAGTACGGGTACTTCTGGTGGCGTTTTCACGGGACTGTGCTTTCAAATATTAAGAGTTCATGTTTACAGAGCTCAGAATGGGTGTCTAAAGCCTTTGAATCACGAGAATAGTTTTTGTGTTTACAATTTAGGAGGATTGGCTTTGGCTTTTTTTTGTGTGAATCAGTTAAAATGGTGGCGGTTCCAGTAAATACTTCTAAGCAAACTGTCTAATTGTGGTAAAACTGTTAAAATACACAATGAGAGTTCCCAGAAATGATTAAGAACGTGTAATAAACCCCTCAAGTACACGTAAATAGATTCTTACTACATTTACTGTCGAATTCAATCACGGAGGTTTCCAGTGGAAAGCTGTGAAATTACGAAAATACTGGTAATGTTTAAAAGTCCGGGTACTTCTGGTGGCGTTTTCACGGGACTGTGCTTTCAATTATTAAGAGTTCATGTTTACAGAGCTCAGAATTGGTGTCTAAAGCCTTTGAATCACGAGAATAGTTTTTATGTTTACAATTTAGGAGGATTGGCTTTGGCGTATTTTTTGTGTGAATCAGTTAAAATGGTGGCGGTTCCAGTAAACAGTTCTAAGCAAACTGTCTAATTGTGGTAAAACTGTTAAAATACACAATGAGAGTTCCCAGAAATGATTTAGAACGTGTAATAAACCCCTCAAGTACACGTAAATAGATTCTTACTACATTTACTGTCGAATTCAATCACGGAGGTTTCCAGTGGAAAGCTGTGAAATGACGAAAATACTGGTAATGTTTACAAGTCCGGGTACTTCGGGTGGCTTTTTCACGGGACTGGGCTTTCAATTATTACGAGTTCATGTTTACAGAGCTCAGAATTGGTGTCTAAAGCCTTTGAATCACGAGAATAGTTTTTATGTTTACAATTTAGGAGGATTGGCTTTGGCATTTTTTTTGTGTGAATCAGTTAAAATGGTGGCGGTTCCAGTAAACAGTTCTAAGCAAACTGTCTAATTGTGGTAAAACTGTTAAAATACACAATGATAGTTCCCAGAAATGATTAAGAACGTGTAATAAACACCTCAAGTACACGTAAATAGATTCTTACTACATTTACTGTCGAATTCAATCACGGAGGTTTCGAGTGGAAAGCTGTGAAATGACGAAAATACTGGTAATGTTTACAAGTACGGGTACTTCTGGTGGCGTTTTCACGGGACTGTGCTTTCAATTATTAAGAGTTCATGTTTACAGAGCTCAGAATGGGTGTCTAAAGCCTTTGAATCACGAGAATAGTTTTTGTGTTTACAATTTAGGAGGATTGGCTTTGGCGTTTTTTTTGTGTGAATCAGTTAAAATGGTGGCGGTTCCAGTAAATACTTCTAAGCAAACTGTCTAATTGTGGTAAAACTGTTAAAATACACAATGAGAGTTCCCAGAAATAATTAAGAACGTGTAATAAACACCTCAAGTACACGTAAATAGATTCTTACAACATTTACTGTCGAATTCAATCACGGAGGTTTCGAGTGGAAAGCTGTGAAATGACGAAAATACTGGTAATGTTTACAAGTCCAGGTACTTCTGGTGGCGTTTTCACGGGACTGTGCTTTCAATTATTAAGAGTTCATGTTTACAGAGCTCAGAATTGGTGTCTAAAGCCTTTGAATCACGAGAATAGTTTTTATGTTTACAATTTAGGAGGATTGGCTTTGGCGTATTTTTTGTGTGAATCAGTTAAAATGGTGGCGGTTCCACTAAAAAGTTCTAAGCAAACTGTCTAATTGTGGTAAAACTGTTAAAATACACAATGATAGTTCCCAGAAATGATTAAGAACGTGTAATAAACACCTCAAGTACACGTAAATAGATTCTTACTACATTTACTGTCGAATTCAATCACGGAGGTTTCCAGTGGAAAGCTGTGAAATGACGAAAATACTGGTAATGTTTACAAGTCCGGGTACTTCGGGTGGCATTTTCACGGGACTGGGCTTTCAATTATTACGAGTTCATGTTTACAGAGCTCAGAATGGGTGTCTAAAGCCTTTGAATCACGAGAATAGTTTTTGTGTTTACAATTTAGGAGGATTGGCTTTGGCGTTTTTTTTTGTGTGAATCAGTTAAAATGGTGGCGGTTCCAGTAAATACTTCTAAGCAAACTGTCTAATTGTGGTAAAACTGTTAAAATACACAATGAGAGTTCCCAGAAATGATTAAGAACGTGTAATAAACACCTCAAGTACACGTAAATAGATTCTTACTACATTTACTGTCGAATTTAATCACGGAGGTTTCCAGTGGAAAGCTGTGAAATGACGAAAATACTGGTAATGTTTACAAGTCCGGGTACTTCGGGTGGCTTTTTCACGGGACTGGGCTTTCAATTATTACGAGTTCATGTTTACAGAGCTCAGATTTGGTGTCTAAAGCCTTGGAATGACGAGAATAGTTTTTATATTTACAATTTAGGAGGATTTGCTTTGTCGTTTCTTTGTGTTAATCAGATAAAATGGTGGCGGTTCCAGTAAACACTTCTAAGCAAACTGTCTAATTGTGGTAAAACTGTTAAAATACACAATGATAGTTCCCAAAAATAATTAAGAACGTGTAATAAACATCTCAAGTACACGTAAATAGATTTTTACTACATTTACTGTCGAATTCAATCACGGAGGTTTCGAGTGGAAAGCTGTGAAATGACGAAAATACTGGTAATATTGACAATTCCGGATACTTCGGGTGGATTTTCACGGGACTGTGCTTTCAAATATTAAGAGTTCATGTTTACAGAGCTCAGAATTGGTGTCTAAAGCCTTGGAATGACGAGAATAGTTTTTGTGTTTACAATTTAGGAGGATTGGCTTTGGCTTTTTTTTGTGTGAATCAGTTAAAATGGTGGCGGTTCCAGTAAATACTTCTAAGCAAACTGTCTAATTGTGGTAAAACTGTTAAAATACACAATGAGAGTTCCCAGAAATGATTAAGAACGTGTAATAAACATCTCAAGTACACGTAAATAGATTCTTACTACATTTACTGTCGAATTCAACACGGAGGTTTCCAGTGGAAAGCTGTGAAATGACGAAAATACTGGTAATGTTTACAAGTACGGGTACTTCTGGTGGCGTTTTCACGGGACTGTGCTTTCAAATATTAAGAGTTCATGTTTACAGAGCTCAGAATTGGTGTCTAAAGCCTTTGAATCACGAGAATAGTTTTTGTGTTTACAATTTAGGAGGATTGGCTTTGGCGTATTTTTTGTGTGAATCAGTTAAAATGGTGGCGGTTCCACTAAAAAGTTCTAAGCAAACTGTCTAATTGTGGTAAAACTGTTAAAATACACAATGATAGTTCCCAGAAATGATTAAGAACGTGAAATAAACACCTCAAGTACACGTAAATAGATTCTTACTACATTTACTGTCGAATTCAATCACGGAGGTTTCCAGTGGAAAGCTGTGAAATGACGAAAATACTGGTAATGTTTACAAGTCCGGGTACTTCGGGTGGCATTGTCACGGGACTGGGCTTTCAATTATTACGAGTTCATGTTTACAGAGCTCAGATTTGGTGTCTAAAGCCTTGGAATGATGAGAATAGTTTTTATGTTTACAATTTAGGAGGATTTGCTTTGTCGTTTCTTTGTGTTAATCAGTTAAAATGGTGGCGGTTCCAGTAAACAGTTCTAAGCAAACTGTCTAATTGTGGTAAAACTGTTAAAATACACAATGATAGTTCCCAGAAATGATTAAGAACGTGTAATAAACACCTCAAGTACACGTAAATAGATTCTTACTACATTTACTGTCGAATTCAACACGGAGGTTTCCAGTGGAAAGCTGTGAAATGACGAAAATACTGGTAATGTTTACAAGTACGCGTCCTTCTGGTGGCGTTTTCACGGGACTGTGCTTTCAAATATTAAGAGTTCATGTTTACAGAGCTCAGAATGGGTGTCTAAAGCCTTTGAATCATGAGAATAGTTTTTGTGTTTACAATTTAGGAGGATTGGCTTTGGCGTTTTTTTTGTGTGAATCAGTTAAAATGGTGGCGGTTCCAGTAAATACTTCTAAGCAAACTGTCTAATTGTGGTAAAACTGTTAAAATACACAATGAGAGTTCCCAGAAATGATTAAGAACGTGTAATAAACATCTCAAGTACACGTAAATAGATTCTTACTACATTTACTGTCGAATTCAATCACGGAGGTTTCGAGTGGAAAGCTGTGAAATGACGAAAATACTGGTAATGTTTACAAGTACGGGTACTTGTGGTGGCGTTTTCACGGGACTGTGCTTTCAATTATTAAGAGTTCATGTTTACAGAGCTCAGAATGGGTGTCTAAAGCCTTTGAATCACGAGAATAGTTTTTGTGTTTACAATTTAGGAGGATTGGCTTTGGCGTTTTTTTTGTGTGAATCAGTTAAAATGGTGGCGGTTCCAGTAAATACTTCTAAGCAAACTGTCTAATTGTGGTAAAACTGTTAAAATACACAATGAGAGTTCCCAGAAATGATTAAGAACGTGTAATAAACACCTCAAGTACACGTAAATAGATTCTTACTACATTTACTGTCGAATTCAATCACGGAGGTTTCCAGTGGAAAGCTGTGAAATGACGAAAATACTGGTAATGTTTACAAGTCCGGGTACTTCGGGTGGCTTTTTCACGGGACTGGGCTTTCAATTATTACGAGTTCATGTTTACAGAGCTCAGATTTGGTGTCTAAAGCCTTGGAATGACGAGAATAATTTTTATATTTACAATTTAGGAGGATTTGCTTTGTCGTTTCTTTGTGTTAATCAGTTAAAATGGTGGCGGTTCCAGTAAACACTTCTAAGCAAACTGTCTAATTGTGGTAAAACTGTTAAAATACACAATGATAGTTCCCAGAAATAATTAAGAACGTGTAATAAACACCTCAAGTACACGTAAATAGATTCTTACTACATTTACTGTCGAATTCAATCACGGAGGTTTCCAGTGGAAAGCTGTGAAATGACGAAAATACTGGTAATGTTTACAAGTACGGGTACTTCTGGTGGCGTTTTCACGGGACTGTGCTTTCAAATATTAAGAGTTCATGTTTACAGAGCTCAGAATTGGTGTCTAAAGCCTTTGAATCACGAGAATAGTTTTTGTGTTTACAATTTAGGAGGATTGGCTTTGGCGTATTTTTTGTGTGAATCAGTTAAAATGGTGGCAGTTCCACTAAAAAGTTCTAAGCAAACTGTCTAATTGTGGTAAAACTGTTAAAATACACAATGATAGTTCCCAGAAATGATTAAGAACGTGTAATAAACACCTCAAGTACACATAAATAGATTCTTACTACATTTACTGTCGAATTCAATCACGGAGGTTTCCAGTGGAAAGCTGTGAAATGACGAAAATACTGGTAATGTTTACAAGTCCGGGTACTTCGGGTGGCATTTTCACGGGACTGGGCTTTCAATTATTACGAGTTCATGTTTACAGAGCTCAGATTTGGTGTCTAAAGCCTTGGAATGACGAGAATAGTTTTTATGTTTACAATTTAGGAGGATTTGCTTTGTCGTTTCTTTGTGTTAATCAGTTAAAATGGTGGCGGTTCCAGTAAACAGTTCTAAGCAAACTGTCTAATTGTGGTAAAACTGTTAAAATACACAATGATAGTTCCCAGAAATGATTAAGAACGTGTAATAAACACCTCAAGTACACGTAAATAGATTCTTACTACATTTACTGTCGAATTCAACACGGAGGTTTCCAGTGGAAAGCTGTGAAATGACGAAAATACTGGTAATGTTTACAAGTACGCGTCCTTCTGGTGGCGTTTTCACGGGACTGTGCTTTCAAATATTAAGAGTTCATGTTTACAGAGCTCAGAATTGGTGTCTAAAGCCTTTGAATCACGACAATCGTTTTTGTGTTTACAATTTAGGAGGATTGGCTTTGGCGTTTTTTTTGTGTGAATCAGTCAAAATGGTGGCCGTTCCAGTAAATACTTCTAAGCAAACTGTCTAATTGTGGTAAAACTGTTAAAATACACAATGAGAGTTCCCAGAAATGATTAAGAACGTGTAATAAACATCTCAAGTACACGTAAATAGATTCTTACTACATTTACTGTCGAATTCAACACGGAGGTTTCCAGTGGAAAGCTGTGAAATGACGAAAATACTGGTAATGTTTACAAGTACGGGTACTTCTGGTGGCGTTTTCACGGGACTGTGCTTTCAAATATTAAGAGTTCATGTTTACAGAGCTCAGAATGGGTGTCTAAAGCCTTTGAATCACGAGAATAGTTTTTGTGTTTACAATTTAGGAGGATTGGCTTTGGCTTTTTTTTGTGTGAATCAGTTAAAATGGTGGCGGTTCCAGTAAATACTTCTAAGCAAACTGTCTAATTGTGGTAAAACTGTTAAAATACACAATGAGAGTTCCCAGAAATGATTAAGAACGTGTAATAAATATCTCAAGTACACGTAAATAGATTCTTACTACATTTACTGTCGAATTCAATCACGGAGGTTTCCAGTGGAAAGCTGTGAAATTACGAAAATACTGGTAATGTTTACAAGTCCGGGTACTTCTGGTGGCGTTTTCACGGGACTGTGCTTTCAATTATTAAGAGTTCATGTTTACAGAGCTCAGAATTGGTGTCTAAAGCCTTTGAATCACGAGAATAGTTTTTATGTTTACAATTTAGGAGGATTGGCTTTGGCGTATTTTTTGTGTGAATCAGTTAAAATGGTGGCGGTTCCAGTAAACAGTTCTAAGCAAACTGTCTAATTGTGGTAAAACTGTTAAAATACACAATGAGAGTTCCCAGAAATGATTAAGAACGTGTAATAAATATCTCAAGTACACGTAAATAGATTCTTACTACATTTACTGTCGAATTCAATCACGGAGATTTCGAGTGGAAAGCTGTGAAATGACGAAAATACTGGTAATGTTTACAAGTCCGGGTACTTCGGGTGGCTTTTTCACGGGACTGGGCTTTCAATTATTACGAGTTCATGTTTACAGAGCTCAGAATTGGTGTCTAAAGCCTTTGAATCACGAGAATAGTTTTTATGTTTACAATTTAGGAGGATTGGCTTTGGCATTTTTTTTGTGTGAATCAGTTAAAATGGTGGCGGTTCCAGTAAACAGTTCTAAGCAAACTGTCTAATTGTGGTAAAACTGTTAAAATACACAATGATAGTTCCCAGAAATGATTAAGAACGTGTAATAAACACCTCAAGTACACGTAAATAGATTCTTACTACATTTACTGTCGAATTCAATCACGGAGGTTTCCAGTGGAAAGCTGTGAAATGACGAAAATACTGGTAATGTTTACAAGTACGGGTACTTCTGGTGGCGTTTTCACGGGACTGTGCTTTCAAATATTAAGAGTTCATGTTTACAGAGCTCAGAATTGGTGTCTAAAGCCTTTGAATCACGACAATCGTTTTTGTGTTTACAATTTAGGAGGATTGGCTTTGGCGTTTTTTTTGTGTGAATCAGTCAAAATGGTGGCCGTTCCAGTAAATACTTCTAAGCAAACTGTCTAATTGTGGTAAAACTGTTAAAATACACAATGAGAGTTACCAGAAATGATTAAGAACGTGTAATAAACATCTCAAGTACACGTAAATAGATTCTTACTACATTTACTGTCGAATTCAACACGGAGGTTTCCAGTGGAAAGCTGTGAAATGACGAAAATACTGGTAATGTTTACAAGTACGGGTACTTCTGGTGGCGTTTTCACGGAACTGTGCTTTCAAATATTAAGAGTTCATGTTTACAGAGCTCAGAATTGGTGTCTAAAGCCTTTGAATCACGAGAATAGTTTTTGTGTTTACAATTTAGGAGGATTGGCTTTGGCGTTTTTTTTGTGTGAATCAGTTAAAATGGTGGCGGTTCCAGTAAATACTTCTAAGCAAACTGTCTAATTGTGGTAAAACTGTTAAAATACACAATGAGAGTTCCCAGAAATGATTAAGAACGTGTAATAAACCCGTCAAGTACACGTAAATAGATTCTTACTACATTTACTGTCGAATTCAATCACGGAGGTTTCCAGTGGAAAGCTGTGAAATTACGAAAATACTGGTAATGTTTAAAAGTCCGGGTACTTCTGGTGGCGTTTTCACGGGACTGTGCTTTCAATTATTAAGAGTTCATGTTTACAGAGCTCAGAATTGGTGTCTAAAGCCTTTGAATCACGAGAATAGTTTTTATGTTTACAATTTAGGAGGATTGGCTTTGGCGTATTTTTTGTGTGAATCAGTTAAAATGGTGGCGGTTCCAGTAAACAGTTCTAAGCAAACTGTCTAATTGTGGTAAAACTGTTAAAATACACAATGAGAGTTCCCAGAAATGATTAAGAACGTGTAATAAATATCTCAAGTACACGTAAATAGATTCTTACTACATTTACTGTCGAATTCAATCACGGAGGTTTCGAGTGGAAAGCTGTGAAATGACGAAAATACTGGTAATGTTTACAAGTCCGGGTACTTCGGGTGGCTTTTTCACGGGACTGGGCTTTCAATTATTACGAGTTCATGTTTACAGAGCTCAGAATGGGTGTCTAAAGCCTTTGAATCACGAGAATAGTTTTTGTGTTTACAATTTAGGAGGATTGGCTTTGGCGTTTTTTTTTGTGTGAATCAGTTAAAATGGTGGCGGTTCCAGTAAATACTTCTAAGCAAACTGTCTAATTGTGGTAAAACTGTTAAAATACACAATGAGAGTTCCCAGAAATGATTAAGAACGTGTAATAAACACCTCAAGTACACGTAAATAGATTCTTACTACATTTACTGTCGAATTCAATCACGGAGGTTTCCAGTGGAAAGCTGTGAAATGACGAAAATACTGGTAATGTTTACAAGTCCGGGTACTTCGGGTGGCTTTTTCACGGGACTGGGCTTTCAATTATTACGAGTTCATGTTTACAGAGCTCAGATTTGGTGTCTAAAGCCTTGGAATGACGAGAATAGTTTTTATATTTACAATTTAGGAGGATTTGCTTTGTCGTTTCTTTGTGTTAATCAGATAAAATGGTGGCGGTTCCAGTAAACACTTCTAAGCAAACTGTCTAATTGTGGTAAAACTGTTAAAATACACAATGATAGTTCCCAAAAATAATTAAGAACGTGTAATAAACATCTCAAGTACACGTAAATAGATTTTTACTACATTTACTGTCGAATTCAATCACGGAGGTTTCGAGTGGAAAGCTGTGAAATGACGAAAATACTGGTAATATTGACAATTCCGGATACTTCGGGTGGATTTTCACGGGACTGTGCTTTCAAATATTAAGAGTTCATGTTTACAGAGCTCAGAATTGGTGTCTAAAGCCTTGGAATGACGAGAATAGTTTTTATGTTTACAATTTAGGAGGATTGGCTTTGGCTTTTTTTTGTGTGAATCAGTTAAAATGGTGGCGGTTCCAGTAAATACTTCTAAGCAAACTGTCTAATTGTGGTAAAACTGTTAAAATACACAATGAGAGTTCCCAGAAATGATTAAGAACGTGTAATAAACATCTCAAGTACACGTAAATAGATTCTTACTACATTTACTGTCGAATTCAACACGGAGGTTTCCAGTGGAAAGCTGTGAAATGACGAAAATACTGGTAATGTTTACAAGTACGGGTACTTCTGGTGGCGTTTTCACGGGACTGTGCTTTCAAATATTAAGAGTTCATGTTTACAGAGCTCAGAATTGGTGTCTAAAGCCTTTGAATCACGAGAATAGTTTTTGTGTTTACAATTTAGGAGGATTGGCTTTGGCGTATTTTTTGTGTGAATCAGTTAAAATGGTGGCGGTTCCACTAAAAAGTTCTAAGCAAACTGTCTAATTGTGGTAAAACTGTTAAAATACACAATGATAGTTCCCAGAAATGATTAAGAACGTGAAATAAACACCTCAAGTACACGTAAATAGATTCTTACTACATTTACTGTCGAATTCAATCACGGAGGTTTCCAGTGGAAAGCTGTGAAATGACGAAAATACTGGTAATGTTTACAAGTCCGGGTACTTCGGGTGGCATTGTCACGGGACTGGGCTTTCAATTATTACGAGTTCATGTTTACAGAGCTCAGATTTGGTGTCTAAAGCCTTGGAATGACGAGAATAGTTTTTATGTTTACAATTTAGGAGGATTTGCTTTGTCGTTTCTTTGTGTTAATCAGTTAAAATGGTGGCGGTTCCAGTAAACAGTTCTAAGCAAACTGTCTAATTGTGGTAAAACTGTTAAAATACACAATGATAGTTCCCAGAAATGATTAAGAACGTGTAATAAACACCTCAAGTACACGTAAATAGATTCTTACTACATTTACTGTCGAATTCAACACGGAGGTTTCCAGTGGAAAGCTGTGAAATGACGAAAATACTGGTAATGTTTACAAGTACGCGTCCTTCTGGTGGCGTTTTCACGGGACTGTGCTTTCAAATATTAAGAGTTCATGTTTACAGAGCTCAGAATGGGTGTCTAAAGCCTTTGAATCATGAGAATAGTTTTTGTGTTTACAATTTAGGAGGATTGGCTTTGGCGTTTTTTTTGTGTGAATCAGTTAAAATGGTGGCGGTTCCAGTAAATACTTCTAAGCAAACTGTCTAATTGTGGTAAAACTGTTAAAATACACAATGAGAGTTCCCAGAAATGATTAAGAACGTGTAATAAACATCTCAAGTACACGTAAATAGATTCTTACTACATTTACTGTCGAATTCAATCACGGAGGTTTCGAGTGGAAAGCTGTGAAATGACGAAAATACTGGTAATGTTTACAAGTACGGGTACTTGTGGTGGCGTTTTCACGGGACTGTGCTTTCAATTATTAAGAGTTCATGTTTACAGAGCTCAGAATGGGTGTCTAAAGCCTTTGAATCACGAGAATAGTTTTTGTGTTTACAATTTAGGAGGATTGGCTTTGGCGTTTTTTTTGTGTGAATCAGTTAAAATGGTGGCGGTTCCAGTAAATACTTCTAAGCAAACTGTCTAATTGTGGTAAAACTGTTAAAATACACAATGAGAGTTCCCAGAAATGATTAAGAACGTGTAATAAACACCTCAAGTACACGTAAATAGATTCTTACTACATTTACTGTCGAATTCAATCACGGAGGTTTCCAGTGGAAAGCTGTGAAATGACGAAAATACTGGTAATGTTTACAAGTCCGGGTACTTCGGGTGGCTTTTTCACGGGACTGGGCTTTCAATTATTACGAGTTCATGTTTACAGAGCTCAGATTTGGTGTCTAAAGCCTTGGAATGACGAGAATAATTTTTATATTTACAATTTAGGAGGATTTGCTTTGTCGTTTCTTTGTGTTAATCAGTTAAAATGGTGGCGGTTCCAGTAAACACTTCTAAGCAAACTGTCTAATTGTGGTAAAACTGTTAAAATACACAATGATAGTTCCCAGAAATAATTAAGAACGTGTAATAAACACCTCAAGTACACGTAAATAGATTCTTACTACATTTACTGTCGAATTCAATCACGGAGGTTTCCAGTGGAAAGCTGTGAAATGACGAAAATACTGGTAATGTTTACAAGTACGGGTACTTCTGGTGGCGTTTTCACGGGACTGTGCTTTCAAATATTAAGAGTTCATGTTTACAGAGCTCAGAATTGGTGTCTAAAGCCTTTGAATCACGAGAATAGTTTTTGTGTTTACAATTTAGGAGGATTGGCTTTGGCGTATTTTTTGTGTGAATCAGTTAAAATGGTGGCAGTTCCACTAAAAAGTTCTAAGCAAACTGTCTAATTGTGGTAAAACTGTTAAAATACACAATGATAGTTCCCAGAAATGATTAAGAACGTGTAATAAACACCTCAAGTACACATAAATAGATTCTTACTACATTTACTGTCGAATTCAATCACGGAGGTTTCCAGTGGAAAGCTGTGAAATGACGAAAATACTGGTAATGTTTACAAGTCCGGGTACTTCGGGTGGCATTTTCACGGGACTGGGCTTTCAATTATTACGAGTTCATGTTTACAGAGCTCAGATTTGGTGTCTAAAGCCTTGGAATGACGAGAATAGTTTTTATGTTTACAATTTAGGAGGATTTGCTTTGTCGTTTCTTTGTGTTAATCAGTTAAAATGGTGGCGGTTCCAGTAAACAGTTCTAAGCAAACTGTCTAATTGTGGTAAAACTGTTAAAATACACAATGAGAGTTCCCAGAAATGATTAAGAACGTGTAATAAACACCTCAAGTACACGTAAATAGATTCTTACTACATTTACTGTCGAATTCAACACGGAGGTTTCCAGTGGAAAGCTGTGAAATGACGAAAATACTGGTAATGTTTACAAGTACGCGTCCTTCTGGTGGCGTTTTCACGGGACTGTGCTTTCAAATATTAAGAGTTCATGTTTACAGAGCTCAGAATTGGTGTCTAAAGCCTTTGAATCACGACAATCGTTTTTGTGTTTACAATTTAGGAGGATTGGCTTTGGCGTTTTTTTTGTGTGAATCAGTCAAAATGGTGGCCGTTCCAGTAAATACTTCTAAGCAAACTGTCTAATTGTGGTAAAACTGTTAAAATACACAATGAGAGTTCCCAGAAATGATTAAGAACGTGTAATAAACATCTCAAGTACACGTAAATAGATTTTTACTACATTTACTGTCGAATTCAATCACGGAGGTTTCGAGTGGAAAGCTGTGAAATGACGAAAATACTGGTAATATTGACAATTCCGGATACTTCGGGTGGATTTTCACGGGACTGTGCTTTCAAATATTAAGAGTTCATGTTTACAGAGCTCAGAATTGGTGTCTAAAGCCTTGGAATGACGAGAATAGTTTTTATGTTTACAATTTAGGAGGATTGGCTTTGGCGTATTTTTTGTGTGAATCAGTTAAAATGGTGGCGGTTCCAGTAAACAGTTCTAAGCAAACTGTCTAATTGTGGTAAAACTGTTAAAATACACAATGAGAGTTCCCAGAAATGATTAAGAACGTGTAATAAACATCTCAAGTACACGTAAATAGATTCTTACTACATTTACTGTCGAATTCAACACGGAGGTTTCCAGTGGAAAGCTGTGAAATGACGAAAATACTGGTAATGTTTACAAGTACGGGTACTTCTGGTGGCGTTTTCACGGGACTGTGCTTTCAAATATTAAGAGTTCATGTTTACAGAGCTCAGAATTGGTGTCTAAAGCCTTTGAATCACGAGAATAGTTTTTGTGTTTACAATTTAGGAGGATTGGCTTTGGCGTATTTTTTGTGTGAATCAGTTAAAATGGTGGCGGTTCCACTAAAAAGTTCTAAGCAAACTGTCTAATTGTGGTAAAACTGTTAAAATACACAATGATAGTTCCCAGAAATGATTAAGAACGTGAAATAAACACCTCAAGTACACGTAAATAGATTCTTACTACATTTACTGTCGAATTCAATCACGGAGGTTTCCAGTGGAAAGCTGTGAAATGACGAAAATACTGGTAATGTTTACAAGTCCGGGTACTTCGGGTGGCATTGTCACGGGACTGGGCTTTCAATTATTACGAGTTCATGTTTACAGAGCTCAGATTTGGTGTCTAAAGCCTTGGAATGACGAGAATAGTTTTTATGTTTACAATTTAGGAGGATTTGCTTTGTCGTTTCTTTGTGTTAATCAGTTAAAATGGTGGCGGTTCCAGTAAACAGTTCTAAGCAAACTGTCTAATTGTGGTAAAACTGTTAAAATACACAATGATAGTTCCCAGAAATGATTAAGAACGTGTAATAAACACCTCAAGTACACGTAAATAGATTCTTACTACATTTACTGTCGAATTCAACACGGAGGTTTCCAGTGGAAAGCTGTGAAATGACGAAAATACTGGTAATGTTTACAAGTACGCGTCCTTCTGGTGGCGTTTTCACGGGACTGTGCTTTCAAATATTAAGAGTTCATGTTTACAGAGCTCAGAATGGGTGTCTAAAGCCTTTGAATCATGAGAATAGTTTTTGTGTTTACAATTTAGGAGGATTGGCTTTGGCGTTTTTTTTGTGTGAATCAGTTAAAATGGTGGCGGTTCCAGTAAATACTTCTAAGCAAACTGTCTAATTGTGGTAAAACTGTTAAAATACACAATGAGAGTTCCCAGAAATGATTAAGAACGTGTAATAAACATCTCAAGTACACGTAAATAGATTCTTACTACATTTACTGTCGAATTCAATCACGGAGGTTTCGAGTGGAAAGCTGTGAAATGACGAAAATACTGGTAATGTTTACAAGTACGGGTACTTGTGGTGGCGTTTTCACGGGACTGTGCTTTCAATTATTAAGAGTTCATGTTTACAGAGCTCAGAATGGGTGTCTAAAGCCTTTGAATCACGAGAATAGTTTTTGTGTTTACAATTTAGGAGGATTGGCTTTGGCGTTTTTTTTGTGTGAATCAGTTAAAATGGTGGCGGTTCCAGTAAATACTTCTAAGCAAACTGTCTAATTGTGGTAAAACTGTTAAAATACACAATGAGAGTTCCCAGAAATGATTAAGAACGTGTAATAAACACCTCAAGTACACGTAAATAGATTCTTACTACATTTACTGTCGAATTCAATCACGGAGGTTTCCAGTGGAAAGCTGTGAAATGACGAAAATACTGGTAATGTTTACAAGTCCGGGTACTTCGGGTGGCTTTTTCACGGGACTGGGCTTTCAATTATTACGAGTTCATGTTTACAGAGCTCAGATTTGGTGTCTAAAGCCTTGGAATGACGAGAATAATTTTTATATTTACAATTTAGGAGGATTTGCTTTGTCGTTTCTTTGTGTTAATCAGTTAAAATGGTGGCGGTTCCAGTAAACACTTCTAAGCAAACTGTCTAATTGTGGTAAAACTGTTAAAATACACAATGATAGTTCCCAGAAATAATTAAGAACGTGTAATAAACACCTCAAGTACACGTAAATAGATTCTTACTACATTTACTGTCGAATTCAATCACGGAGGTTTCCAGTGGAAAGCTGTGAAATGACGAAAATACTGGTAATGTTTACAAGTACGGGTACTTCTGGTGGCGTTTTCACGGGACTGTGCTTTCAAATATTAAGAGTTCATGTTTACAGAGCTCAGAATTGGTGTCTAAAGCCTTTGAATCACGAGAATAGTTTTTGTGTTTACAATTTAGGAGGATTGGCTTTGGCGTATTTTTTGTGTGAATCAGTTAAAATGGTGGCAGTTCCACTAAAAAGTTCTAAGCAAACTGTCTAATTGTGGTAAAACTGTTAAAATACACAATGATAGTTCCCAGAAATGATTAAGAACGTGTAATAAACACCTCAAGTACACATAAATAGATTCTTACTACATTTACTGTCGAATTCAATCACGGAGGTTTCCAGTGGAAAGCTGTGAAATGACGAAAATACTGGTAATGTTTACAAGTCCGGGTACTTCGGGTGGCATTTTCACGGGACTGGGCTTTCAATTATTACGAGTTCATGTTTACAGAGCTCAGATTTGGTGTCTAAAGCCTTGGAATGACGAGAATAGTTTTTATGTTTACAATTTAGGAGGATTTGCTTTGTCGTTTCTTTGTGTTAATCAGTTAAAATGGTGGCGGTTCCAGTAAACAGTTCTAAGCAAACTGTCTAATTGTGGTAAAACTGTTAAAATACACAATGATAGTTCCCAGAAATGATTAAGAACGTGTAATAAACACCTCAAGTACACGTAAATAGATTCTTACTACATTTACTGTCGAATTCAACACGGAGGTTTCCAGTGGAAAGCTGTGAAATGACGAAAATACTGGTAATGTTTACAAGTACGCGTCCTTCTGGTGGCGTTTTCACGGGACTGTGCTTTCAAATATTAAGAGTTCATGTTTACAGAGCTCAGAATTGGTGTCTAAAGCCTTTGAATCACGACAATCGTTTTTGTGTTTACAATTTAGGAGGATTGGCTTTGGCGTTTTTTTTGTGTGAATCAGTCAAAATGGTGGCCGTTCCAGTAAATACTTCTAAGCAAACTGTCTAATTGTGGTAAAACTGTTAAAATACACAATGAGAGTTCCCAGAAATGATTAAGAACGTGTAATAAACATCTCAAGTACACGTAAATAGATTCTTACTACATTTACTGTCGAATTCAACACGGAGGTTTCCAGTGGAAAGCTGTGAAATGACGAAAATACTGGTAATGTTTACAAGTACGGGTACTTCTGGTGGCGTTTTCACGGGACTGTGCTTTCAAATATTAAGAGTTCATGTTTACAGAGCTCAGAATGGGTGTCTAAAGCCTTTGAATCACGAGAATAGTTTTTGTGTTTACAATTTAGGAGGATTGGCTTTGGCTTTTTTTTGTGTGAATCAGTTAAAATGGTGGCGGTTCCAGTAAATACTTCTAAGCAAACTGTCTAATTGTGGTAAAACTGTTAAAATACACAATGAGAGTTCCCAGAAATGATTAAGAACGTGTAATAAATATCTCAAGTACACGTAAATAGATTCTTACTACATTTACTGTCGAATTCAATCACGGAGGTTTCCAGTGGAAAGCTGTGAAATTACGAAAATACTGGTAATGTTTACAAGTCCGGGTACTTCTGGTGGCGTTTTCACGGGACTGTGCTTTCAATTATTAAGAGTTCATGTTTACAGAGCTCAGAATTGGTGTCTAAAGCCTTTGAATCACGAGAATAGTTTTTATGTTTACAATTTAGGAGGATTGGCTTTGGCGTATTTTTTGTGTGAATCAGTTAAAATGGTGGCGGTTCCAGTAAACAGTTCTAAGCAAACTGTCTAATTGTGGTAAAACTGTTAAAATACACAATGAGAGTTCCCAGAAATGATTAAGAACGTGTAATAAATATCTCAAGTACACGTAAATAGATTCTTACTACATTTACTGTCGAATTCAATCACGGAGATTTCGAGTGGAAAGCTGTGAAATGACGAAAATACTGGTAATGTTTACAAGTCCGGGTACTTCGGGTGGCTTTTTCACGGGACTGGGCTTTCAATTATTACGAGTTCATGTTTACAGAGCTCAGAATTGGTGTCTAAAGCCTTTGAATCACGAGAATAGTTTTTATGTTTACAATTTAGGAGGATTGGCTTTGGCATTTTTTTTGTGTGAATCAGTTAAAATGGTGGCGGTTCCAGTAAACAGTTCTAAGCAAACTGTCTAATTGTGGTAAAACTGTTAAAATACACAATGATAGTTCCCAGAAATGATTAAGAACGTGTAATAAACACCTCAAGTACACGTAAATAGATTCTTACTACATTTACTGTCGAATTCAATCACGGAGGTTTCCAGTGGAAAGCTGTGAAATGACGAAAATACTGGTAATGTTTACAAGTACGGGTACTTCTGGTGGCGTTTTCACGGGACTGTGCTTTCAAATATTAAGAGTTCATGTTTACAGAGCTCAGAATTGGTGTCTAAAGCCTTTGAATCACGACAATCGTTTTTGTGTTTACAATTTAGGAGGATTGGCTTTGGCGTTTTTTTTGTGTGAATCAGTCAAAATGGTGGCCGTTCCAGTAAATACTTCTAAGCAAACTGTCTAATTGTGGTAAAACTGTTAAAATACACAATGAGAGTTACCAGAAATGATTAAGAACGTGTAATAAACATCTCAAGTACACGTAAATAGATTCTTACTACATTTACTGTCGAATTCAACACGGAGGTTTCCAGTGGAAAGCTGTGAAATGACGAAAATACTGGTAATGTTTACAAGTACGGGTACTTCTGGTGGCGTTTTCACGGAACTGTGCTTTCAAATATTAAGAGTTCATGTTTACAGAGCTCAGAATGGGTGTCTAAAGCCTTTGAATCACGAGAATAGTTTTTGTGTTTACAATTTAGGAGGATTGGCTTTGGCGTTTTTTTTGTGTGAATCAGTTAAAATGGTGGCGGTTCCAGTAAATACTTCTAAGCAAACTGTCTAATTGTGGTAAAACTGTTAAAATACACAATGAGAGTTCCCAGAAATGATTAAGAACGTGTAATAAACCCGTCAAGTACACGTAAATAGATTCTTACTACATTTACTGTCGAATTCAATCACGGAGGTTTCCAGTGGAAAGCTGTGAAATTACGAAAATACTGGTAATGTTTAAAAGTCCGGGTACTTCTGGTGGCGTTTTCACGGGACTGTGCTTTCAATTATTAAGAGTTCATGTTTACAGAGCTCAGAATTGGTGTCTAAAGCCTTTGAATCACGAGAATAGTTTTTATGTTTACAATTTAGGAGGATTGGCTTTGGCGTATTTTTTGTGTGAATCAGTTAAAATGGTGGCGGTTCCAGTAAACAGTTCTAAGCAAACTGTCTAATTGTGGTAAAACTGTTAAAATACACAATGAGAGTTCCCAGAAATGATTAAGAACGTGTAATAAATATCTCAAGTACACGTAAATAGATTCTTACTACATTTACTGTCGAATTCAATCACGGAGGTTTCGAGTGGAAAGCTGTGAAATGACGAAAATACTGGTAATGTTTACAAGTCCGGGTACTTCGGGTGGCTTTTTCACGGGACTGGGCTTTCAATTATTACGAGTTCATGTTTACAGAGCTCAGAATTGGTGTCTAAAGCCTTTGAATCACGAGAATAGTTTTTATGTTTACAATTTAGGAGGATTGGCTTTGGCGTATTTTTTGTGTGAATCAGTTAAAATGGTGGCGGTTCCAGTAAACAGTTCTAAGCAAACTGTCTAATTGTGGTAAAACTGTTAAAATACACAATGAGAGTTCCCAGAAATGATTAAGAACGTGTAATAAATATCTCAAGTACACGTAAATAGATTCTTACTACATTTACTGTCGAATTCAATCACGGAGGTTTCGAGTGGAAAGCTGTGAAATGACGAAAATACTGGTAATGTTTACAAGTCCGGGTACTTCTGGTGGCGTTTTCACGGGACTGCGCTTTCAAATATTAAGAGTTCATGTTTACAGAGCTCAGAATGGGTGTCTAAAGCCTTTGAATCACGAGAATAGTTTTTGTGTTTACAATTTAGGAGGATTGGCTTTGGCGTATTTTTTGTGTGAATCAGTTAAAATGGTGGCAGTTCCACTAAAAAGTTCTAAGCAAACTGTCTAATTGTGGTAAAACTGTTAAAATACACAATGATAGTTCCCAGAAATGATTAAGAACGTGTAATAAACACCTCAAGTACACGTAAATAGATTCTTACTACATTTACTGTCGAATTCAATCACGGAGGTTTCCAGTGGAAAGCTGTGAAATGACGAAAATACTGGTAATGTTTACAAGTCCGGGTACTTCGGGTGGCATTTTCACGGGACTGGGCTTTCAATTATTACGAGTTCATGTTTACAGAGCTCAGATTTGGTGTCTAAAGCCTTGGAATGACGAGAATAGTTTTTATGTTTACAATTTAGGAGGATTTGCTTTGTCGTTTCTTTGTGTTAATAAGTTAAAATGGTGGCGGTTCCAGTAAACAGTTCTAAGCAAACTGTCTAATTGTGGTAAAACTGTTAAAATACACAATGAGAGTTCCCAGAAATGATTAAGAACGTGTAATAAACACCTCAAGTACACGTAAATAGATTCTTACTACATTTACTGTCGAATTCAACACGGAGGTTTCCAGTGGAAAGCTGTGAAATGACGAAAATACTGGTAATGTTTACAAGTACGCGTCCTTCTGGTGGCGTTTTCACGGGACTGTGCTTTCAAATATTAAGAGTTCATGTTTACAGAGCTCAGAATTGGTGTCTAAAGCCTTTGAATCACGACAATCGTTTTTGTGTTTACAATTTAGGAGGATTGGCTTTGGCGTTTTTTTTGTGTGAATCAGTCAAAATGGTGGCCGTTCCAGTAAATACTTCTAAGCAAACTGTCTAATTGTGGTAAAACTGTTAAAATACACAATGAGAGTTCCCAGAAATGATTAAGAACGTGTAATAAACATCTCAAGTACACGTAAATAGATTCTTACTACATTTACTGTCGAATTCAACACGGAGGTTTCCAGTGGAAAGCTGTGAAATGACGAAAATACTGGTAATGTTTACAAGTACGGGTACTTCTGGTGGCGTTTTCACGGGACTGTGCTTTCAAATATTAAGAGTTCATGTTTACAGAGCTCAGAATGGGTGTCTAAAGCCTTTGAATCACGAGAATAGTTTTTGTGTTTACAATTTAGGAGGATTGGCTTTGGCTTTTTTTTGTGTGAATCAGTTAAAATGGTGGCGGTTCCAGTAAATACTTCTAAGCAAACTGTCTAATTGTGGTAAAACTGTTAAAATACACAATGAGAGTTCCCAGAAATGATTAAGAACGTGTAATAAATATCTCAAGTACACGTAAATAGATTCTTACTACATTTACTGTCGAATTCAATCACGGAGGTTTCCAGTGGAAAGCTGTGAAATTACGAAAATACTGGTAATGTTTACAAGTCCGGGTACTTCTGGTGGCGTTTTCACGGGACTGTGCTTTCAATTATTAAGAGTTCATGTTTACAGAGCTCAGAATTGGTGTCTAAAGCCTTTGAATCACGAGAATAGTTTTTATGTTTACAATTTAGGAGGATTGGCTTTGGCGTATTTTTTGTGTGAATCAGTTAAAATGGTGGCGGTTCCAGTAAACAGTTCTAAGCAAACTGTCTAATTGTGGTAAAACTGTTAAAATACACAATGAGAGTTCCCAGAAATGATTAAGAACGTGTAATAAATATCTCAAGTACACGTAAATAGATTCTTACTACATTTACTGTCGAATTCAATCACGGAGATTTCGAGTGGAAAGCTGTGAAATGACGAAAATACTGGTAATGTTTACAAGTCCGGGTACTTCGGGTGGCTTTTTCACGGGACTGGGCTTTCAATTATTACGAGTTCATGTTTACAGAGCTCAGAATTGGTGTCTAAAGCCTTTGAATCACGAGAATAGTTTTTATGTTTACAATTTAGGAGGATTGGCTTTGGCATTTTTTTTGTGTGAATCAGTTAAAATGGTGGCGGTTCCAGTAAACAGTTCTAAGCAAACTGTCTAATTGTGGTAAAACTGTTAAAATACACAATGATAGTTCCCAGAAATGATTAAGAACGTGTAATAAACACCTCAAGTACACGTAAATAGATTCTTACTACATTTACTGTCGAATTCAATCACGGAGGTTTCCAGTGGAAAGCTGTGAAATGACGAAAATACTGGTAATGTTTACAAGTACGGGTACTTCTGGTGGCGTTTTCACGGGACTGTGCTTTCAAATATTAAGAGTTCATGTTTACAGAGCTCAGAATTGGTGTCTAAAGCCTTTGAATCACGACAATCGTTTTTGTGTTTACAATTTAGGAGGATTGGCTTTGGCGTTTTTTTTGTGTGAATCAGTCAAAATGGTGGCCGTTCCAGTAAATACTTCTAAGCAAACTGTCTAATTGTGGTAAAACTGTTAAAATACACAATGAGAGTTCCCAGAAATGATTACGAACGTGTAATAAACATCTCAAGTACACGTAAATAGATTCTTACTACATTTACTGTCGAATTCAACACGGAGGTTTCCAGTGGAAAGCTGTGAAATTATGAAAATACTGGTAATGTTTACAAGTCCGGGTACTTCTGGTGGCGTTTTCACGGGACTGTGCTTTCAATTATTAAGAGTTCATGTTTACAGAGCTCAGAATTGGTGTCTAAAGCCTTTGAATCACGAGAATAGTTTTTATGTTTACAATTTAGGAGGATTGGCTTTGGCGTATTTTTTGTGTGAATCAGTTAAAATGGTGGCGGTTCCAGTAAACAGTTCTAAGCAAACTGTCTAATTGTGGTAAAACTGTTAAAATACACAATGAGAGTTCCCAGAAATGATTAAGAACGTGTAATAAATATCTCAAGTACACGTAAATAGATTCTTACTACATTTACTGTCGAATTCAATCACGGAGATTTCGAGTGGAAAGCTGTGAAATGACGAAAATACTGGTAATGTTTACAAGTCCGGGTACTTCGGGTGGCTTTTTCACGGGACTGGGCTTTCAATTATTACGAGTTCATGTTTACAGAGCTCAGAATTGGTGTCTAAAGCCTTTGAATCACGAGAATAGTTTTTATGTTTACAATTTAGGAGGATTGGCTTTGGCATTTTTTTTGTGTGAATCAGTTAAAATGGTGGCGGTTCCAGTAAACAGTTCTAAGCAAACTGTCTAATTGTGGTAAAACTGTTAAAATACACAATGATAGTTCCCAGAAATGATTAAGAACGTGTAATAAACACCTCAAGTACACGTAAATAGATTCTTACTACATTTACTGTCGAATTCAATCACGGAGGTTTCCAGTGGAAAGCTGTGAAATGACGAAAATACTGGTAATGTTTACAAGTACGGGTACTTCTGGTGGCGTTTTCACGGGACTGTGCTTTCAAATATTAAGAGTTCATGTTTACAGAGCTCAGAATTGGTGTCTAAAGCCTTT
Organism: Myotis daubentonii; assembly: GCF_963259705.1. Lineage (NCBI taxonomy): Eukaryota > Metazoa > Chordata > Mammalia > Chiroptera > Vespertilionidae > Myotis > Myotis daubentonii. Next base: position 123,413 of record NC_081856.1, on the reverse strand, counting down.
GAATCACGACAATCGTTTTTGTGTTTACAATTTAGGAGGATTGGCTTTGGCGTTTTTTTTGTGTGAATCAGTCAAAATGGTGGCCGTTCCAGTAAATACTTCTAAGCAAACTGTCTAATTGTGGTAAAACTGTTAAAATACACAATGAGAGTTCCCAGAAATGATTACGAACGTGTAATAAACATCTCAAGTACACGTAAATAGATTCTTACTACATTTACTGTCGAATTCAACACGGAGGTTTCCAGTGGAAAGCTGTGAAATTATGAAAATACTGGTAATGTTTACAAGTCCGGGTACTTCTGGTGGCGTTTTCACGGGACTGTGCTTTCAATTATTAAGAGTTCATGTTTACAGAGCTCAGAATTGGTGTCTAAAGCCTTTGAATCACGAGAATAGTTTTTATGTTTACAATTTAGGAGGATTGGCTTTGGCGTATTTTTTGTGTGAATCAGTTAAAATGGTGGCGGTTCCAGTAAACAGTTCTAAGCAAACTGTCTAATTGTGGTAAAACTGTTAAAATACACAATGAGAGTTCCCAGAAATGATTAAGAACGTGTAATAAATATCTCAAGTACACGTAAATAGATTCTTACTACATTTACTGTCGAATTCAATCACGGAGGTTTCCAGTGGAAAGCTGTGAAATGACGAAAATACTGGTAATGTTTACAAGTCCGGGTACTTCCGGTGGCTTTTTCAAGGGACTAGGCTTTCAATTATTACGAGTTCATGTTTACAGAGCTCAGAATTGGTGTCTAAAGCCTTTGAATAACGAGAATAGTTTTTATGTGTACAATTTAGGAGGATTGGCTTTGGCGTTTTTTTTGTGTGAATCAGTCAAAATGGTGGCCGTTCCAGTAAATACTTCTAAGCAAACTGTCTAATTGTGGTAAAACTGTTAAAATACACAATGAGAGTTACCAGAAATGATTAAGAACGTGTAATAAACATCTCAAGTACACGTAAATAGATTCTTACTACATTTACTGTCGAATTCAACACGGAGGTTTCCAGTGGAAAGCTGTGAAATGACGAAAATACTGGTAATGTTTACAAGTACGGGTACTTCTGGTGGCGTTTTCACGGGACTGTGCTTTCAAATATTAAGAGTTCATGTTTACAGAGCTCAGAATGGGTGTCTAAAGCCTTTGAATCACGAGAATAGTTTTTGTGTTTACAATTTAGGAGGATTGGCTTTGGCGTTTTTTTTGTGTGAATCAGTTAAAATGGTGGCGGTTCCAGTAAATACTTCTAAGCAAACTGTCTAATTGTGGTAAAACTGTTAAAATACACAATGAGAGTTCCCAGAAATGATTAAGAACGTGTAATAAACCCGTCAAGTACACGTAAATAGATTCTTACTACATTTACTGTCGAATTCAATCACGGAGGTTTCCAGTGGAAAGCTGTGAAATTACGAAAATACTGGTAATGTTTAAAAGTCCGGGTACTTCTGGTGGCGTTTTCACGGGACTGTGCTTTCAATTATTAAGAGTTCATGTTTACAGAGCTCAGAATTGGTGTCTAAAGCCTTTGAATCACGAGAATAGTTTTTATGTTTACAATTTAGGAGGATTGGCTTTGGCGTATTTTTTGTGTGAATCAGTTAAAATGGTGGCGGTTCCAGTAAACAGTTCTAAGCAAACTGTCTAATTGTGGTAAAACTGTTAAAATACACAATGAGAGTTCCCAGAAATGATTAAGAACGTGTAATAAATATCTCAAGTACACGTAAATAGATTCTTACTACATTTACTGTCGAATTCAATCACGGAGGTTTCGAGTGGAAAGCTGTGAAATGACGAAAATACTGGTAATGTTTACAAGTCCGGGTACTTCGGGTGGCTTTTTCACGGGACTGGGCTTTCAATTATTACGAGTTCATGTTTACAGAGCTCAGAATTGGTGTCTAAAGCCTTTGAATCACGAGAATAGTTTTTATGTTTACAATTTAGGAGGATTGGCTTTGGCGTATTTTTTGTGTGAATCAGTTAAAATGGTGGCGGTTCCAGTAAACAGTTCTAAGCAAACTGTCTAATTGTGGTAAAACTGTTAAAATACACAATGAGAGTTCCCAGAAATGATTAAGAACGTGTAATAAATATCTCAAGTACACGTAAATAGATTCTTACTACATTTACTGTCGAATTCAATCACGGAGGTTTCGAGTGGAAAGCTGTGAAATGACGAAAATACTGGTAACGTTTACAAGTACGGGTACTTCTGGTGGCGTTTTCACGGGACTGTGCTTTCAATTATTAAGAGTTCATGTTTACAGAGCTCAGAATGGGTGTCTAAAGCCTTTGAATCACGAGAATAGTTTTTGTGTTTACAATTTAGGAGGATTGGCTTTGGCGTTTTTTTTGTGTGAATCAGTTAAAATGGTGGCGGTTCCAGTAAATACTTCTAAGCAAACTGTCTAATTGTGGTAAAACTGTTAAAATACACAATGAGAGTTCCCAGAAATAATTAAGAACGTGTAATAAACACCTCAAGTACACGTAAATAGATTCTTACTACATTTACTGTCGAATTCAATCACGGAGGTTTCCAGTGGAAAGCTGTGAAATGACGAAAATACTGGTAATGTTTACAAGTACGGGTACTTCTGGTGGCGTTTTCACGGGACTGTGCTTTCAAATATTAAGAGTTCATGTTTACAGAGCTCAGAATTGGTGTCTAAAGCCTTTGAATCACGACAATCGTTTTTGTGTTTACAATTTAGGAGGATTGGCTTTGGCGTTTTTTTTGTGTGAATCAGTCAAAATGGTGGCCGTTCCAGTAAATACTTCTAAGCAAACTGTCTAATTGTGGTAAAACTGTTAAAATACACAATGAGAGTTACCAGAAATGATTAAGAACGTGTAATAAACATCTCAAGTACACGTAAATAGATTCTTACTACATTTACTGTCGAATTCAACACGGAGGTTTCCAGTGGAAAGCTGTGAAATGACGAAAATACTGGTAATGTTTACAAGTACGGGTACTTCTGGTGGCGTTTTCACGGGACTGTGCTTTCAAATATTAAGAGTTCATGTTTACAGAGCTCAGAATGGGTGTCTAAAGCCTTTGAATCACGAGAATAGTTTTTGTGTTTACAATTTAGGAGGATTGGCTTTGGCGTTTTTTTTGTGTGAATCAGTTAAAATGGTGGCGGTTCCAGTAAATACTTCTAAGCAAACTGTCTAATTGTGGTAAAACTGTTAAAATACACAATGAGAGTTCCCAGAAATGATTAAGAACGTGTAATAAACCCGTCAAGTACACGTAAATAGATTCTTACTACATTTACTGTCAAATTCAATCACGGAGGTTTCCAGTGGAAAGCTGTGAAATTACGAAAATACTGGTAATGTTTAAAAGTCCGGGTACTTCTGGTGGCGTTTTCACGGGACTGTGCTTTCAATTATTAAGAGTTCATGTTTACAGAGCTCAGAATTGGTGTCTAAAGCCTTTGAATCACGAGAATAGTTTTTATGTTTACAATTTAGGAGGATTGGCTTTGGCGTATTTTTTGTGTGAATCAGTTAAAATGGTGGCGGTTCCAGTAAACAGTTCTAAGCAAACTGTCTAATTGTGGTAAAACTGTTAAAATACACAATGAGAGTTCCCAGAAATGATTAAGAACGTGTAATAAATATCTCAAGTACACGTAAATAGATTCTTACTACATTTACTGTCGAATTCAATCACGGAGGTTTCGAGTGGAAAGCTGTGAAATGACGAAAATACTGGTAATGTTTACAAGTCCGGGTACTTCTGGTGGCGTTTTCACGGGACTGTGCTTTCAAATATTAAGAGTTCATGTTTACAGAGCTCAGAATGGGTGTCTAAAGCCTTTGAATCACGAGAATAGTTTTTGTGTTTACAATTTAGGAGGATTGGCTTTGGCGTTTTTTTTGTGTGAATCAGTTAAAATGGTGGCGGTTCCAGTAAATACTTCTAAGCAAACTGTCTAATTGTGGTAAAACTGTTAAAATACACAATGAGAGTTCCCAGAAATGATTAAGAACGTGTAATAAACCCGTCAAGTACACGTAAATAGATTCTTACTACATTTACTGTCAAATTCAATCACGGAGGTTTCCAGTGGAAAGCTGTGAAATTACGAAAATACTGGTAATGTTTAAAAGTCCGGGTACTTCTGGTGGCGTTTTCACGGGACTGTGCTTTCAATTATTAAGAGTTCATGTTTACAGAGCTCAGAATTGGTGTCTAAAGCCTTTGAATCACGAGAATAGTTTTTATGTTTACAATTTAGGAGGATTGGCTTTGGCGTATTTTTTGTGTGAATCAGTTAAAATGGTGGCGGTTCCAGTAAACAGTTCTAAGCAAACTGTCTAATTGTGGTAAAACTGTTAAAATACACAATGAGAGTTCCCAGAAATGATTAAGAACGTGTAATAAATATCTCAAGTACACGTAAATAGATTCTTACTACATTTACTGTCGAATTCAATCACGGAGGTTTCGAGTGGAAAGCTGTGAAATGACGAAAATACTGGTAATGTTTACAAGTCCGGGTACTTCGGGTGGCTTTTTCACGGGACTGGGCTTTCAATTATTACGAGTTCATGTTTACAGAGCTCAGAATTGGTGTCTAAAGCCTTTGAATCACGAGAATAGTTTTTATGTTTACAATTTAGGAGGATTGGCTTTGGCGTACTTTTTGTGTGAATCAGTTAAAATGGTGGCGGTTCCAGTAAACAGTTCTAAGCAAACTGTCTAATTGTGGTAAAACTGTTAAAATACACAATGAGAGTTCCCAGAAATGATTAAGAACGTGTAATAAATATCTCAAGTACACGTAAATAGATTCTTACTACATTTACTGTCGAATTCAATCACGGAGGTTTCGAGTGGAAAGCTGTGAAATGACGAAAATACTGGTAATGTTTACAAGTCCGGGTACTTCTGGTGGCGTTTTCACGGGACTGCCTTTTCAAATATTAAGAGTTCATGTTTACAGAGCTCAGAATGGGTGTCTAAAGCCTTTGAATCACGAGAATAGTTTTTGTGTTTACAATTTAGGAGGATTGGCTTTGGCGTATTTTTTGTGTGAATCAGTTAAAATGGTGGCGGTTCCAGTAAACAGTTCTAAGCAAACTGTCTAATTGTGGTAAAACTGTTAAAATACACAATGATAGTTCCCAGAAATGATTAAGAACGTGTAATAAACACCTCAAGTACACGTAAATAGATTCTTACTACATTTACTGTCGAATTCAATCACGGAGGTTTCCAGTGGAAAGCTGTGAAATGACGAAAATACTGGTAATGTTTACAAGTCCGGGTACTTCGGGTGGCATTTTCACGGGACTGGGCTTTCAATTATTACGAGTTCATGTTTACAGAGCTCAGATTTGGTGTCTAAAGCCTTGGAATGACGAGAATAGTTTTTATGTTTACAATTTAGGAGGATTTGCTTTGTCGTTTCTTTGTGTTAATAAGTTAAAATGGTGGCGGTTCCAGTAAACAGTTCTAAGCAAACTGTCTAATTGTGGTAAAACTGTTAAAATACACAATGATAGTTCCCAGAAATGATTAAGAACGTGTAATAAACACCTCAAGTACACGTAAATAGATTCTTACTACATTTACTGTCGAATTCAACACGGAGGTTTCCAGTGGAAAGCTGTGAAATGACGAAAATACTGGTAATATTTACAAGTACGCGTCCTTCTGGTGGCGTTTTCACGGGACTGTGCTTTCAAATATTAAGAGTTCATGTTTACAGAGCTCAGAATTGGTGTCTAAAGCCTTTGAATCACGACAATCGTTTTTGTGTTTACAATTTAGGAGGATTGGCTTTGGCGTTTTTTTTGTGTGAATCAGTCAAAATGGTGGCCGTTCCAGTAAATACTTCTAAGCAAACTGTCTAATTGTGGTAAAACTGTTAAAATACACAATGAGAGTTCCCAGAAATGATTAAGAACGTGTAATAAACATCTCAAGTACACGTAAATAGATTCTTACTACATTTACTGTCGAATTCAACACGGAGGTTTCCAGTGGAAAGCTGTGAAATGACGAAAATACTGGTAATGTTTACAAGTACGGGTACTTCTGGTGGCGTTTTCACGGGACTGTGCTTTCAAATATTAAGAGTTCATGTTTACAGAGCTCAGAATGGGTGTCTAAAGCCTTTGAATCACGAGAATAGTTTTTGTGTTTACAATTTAGGAGGATTGGCTTTGGCTTTTTTTTGTGTGAATCAGTTAAAATGGTGGCGGTTCCAGTAAATACTTCTAAGCAAACTGTCTAATTGTGGTAAAACTGTTAAAATACACAATGAGAGTTCCCAGAAATGATTAAGAACGTGTAATAAATATCTCAAGTACACGTAAATAGATTCTTACTACATTTACTGTCGAATTCAATCACGGAGGTTTCCAGTGGAAAGCTGTGAAATTACGAAAATACTGGTAATGTTTACAAGTCCGGGTACTTCTGGTGGCGTTTTCACGGGACTGTGCTTTCAATTATTAAGAGTTCATGTTTACAGAGCTCAGAATTGGTGTCTAAAGCCTTTGAATCACGAGAATAGTTTTTATGTTTACAATTTAGGAGGATTGGCTTTGGCGTATTTTTTGTGTGAATCAGTTAAAATGGTGGCGGTTCCAGTAAACAGTTCTAAGCAAACTGTCTAATTGTGGTAAAACTGTTAAAATACACAATGAGAGTTCCCAGAAATGATTAAGAACGTGTAATAAATATCTCAAGTACACGTAAATAGATTCTTACTACATTTACTGTCGAATTCAATCACGGAGATTTCGAGTGGAAAGCTGTGAAATGACGAAAATACTGGTAATGTTTACAAGTCCGGGTACTTCGGGTGGCTTTTTCACGGGACTGGGCTTTCAATTATTACGAGTTCATGTTTACAGAGCTCAGAATTGGTGTCTAAAGCCTTTGAATCACGAGAATAGTTTTTATGTTTACAATTTAGGAGGATTGGCTTTGGCATTTTTTTTGTGTGAATCAGTTAAAATGGTGGCGGTTCCAGTAAACAGTTCTAAGCAAACTGTCTAATTGTGGTAAAACTGTTAAAATACACAATGATAGTTCCCAGAAATGATTAAGAACGTGTAATAAACACCTCAAGTACACGTAAATAGATTCTTACTACATTTACTATCGAATTCAATCACGGAGGTTTCCAGTGGAAAGCTGTGAAATGACGAAAATACTGGTAATGTTTACAAGTACGGGTACTTCTGGTGGCGTTTTCACGGGACTGTGCTTTCAAATATTAAGAGTTCATGTTTACAGAGCTCAGAATTGGTGTCTAAAGCCTTTGAATCACGACAATCGTTTTTGTGTTTACAATTTAGGAGGATTGGCTTTGGCGTTTTTTTTGTGTGAATCAGTCAAAATGGTGGCCGTTCCAGTAAATACTTCTAAGCAAACTGTCTAATTGTGGTAAAACTGTTAAAATACACAATGAGAGTTCCCAGAAATGATTACGAACGTGTAATAAACATCTCAAGTACACGTAAATAGATTCTTACTACATTTACTGTCGAATTCAACACGGAGGTTTCCAGTGGAAAGCTGTGAAATTATGAAAATACTGGTAATGTTTACAAGTCCGGGTACTTCTGGTGGCGTTTTCACGGGACTGTGCTTTCAATTATTAAGAGTTCATGTTTACAGAGCTCAGAATTGGTGTCTAAAGCCTTTGAATCACGAGAATAGTTTTTATGTTTACAATTTAGGAGGATTGGCTTTGGCGTATTTTTTGTGTGAATCAGTTAAAATGGTGGCGGTTCCAGTAAACAGTTCTAAGCAAACTGTCTAATTGTGGTAAAACTGTTAAAATACACAATGAGAGTTCCCAGAAATGATTAAGAACGTGTAATAAATATCTCAAGTACACGTAAATAGATTCTTACTACATTTACTGTCGAATTCAATCACGGAGATTTCGAGTGGAAAGCTGTGAAATGACGAAAATACTGGTAATGTTTACAAGTCCGGGTACTTCGGGTGGCTTTTTCACGGGACTGGGCTTTCAATTATTACGAGTTCATGTTTACAGAGCTCAGAATTGGTGTCTAAAGCCTTTGAATCACGAGAATAGTTTTTATGTTTACAATTTAGGAGGATTGGCTTTGGCATTTTTTTTGTGTGAATCAGTTAAAATGGTGGCGGTTCCAGTAAACAGTTCTAAGCAAACTGTCTAATTGTGGTAAAACTGTTAAAATACACAATGATAGTTCCCAGAAATGATTAAGAACGTGTAATAAACACCTCAAGTACACGTAAATAGATTCTTACTACATTTACTGTCGAATTCAATCACGGAGGTTTCCAGTGGAAAGCTGTGAAATGACGAAAATACTGGTAATGTTTACAAGTACGGGTACTTCTGGTGGCGTTTTCACGGGACTGTGCTTTCAAATATTAAGAGTTCATGTTTACAGAGCTCAGAATTGGTGTCTAAAGCCTTTGAATCACGACAATCGTTTTTGTGTTTACAATTTAGGAGGATTGGCTTTGGCGTTTTTTTTGTGTGAATCAGTCAAAATGGTGGCCGTTCCAGTAAATACTTCTAAGCAAACTGTCTAATTGTGGTAAAACTGTTAAAATACACAATGAGAGTTCCCAGAAATGATTACGAACGTGTAATAAACATCTCAAGTACACGTAAATAGATTCTTACTACATTTACTGTCGAATTCAACACGGAGGTTTCCAGTGGAAAGCTGTGAAATTATGAAAATACTGGTAATGTTTACAAGTCCGGGTACTTCTGGTGGCGTTTTCACGGGACTGTGCTTTCAATTATTAAGAGTTCATGTTTACAGAGCTCAGAATTGGTGTCTAAAGCCTTTGAATCACGAGAATAGTTTTTATGTTTACAATTTAGGAGGATTGGCTTTGGCGTATTTTTTGTGTGAATCAGTTAAAATGGTGGCGGTTCCAGTAAACAGTTCTAAGCAAACTGTCTAATTGTGGTAAAACTGTTAAAATACACAATGAGAGTTCCCAGAAATGATTAAGAACGTGTAATAAATATCTCAAGTACACGTAAATAGATTCTTACTACATTTACTGTCGAATTCAATCACGGAGGTTTCCAGTGGAAAGCTGTGAAATGACGAAAATACTGGTAATGTTTACAAGTCCGGGTACTTCCGGTGGCTTTTTCAAGGGACTAGGCTTTCAATTATTACGAGTTCATGTTTACAGAGCTCAGAATTGGTGTCTAAAGCCTTTGAATAACGAGAATAGTTTTTATGTGTACAATTTAGGAGGATTGGCTTTGGCGTTTTTTTTGTGTGAATCAGTCAAAATGGTGGCCGTTCCAGTAAATACTTCTAAGCAAACTGTCTAATTGTGGTAAAACTGTTAAAATACACAATGAGAGTTACCAGAAATGATTAAGAACGTGTAATAAACATCTCAAGTACACGTAAATAGATTCTTACTACATTTACTGTCGAATTCAACACGGAGGTTTCCAGTGGAAAGCTGTGAAATGACGAAAATACTGGTAATGTTTACAAGTACGGGTACTTCTGGTGGCGTTTTCACGGGACTGTGCTTTCAAATATTAAGAGTTCATGTTTACAGAGCTCAGAATGGGTGTCTAAAGCCTTTGAATCACGAGAATAGTTTTTGTGTTTACAATTTAGGAGGATTGGCTTTGGCGTTTTTTTTGTGTGAATCAGTTAAAATGGTGGCGGTTCCAGTAAATACTTCTAAGCAAACTGTCTAATTGTGGTAAAACTGTTAAAATACACAATGAGAGTTCCCAGAAATGATTAAGAACGTGTAATAAACCCGTCAAGTACACGTAAATAGATTCTTACTACATTTACTGTCGAATTCAATCACGGAGGTTTCCAGTGGAAAGCTGTGAAATTACGAAAATACTGGTAATGTTTAAAAGTCCGGGTACTTCTGGTGGCGTTTTCACGGGACTGTGCTTTCAATTATTAAGAGTTCATGTTTACAGAGCTCAGAATTGGTGTCTAAAGCCTTTGAATCACGAGAATAGTTTTTATGTTTACAATTTAGGAGGATTGGCTTTGGCGTATTTTTTGTGTGAATCAGTTAAAATGGTGGCGGTTCCAGTAAACAGTTCTAAGCAAACTGTCTAATTGTGGTAAAACTGTTAAAATACACAATGAGAGTTCCCAGAAATGATTAAGAACGTGTAATAAATATCTCAAGTACACGTAAATAGATTCTTACTACATTTACTGTCGAATTCAATCACGGAGGTTTCGAGTGGAAAGCTGTGAAATGACGAAAATACTGGTAATGTTTACAAGTCCGGGTACTTCGGGTGGCTTTTTCACGGGACTGGGCTTTCAATTATTACGAGTTCATGTTTACAGAGCTCAGAATTGGTGTCTAAAGCCTTTGAATCACGAGAATAGTTTTTATGTTTACAATTTAGGAGGATTGGCTTTGGCGTATTTTTTGTGTGAATCAGTTAAAATGGTGGCGGTTCCAGTAAACAGTTCTAAGCAAACTGTCTAATTGTGGTAAAACTGTTAAAATACACAATGAGAGTTCCCAGAAATGATTAAGAACGTGTAATAAACACCTCAAGTACACGTAAATAGATTCTTACTACATTTACTGTCGAATTCAATCACGGAGGTTTCCAGTGGAAAGCTGTGAAATGACGAAAATACTGGTAATGTTTACAAGTACGGGTACTTCTGGTGGCGTTTTCACGGGACTGTGCTTTCAAATATTAAGAGTTCATGTTTACAGAGCTCAGAATTGGTGTCTAAAGCCTTTGAATCACGACAATCGTTTTTGTGTTTACAATTTAGGAGGATTGGCTTTGGCGTTTTTTTTGTGTGAATCAGTCAAAATGGTGGCCGTTCCAGTAAATACTTCTAAGCAAACTGTCTAATTGTGGTAAAACTGTTAAAATACACAATGAGAGTTCCCAGAAATGATTACGAACGTGTAATAAACATCTCAAGTACACGTAAATAGATTCTTACTACATTTACTGTCGAATTCAACACGGAGGTTTCCAGTGGAAAGCTGTGAAATTATGAAAATACTGGTAATGTTTACAAGTCCGGGTACTTCTGGTGGCGTTTTCACGGGACTGTGCTTTCAATTATTAAGAGTTCATGTTTACAGAGCTCAGAATTGGTGTCTAAAGCCTTTGAATCACGAGAATAGTTTTTATGTTTACAATTTAGGAGGATTGGCTTTGGCGTATTTTTTGTGTGAATCAGTTAAAATGGTGGCGGTTCCAGTAAACAGTTCTAAGCAAACTGTCTAATTGTGGTAAAACTGTTAAAATACACAATGAGAGTTCCCAGAAATGATTAAGAACGTGTAATAAATATCTCAAGTACACGTAAATAGATTCTTACTACATTTACTGTCGAATTCAATCACGGAGGTTTCCAGTGGAAAGCTGTGAAATGACGAAAATACTGGTAATGTTTACAAGTCCGGGTACTTCCGGTGGCTTTTTCAAGGGACTAGGCTTTCAATTATTACGAGTTCATGTTTACAGAGCTCAGAATTGGTGTCTAAAGCCTTTGAATAACGAGAATAGTTTTTATGTGTACAATTTAGGAGGATTGGCTTTGGCGTTTTTTTTGTGTGAATCAGTCAAAATGGTGGCCGTTCCAGTAAATACTTCTAAGCAAACTGTCTAATTGTGGTAAAACTGTTAAAATACACAATGAGAGTTACCAGAAATGATTAAGAACGTGTAATAAACATCTCAAGTACACGTAAATAGATTCTTACTACATTTACTGTCGAATTCAACACGGAGGTTTCCAGTGGAAAGCTGTGAAATGACGAAAATACTGGTAATGTTTACAAGTACGGGTACTTCTGGTGGCGTTTTCACGGGACTGTGCTTTCAAATATTAAGAGTTCATGTTTACAGAGCTCAGAATGGGTGTCTAAAGCCTTTGAATCACGAGAATAGTTTTTGTGTTTACAATTTAGGAGGATTGGCTTTGGCGTTTTTTTTGTGTGAATCAGTTAAAATGGTGGCGGTTCCAGTAAATACTTCTAAGCAAACTGTCTAATTGTGGTAAAACTGTTAAAATACACAATGAGAGTTCCCAGAAATGATTAAGAACGTGTAATAAACCCGTCAAGTACACGTAAATAGATTCTTACTACATTTACTGTCGAATTCAATCACGGAGGTTTCCAGTGGAAAGCTGTGAAATTACGAAAATACTGGTAATGTTTAAAAGTCCGGGTACTTCTGGTGGCGTTTTCACGGGACTGTGCTTTCAATTATTAAGAGTTCATGTTTACAGAGCTCAGAATTGGTGTCTAAAGCCTTTGAATCACGAGAATAGTTTTTATGTTTACAATTTAGGAGGATTGGCTTTGGCGTATTTTTTGTGTGAATCAGTTAAAATGGTGGCGGTTCCAGTAAACAGTTCTAAGCAAACTGTCTAATTGTGGTAAAACTGTTAAAATACACAATGAGAGTTCCCAGAAATGATTAAGAACGTGTAATAAATATCTCAAGTACACGTAAATAGATTCTTACTACATTTACTGTCGAATTCAATCACGGAGGTTTCGAGTGGAAAGCTGTGAAATGACGAAAATACTGGTAATGTTTACAAGTCCGGGTACTTCGGGTGGCTTTTTCACGGGACTGGGCTTTCAATTATTACGAGTTCATGTTTACAGAGCTCAGAATTGGTGTCTAAAGCCTTTGAATCACGAGAATAGTTTTTATGTTTACAATTTAGGAGGATTGGCTTTGGCGTATTTTTTGTGTGAATCAGTTAAAATGGTGGCGGTTCCAGTAAACAGTTCTAAGCAAACTGTCTAATTGTGGTAAAACTGTTAAAATACACAATGAGAGTTCCCAGAAATGATTAAGAACGTGTAATAAATATCTCAAGTACACGTAAATAGATTCTTACTACATTTACTGTCGAATTCAATCACGGAGGTTTCGAGTGGAAAGCTGTGAAATGACGAAAATACTGGTAACGTTTACAAGTACGGGTACTTCTGGTGGCGTTTTCACGGGACTGTGCTTTCAATTATTAAGAGTTCATGTTTACAGAGCTCAGAATGGGTGTCTAAAGCCTTTGAATCACGAGAATAGTTTTTGTGTTTACAATTTAGGAGGATTGGCTTTGGCGTTTTTTTTGTGTGAATCAGTTAAAATGGTGGCGGTTCCAGTAAATACTTCTAAGCAAACTGTCTAATTGTGGTAAAACTGTTAAAATACACAATGAGAGTTCCCAGAAATAATTAAGAACGTGTAATAAACACCTCAAGTACACGTAAATAGATTCTTACTACATTTACTGTCGAATTCAATCACGGAGGTTTCGAGTGGAAAGCTGTGAAATGACGAAAATACTGGTAATGTTTACAAGTCCGGGTACTTCTGGTGGCGTTTTCACGGGACTGTGCTTTCAATTATTAAGAGTTCATGTTTACAGAGCTCAGAATTGGTGTCTAAAGCCTTTGAATCACGAGAATAGTTTTTATGTTTACAATTTAGGAGGATTGGCTTTGGCGTATTTTTTGTGTGAATCAGTTAAAATGGTGGCGGTTCCACTAAAAAGTTCTAAGCAAACTGTCTAATTGTGGTAAAACTGTTAAAATACACAATGATAGTTCCCAGAAATGATTAAGAACGTGTAATAAACACCTCAAGTACACGTAAATAGATTCTTACTACATTTACTGTCGAATTCAATCACGGAGGTTTCCAGTGGAAAGCTGTGAAATGACGAAAATACTGGTAATGTTTACAAGTCCAGGTACTTCGGGTGGCATTTTCACGGGACTGGGCTTTCAATTATTACGAGTTCATGTTTACAGAGCTCAGATTTGGTGTCTAAAGCCTTGGAATGATGAGAATAGTTTTTATGTTTACAATTTAGGAGGATTTGCTTTGTCGTTTCTTTGTGTTAATCAGTTAAAATGGTGGCGGTTCCATTAACACTTCTAAGCAAACTGTCTAATTGTGGTAAAACTGTTAAAATACACAATGATAGTTCCCAGAAATAATTAAGAACGTGTAATAAACATCTCAAGTACACGTAAATAGATTTTTACTACATTTACTGTCGAATTCAATCACGGAGGTTTCGAGTGGAAAGCTGTGAAATGACGAAAATACTGGTAATATTGACAATTCCGGATACTTCGGGTGGATTTTTCACGGGACTGGGCTTTCAATTATTACGAGTTCATGTTTACAGAGCTCAGAATTGGTGTCTAAAGCCTTTGAATCACGAGAATAGTTTTTACGTTTACAATTTAGGAGGATTGGCTTTGGCATTTTTTTTGTGTGAATCAGTTAAAATGGTGGCGGTTCCAGTAAACAGTTCTAAGCAAACTGTCTAATTGTGGTAAAACTGTTAAAATACACAATGATAGTTCCCAGAAATGATTAAGAACGTGTAATAAACACCTCAAGTACACGTAAATAGATTCTTACTACATTTACTGTCGAATTCAATCACGGAGGTTTCGAGTGGAAAGCTGTGAAATGACGAAAATACTGGTAATGTTTACAAGTCCGGGTACTTCGGGTGGCTTTTTCACGGGACTGGGCTTTCAATTATTACGAGTTCATGTTTACAGAGCTCAGAATTGGTGTCTAAAGCCTTTGAATCACGAGAATAGTTTTTATGTTTACAATTTAGGAGGATTGGCTTTGGCGTATTTTTTGTGTGAATCAGTTAAAATGGTGGCGGTTCCAGTAAACAGTTCTAAGCAAACTGTCTAATTGTGGTAAAACTGTTAAAATACACAATGATAGTTCCCAGAAATGATTAAGAACGTGTAATAAACACCTCAAGTACACGTAAATAGATTCTTACTACATTTACTGTCGAATTCAACACGGGGGTTTCCAGTGGAAAGCTGTGAAATGACGAAAATACTGGTAATGTTTACAAGTACGCGTCCTTCTGGTGGCGTTTTCACGGGACTGTGCTTTCAAATATTAAGAGTTCATGTTTACAGAGCTCAGAATTGGTGTCTAAAGCCTTTGAATCACGACAATCGTTTTTGTGTTTACAATTTAGGAGGATTGGCTTTGGCGTTTTTTTTGTGTGAATCAGTCAAAATGGTGGCCGTTCCAGTAAATACTTCTAAGCAAACTGTCTAATTGTGGTAAAACTGTTAAAATACACAATGAGAGTTCCCAGAAATGATTAAGAACGTGTAATAAACATCTCAAGTACACGTAAATAGATTCTTACTACATTTACTGTCGAATTCAACACGGAGGTTTCCAGTGGAAAGCTGTGAAATGACGAAAATACTGGTAATGTTTACAAGTACGGGTACTTCTGGTGGCGTTTTCACGGGACTGTGCTTTCAAATATTAAGAGTTCATGTTTACAGAGCTCAGAATGGGTGTCTAAAGCCTTTGAATCACGAGAATAGTTTTTGTGTTTACAATTTAGGAGGATTGGCTTTGGCTTTTTTTTGTGTGAATCAGTTAAAATGGTGGCGGTTCCAGTAAATACTTCTAAGCAAACTGTCTAATTGTGGTAAAACTGTTAAAATACACAATGAGAGTTCCCAGAAATGATTAAGAACGTGTAATAAATATCTCAAGTACACGTAAATAGATTCTTACTACATTTACTGTCGAATTCAATCACGGAGGTTTCCAGTGGAAAGCTGTGAAATTACGAAAATACTGGTAATGTTTACAAGTCCGGGTACTTCTGGTGGCGTTTTCACGGGACTGTGCTTTCAATTATTAAGAGTTCATGTTTACAGAGCTCAGAATTGGTGTCTAAAGCCTTTGAATCACGAGAATAGTTTTTATGTTTACAATTTAGGAGGATTGGCTTTGGCGTATTTTTTGTGTGAATCAGTTAAAATGGTGGCGGTTCCAGTAAACAGTTCTAAGCAAACTGTCTAATTGTGGTAAAACTGTTAAAATACACAATGAGAGTTCCCAGAAATGATTAAGAACGTGTAATAAATATCTCAAGTACACGTAAATAGATTCTTACTACATTTACTGTCGAATTCAATCACGGAGATTTCGAGTGGAAAGCTGTGAAATGACGAAAATACTGGTAATGTTTACAAGTCCGGGTACTTCGGGTGGCTTTTTCACGGGACTGGGCTTTCAATTATTACGAGTTCATGTTTACAGAGCTCAGAATTGGTGTCTAAAGCCTTTGAATCACGAGAATAGTTTTTATGTTTACAATTTAGGAGGATTGGCTTTGGCATTTTTTTTGTGTGAATCAGTTAAAATGGTGGCGGTTCCAGTAAACAGTTCTAAGCAAACTGTCTAATTGTGGTAAAACTGTTAAAATACACAATGATAGTTCCCAGAAATGATTAAGAACGTGTAATAAACACCTCAAGTACACGTAAATAGATTCTTACTACATTTACTGTCGAATTCAATCACGGAGGTTTCCAGTGGAAAGCTGTGAAATGACGAAAATACTGGTAATGTTTACAAGTACGGGTACTTCTGGTGGCGTTTTCACGGGACTGTGCTTTCAAATATTAAGAGTTCATGTTTACAGAGCTCAGAATTGGTGTCTAAAGCCTTTGAATCACGACAATCGTTTTTGTGTTTACAATTTAGGAGGATTGGCTTTGGCGTTTTTTTTGTGTGAATCAGTCAAAATGGTGGCCGTTCCAGTAAATACTTCTAAGCAAACTGTCTAATTGTGGTAAAACTGTTAAAATACACAATGAGAGTTACCAGAAATGATTAAGAACGTGTAATAAACATCTCAAGTACACGTAAATAGATTCTTACTACATTTACTGTCGAATTCAACACGGAGGTTTCCAGTGGAAAGCTGTGAAATGACGAAAATACTGGTAATGTTTACAAGTACGGGTACTTCTGGTGGCGTTTTCACGGGACTGTGCTTTCAAATATTAAGAGTTCATGTTTACAGAGCTCAGAATGGGTGTCTAAAGCCTTTGAATCACGAGAATAGTTTTTGTGTTTACAATTTAGGAGGATTGGCTTTGGCGTTTTTTTTGTGTGAATCAGTTAAAATGGTGGCGGTTCCAGTAAATACTTCTAAGCAAACTGTCTAATTGTGGTAAAACTGTTAAAATACACAATGAGAGTTCCCAGAAATGATTAAGAACGTGTAATAAACCCGTCAAGTACACGTAAATAGATTCTTACTACATTTACTGTCGAATTCAATCACGGAGGTTTCCAGTGGAAAGCTGTGAAATTACGAAAATACTGGTAATGTTTAAAAGTCCGGGTACTTCTGGTGGCGTTTTCACGGGACTGTGCTTTCAATTATTAAGAGTTCATGTTTACAGAGCTCAGAATTGGTGTCTAAAGCCTTTGAATCACGAGAATAGTTTTTATGTTTACAATTTAGGAGGATTGGCTTTGGCGTATTTTTTGTGTGAATCAGTTAAAATGGTGGCGGTTCCAGTAAACAGTTCTAAGCAAACTGTCTAATTGTGGTAAAACTGTTAAAATACACAATGAGAGTTCCCAGAAATGATTAAGAACGTGTAATAAATATCTCAAGTACACGTAAATAGATTCTTACTACATTTACTGTCGAATTCAATCACGGAGGTTTCCAGTGGAAAGCTGTGAAATGACGAAAATACTCGTAATGTTTACAAGTCCGGGTACTTCGGGTGGCTTTTTCACGGGACTGGGCTTTCAATTATTACGAGTTCATGTTTACAGAGCTCAGAATTGGTGTCTAAAGCCTTTGAATCACGAGAATAGTTTTTATGTTTACAATTTAGGAGGATTGGCTTTGGCGTATTTTTTGTGTGAATCAGTTAAAATGGTGGCGGTTCCAGTAAACAGTTCTAAGCAAACTGTCTAATTGTGGTAAAACTGTTAAAATACACAATGAGAGTTCCCAGAAATGATTAAGAACGTGTAATAAACATCTCAAGTACACGTAAATAGATTCTTACTACATTTACTGTCGAATTCAACACGGAGGTTTCCAGTGGAAAGCTGTGAAATGACGAAAATACTGGTAATGTTTACAAGTACGGGTACTTCTGGTGGCGTTTTCACGGGACTGTGCTTTCAAATATTAAGAGTTCATGTTTACAGAGCTCAGAATGGGTGTCTAAAGCCTTTGAATCACGAGAATAGTTTTTGTGTTTACAATTTAGGAGGATTGGCTTTGGCTTTTTTTTGTGTGAATCAGTTAAAATGGTGGCGGTTCCAGTAAATACTTCTAAGCAAACTGTCTAATTGTGGTAAAACTGTTAAAATACACAATGAGAGTTCCCAGAAATGATTAAGAACGTGTAATAAATATCTCAAGTACACGTAAATAGATTCTTACTACATTTACTGTCGAATTCAATCACGGAGGTTTCCAGTGGAAAGCTGTGAAATTACGAAAATACTGGTAATGTTTACAAGTCCGGGTACTTCTGGTGGCGTTTTCACGGGACTGTGCTTTCAATTATTAAGAGTTCATGTTTACAGAGCTCAGAATTGGTGTCTAAAGCCTTTGAATCACGAGAATAGTTTTTATGTTTACAATTTAGGAGGATTGGCTTTGGCGTATTTTTTGTGTGAATCAGTTAAAATGGTGGCGGTTCCAGTAAACAGTTCTAAGCAAACTGTCTAATTGTGGTAAAACTGTTAAAATACACAATGAGAGTTCCCAGAAATGATTAAGAACGTGTAATAAATATCTCAAGTACACGTAAATAGATTCTTACTACATTTACTGTCGAATTCAATCACGGAGATTTCGAGTGGAAAGCTGTGAAATGACGAAAATACTGGTAATGTTTACAAGTCCGGGTACTTCGGGTGGCTTTTTCACGGGACTGGGCTTTCAATTATTACGAGTTCATGTTTACAGAGCTCAGAATTGGTGTCTAAAGCCTTTGAATCACGAGAATAGTTTTTATGTTTACAATTTAGGAGGATTGGCTTTGGCATTTTTTTTGTGTGAATCAGTTAAAATGGTGGCGGTTCCAGTAAACAGTTCTAAGCAAACTGTCTAATTGTGGTAAAACTGTTAAAATACACAATGATAGTTCCCAGAAATGATTAAGAACGTGTAATAAACACCTCAAGTACACGTAAATAGATTCTTACTACATTTACTGTCGAATTCAATCACGGAGGTTTCCAGTGGAAAGCTGTGAAATGACGAAAATACTGGTAATGTTTACAAGTACGGGTACTTCTGGTGGCGTTTTCACGGGACTGTGCTTTCAAATATTAAGAGTTCATGTTTACAGAGCTCAGAATTGGTGTCTAAAGCCTTTGAATCACGACAATCGTTTTTGTGTTTACAATTTAGGAGGATTGGCTTTGGCGTTTTTTTTGTGTGAATCAGTCAAAATGGTGGCCGTTCCAGTAAATACTTCTAAGCAAACTGTCTAATTGTGGTAAAACTGTTAAAATACACAATGAGAGTTACCAGAAATGATTAAGAACGTGTAATAAACATCTCAAGTACACGTAAATAGATTCTTACTACATTTACTGTCGAATTCAACACGGAGGTTTCCAGTGGAAAGCTGTGAAATGACGAAAATACTGGTAATGTTTACAAGTACGGGTACTTCTGGTGGCGTTTTCACGGGACTGTGCTTTCAAATATTAAGAGTTCATGTTTACAGAGCTCAGAATGGGTGTCTAAAGCCTTTGAATCACGAGAATAGTTTTTGTGTTTACAATTTAGGAGGATTGGCTTTGGCGTTTTTTTTGTGTGAATCAGTTAAAATGGTGGCGGTTCCAGTAAATACTTCTAAGCAAACTGTCTAATTGTGGTAAAACTGTTAAAATACACAATGAGAGTTCCCAGAAATGATTAAGAACGTGTAATAAACCCGTCAAGTACACGTAAATAGATTCTTACTACATTTACTGTCGAATTCAATCACGGAGGTTTCCAGTGGAAAGCTGTGAAATTACGAAAATACTGGTAATGTTTAAAAGTCCGGGTACTTCTGGTGGCGTTTTCACGGGACTGTGCTTTCAATTATTAAGAGTTCATGTTTACAGAGCTCAGAATTGGTGTCTAAAGCCTTTGAATCACGAGAATAGTTTTTATGTTTACAATTTAGGAGGATTGGCTTTGGCGTATTTTTTGTGTGAATCAGTTAAAATGGTGGCGGTTCCAGTAAACAGTTCTAAGCAAACTGTCTAATTGTGGTAAAACTGTTAAAATACACAATGAGAGTTCCCAGAAATGATTAAGAACGTGTAATAAATATCTCAAGTACACGTAAATAGATTCTTACTACATTTACTGTCGAATTCAATCACGGAGGTTTCGAGTGGAAAGCTGTGAAATGACGAAAATACTGGTAATGTTTACAAGTCCGGGTACTTCGGGTGGCTTTTTCACGGGACTGGGCTTTCAATTATTACGAGTTCATGTTTACAGAGCTCAGAATTGGTGTCTAAAGCCTTTGAATCACGAGAATAGTTTTTATGTTTACAATTTAGGAGGATTGGCTTTGGCGTATTTTTTGTGTGAATCAGTTAAAATGGTGGCGGTTCCAGTAAACAGTTCTAAGCAAACTGTCTAATTGTGGTAAAACTGTTAAAATACACAATGAGAGTTCCCAGAAATGATTAAGAACGTGTAATAAATATCTCAAGTACACGTAAATAGATTCTTACTACATTTACTGTCGAATTCAATCACGGAGGTTTCGAGTGGAAAGCTGTGAAATGACGAAAATACTGGTAACGTTTACAAGTACGGGTACTTCTGGTGGCGTTTTCACGGGACTGTGCTTTCAATTATTAAGAGTTCATGTTTACAGAGCTCAGAATGGGTGTCTAAAGCCTTTGAATCACGAGAATAGTTTTTGTGTTTACAATTTAGGAGGATTGGCTTTGGCGTTTTTTTTGTGTGAATCAGTTAAAATGGTGGCGGTTCCAGTAAATACTTCTAAGCAAACTGTCTAATTGTGGTAAAACTGTTAAAATACACAATGAGAGTTCCCAGAAATAATTAAGAACGTGTAATAAACACCTCAAGTACACGTAAATAGATTCTTACTACATTTACTGTCGAATTCAATCACGGAGGTTTCGAGTGGAAAGCTGTGAAATGACGAAAATACTGGTAATGTTTACAAGTCCGGGTACTTCTGGTGGCGTTTTCACGGGACTGTGCTTTCAATTATTAAGAGTTCATGTTTACAGAGCTCAGAATTGGTGTCTAAAGCCTTTGAATCACGAGAATAGTTTTTATGTTTACAATTTAGGAGGATTGGCTTTGGCGTATTTTTTGTGTGAATCAGTTAAAATGGTGGCGGTTCCACTAAAAAGTTCTAAGCAAACTGTCTAATTGTGGTAAAACTGTTAAAATACACAATGATAGTTCCCAGAAATGATTAAGAACGTGTAATAAACACCTCAAGTACACGTAAATAGATTCTTACTACATTTACTGTCGAATTCAATCACGGAGGTTTCCAGTGGAAAGCTGTGAAATGACGAAAATACTGGTAATGTTTACAAGTCCGGGTACTTCGGGTGGCATTTTCACGGGACTGGGCTTTCAATTATTACGAGTTCATGTTTACAGAGCTCAGATTTGGTGTCTAAAGCCTTGGAATGACGAGAATAGTTTTTATGTTTACAATTTAGGAGGATTTGCTTTGTCGTTTCTTTGTGTTAATCAGTTAAAATGGTGGCGGTTCCAGTAAACACTTCTAAGCAAACTGTCTAATTGTGGTAAAACTGTTAAAATACACAATGATAGTTCCCAGAAATAATTAAGAACGTGTAATAAACATCTCAAGTACACGTAAATAGATTTTTACTACATTTACTGTCGAATTCAATCACGGAGGTTTCGAGTGGAAAGCTGTGAAATGACGAAAATACTGGTAATATTGACAATTCCGGATACTTCGGGTGGATTTTTCACGGGACTGGGCTTTCAATTATTACGAGTTCATGTTTACAGAGCTCAGAATTGGTGTCTAAAGCCTTTGAATCACGAGAATAGTTTTTACGTTTACAATTTAGGAGGATTGGCTTTGGCATTTTTTTTGTGTGAATCAGTTAAAATGGTGGCGGTTCCAGTAAACAGTTCTAAGCAAACTGTCTAATTGTGGTAAAACTGTTAAAATACACAATGATAGTTCCCAGAAATGATTAAGAACGTGTAATAAACACCTCAAGTACACGTAAATAGATTCTTACTACATTTACTGTCGAATTCAATCACGGAGGTTTCGAGTGGAAAGCTGTGAAATGACGAAAATACTGGTAATGTTTACAAGTCCGGGTACTTCGGGTGGCTTTTTCACGGGACTGGGCTTTCAATTATTACGAGTTCATGTTTACAGAGCTCAGAATTGGTGTCTAAAGCCTTTGAATCACGAGAATAGTTTTTATGTTTACAATTTAGGAGGATTGGCTTTGGCGTATTTTTTGTGTGAATCAGTTAAAATGGTGGCGGTTCCAGTAAACAGTTCTAAGCAAACTGTCTAATTGTGGTAAAACTGTTAAAATACACAATGAGAGTTCCCAGAAATGATTAAGAACGTGTAATAAACATCTCAAGTACACGTAAATAGATTCTTACTACATTTACTGTCGAATTCAATCACGGAGGTTTCCAGTGGAAAGCTGTGAAATTACGAAAATACTGGTAATGTTTACAAGTCCGGGTACTTCTGGTGGCGTTTTCACGGGACTGTTCTTTCAATTATTAAGAGTTCATGTTTACAGAGCTCAGAATTGGTGTCTAAAGCCTTTGAATCACGAGAATAGTTTTTATGTTTACAATTTAGGAGGATTGGCTTTGGCGTATTTTTTGTGTGAATCAGTTAAAATGGTGGCGGTTCCAGTAAACAGTTCTAAGCAAACTGTCTAATTGTGGTAAAACTGTTAAAATACACAATGAGAGTTCCCAGAAATGATTAAGAACGTGTAATAAATATCTCAAGTACACGTAAATAGATTCTTACTACATTTACTGTCGAATTCAATCACGGAGGTTTCCAGTGGAAAGCTGTGAAATGACGAAAATACTGGTAATGTTTACAAGTCCGGGTACTTCGGGTGGCTTTTTCACGGGACTGGGCTTTCAATTATTACGAGTTCATGTTTACAGAGCTCAGAATTGGTGTCTAAAGCCTTTGAATAACGAGAATAGTTTTTATGTTTACAATTTAGGAGGATTGGCTTTGGCGTTTTTTTTGTGTGAATCCGTCAAAATGGTGGCCGTTCCAGTAAATACTTCTAAGCAAACTGTCTAATTGTGGTAAAACTGTTAAAATACACAATGAGAGTTCCCAGAAATGATTAAGAACGTGTAATAAACATCTCAAGTACACGTAAATAGATTCTTACTACATTTACTGTCGAATTCAACACGGAGGTTTCCAGTGGAAAGCTGTGAAATGACGAAAATACTGGTAATGTTTACAAGTACGGGTACTTCTGGTGGCGTTTTCACGGGACTGTGCTTTCAAATATTAAGAGTTCATGTTTACAGAGCTCAGAATGGGTGTCTAAAGCCTTTGAATCACGAGAATAGTTTTTGTGTTTACAATTTAGGAGGATTGGCTTTGGCTTTTTTTTGTGTGAATCAGTTAAAATGGTGGCGGTTCCAGTAAATACTTCTAAGCAAACTGTCTAATTGTGGTAAAACTGTTAAAATACACAATGAGAGTTCCCAGAAATGATTAAGAACGTGTAATAAACCCCTCAAGTACACGTAAATAGATTCTTACTACATTTACTGTCGAATTCAATCACGGAGGTTTCCAGTGGAAAGCTGTGAAATTACGAAAATACTGGTAATGTTTACAAGTCCGGGTACTTCTGGTGGCGTTTTCACGGGACTGTGCTTTCAATTATTAAGAGTTCATGTTTACAGAGCTCAGAATTGGTGTCTAAAGCCTTTGAATCACGAGAATAGTTTTTATGTTTACAATTTAGGAGGATTGGCTTTGGCATATTTTTTGTGTGAATCAGTTAAAATGGTGGCGGTTCCAGTAAACAGTTCTAAGCAAACTGTCTAATTGTGGTAAAACTGTTAAAATACACAATGATAGTTCCCAGGAATGATTAATAACGTGTAATAAACACCTCAAGTACACGTAAATAGATTCTTACTACATTTACTGTCGAATTCAATCACGGAGGTTTCGAGTGGAAAGCTGTGAAATGATGAAAATACTGGTAATGTTTACAAGTACCTGTACTTCTGGTGGCGTTTTCACGGGACTGTGCTTTCAAATATTAAGAGTTCATGTTTACAGAGCTCAGAATTGGTGTCTAAAGCCTTTGAATCACGACAATCGTTTTTGTGTTTACAATTTAGGAGGATTGGCTTTGGCGTTTTTTTTGTGTGAATCAGTCAAAATGGTGGCCGTTCCAGTAAATACTTCTAAGCAAACTGTCTAATTGTGGTAAAACTGTTAAAATACACAATGAGAGTTCCCAGAAATGATTAAGAACGTGTAATAAACATCTCAAGTACACGTAAATAGATTCTTACTACATTTACTGTCGAATTCAACACGGAGGTTTCCAGTGGAAAGCTGTGAAATGACGAAAATACTGGTAATGTTTACAAGTACGGGTACTTCTGGTGGCGTTTTCACGGGACTGTGCTTTCAAATATTAAGAGTTCATGTTTACAGAGCTCAGAATGGGTGTCTAAAGCCTTTGAATCACGAGAATAGTTTTTGTGTTTACAATTTAGGAGGATTGGCTTTGGCTTTTTTTTGTGTGAATCAGTTAAAATGGTGGCGGTTCCAGTAAATACTTCTAAGCAAACTGTCTAATTGTGGTAAAACTGTTAAAATACACAATGAGAGTTCCCAGAAATGATTAAGAACGTGTAATAAACCCCTCAAGTACACGTAAATAGATTCTTACTACATTTACTGTCGAATTCAATCACGGAGGTTTCGAGTGGAAAGCTGTGAAATGACGAAAATACTGGTAATATTGACAATTCCGGATACTTCGGGTGGATTTTCACGGGACTGTGCTTTCAAATATTAAGAGTTCATGTTTACAGAGCTCAGAATTGGTGTCTAAAGCCTTGGAATGACGAGAATAGTTTTTATGTTTACAATTTAGGAGGATTGGCTTTGGCTTTTTTTTGTGTGAATCAGTTAAAATGGTGGCGGTTCCAGTAAATACTTCTAAGCAAACTGTCTAATTGTGGTAAAACTGTTAAAATACACAATGAGAGTTCCCAGAAATGATTAAGAACGTGTAATAAATATCTCAAGTACACGTAAATAGATTCTTACTACATTTACTGTCGAATTCAATCACGGAGGTTTCGAGTGGAAAGCTGTGAAATGACGAAAATACTGGTAATGTTTACAAGTCCGGGTACTTCGGGTGGCTTTTTCACGGGACTGGGCTTTCAATTATTACGAGTTCATGTTTACAGAGCTCAGAATTGGTGTCTAAAGCCTTTGAATCACGAGAATAGTTTTTACGTTTACAATTTAGGAGGATTGGCTTTGGCATTTTTTTTGTGTGAATCAGTTAAAATGGTGGCGGTTCCAGTAAACAGTTCTAAGCAAACTGTCTAATTGTGGTAAAACTGTTAAAATACACAATGATAGTTCCCAGAAATGATTAAGAACGTGTAATAAACACCTCAAGTACACGTAAATAGATTCTTACTACATTTACTGTCGAATTCAATCACGGAGGTTTCGAGTGGAAAGCTGTGAAATGACGAAAATACTGGTAATGTTTACAAGTCCGGGTACTTCGGGTGGCTTTTTCACGGGACTGGGCTTTCAATTATTACGAGTTCATGTTTACAGAGCTCAGAATTGGTGTCTAAAGCCTTTGAATCACGAGAATAGTTTTTATGTTTACAATTTAGGAGGATTGGCTTTGGCGTATTTTTTGTGTGAATCAGTTAAAATGGTGGCGGTTCCAGTAAACAGTTCTAAGCAAACTGTCTAATTGTGGTAAAACTGTTAAAATACACAATGAGAGTTCCCAGAAATGATTAAGAACGTGT
Organism: Myotis daubentonii; assembly: GCF_963259705.1. Classification (NCBI taxonomy): domain Eukaryota; kingdom Metazoa; phylum Chordata; class Mammalia; order Chiroptera; family Vespertilionidae; genus Myotis; species Myotis daubentonii. The sequence continues at coordinate 97,470 of NC_081856.1, read as the reverse complement.
AATAAACATCTCAAGTACACGTAAATAGATTCTTACTACATTTACTGTCGAATTCAATCACGGAGGTTTCCAGTGGAAAGCTGTGAAATTACGAAAATACTGGTAATGTTTACAAGTCCGGGTACTTCTGGTGGCGTTTTCACGGGACTGTTCTTTCAATTATTAAGAGTTCATGTTTACAGAGCTCAGAATTGGTGTCTAAAGCCTTTGAATCACGAGAATAGTTTTTATGTTTACAATTTAGGAGGATTGGCTTTGGCGTATTTTTTGTGTGAATCAGTTAAAATGGTGGCGGTTCCAGTAAACAGTTCTAAGCAAACTGTCTAATTGTGGTAAAACTGTTAAAATACACAATGAGAGTTCCCAGAAATGATTAAGAACGTGTAATAAATATCTCAAGTACACGTAAATAGATTCTTACTACATTTACTGTCGAATTCAATCACGGAGGTTTCCAGTGGAAAGCTGTGAAATGACGAAAATACTGGTAATGTTTACAAGTCCGGGTACTTCGGGTGGCTTTTTCACGGGACTGGGCTTTCAATTATTACGAGTTCATGTTTACAGAGCTCAGAATTGGTGTCTAAAGCCTTTGAATAACGAGAATAGTTTTTATGTTTACAATTTAGGAGGATTGGCTTTGGCGTTTTTTTTGTGTGAATCCGTCAAAATGGTGGCCGTTCCAGTAAATACTTCTAAGCAAACTGTCTAATTGTGGTAAAACTGTTAAAATACACAATGAGAGTTCCCAGAAATGATTAAGAACGTGTAATAAACATCTCAAGTACACGTAAATAGATTCTTACTACATTTACTGTCGAATTCAACACGGAGGTTTCCAGTGGAAAGCTGTGAAATGACGAAAATACTGGTAATGTTTACAAGTACGGGTACTTCTGGTGGCGTTTTCACGGGACTGTGCTTTCAAATATTAAGAGTTCATGTTTACAGAGCTCAGAATGGGTGTCTAAAGCCTTTGAATCACGAGAATAGTTTTTGTGTTTACAATTTAGGAGGATTGGCTTTGGCTTTTTTTTGTGTGAATCAGTTAAAATGGTGGCGGTTCCAGTAAATACTTCTAAGCAAACTGTCTAATTGTGGTAAAACTGTTAAAATACACAATGAGAGTTCCCAGAAATGATTAAGAACGTGTAATAAACCCCTCAAGTACACGTAAATAGATTCTTACTACATTTACTGTCGAATTCAATCACGGAGGTTTCCAGTGGAAAGCTGTGAAATGACGAAAATACTGGTAATGTTTACAAGTACGGGTACTTCTGGTGGCGTTTTCACGGGACTGTGCTTTCAATTATTAAGAGTTCATGTTTACAGAGCTCAGAATTGGTGTCTAAAGCCTTTGAATCACGAGAATAGTTTTTATGTTTACAATTTAGGAGGATTGGCTTTGGCATTTTTTTTGTGTGAATCAGTTAAAATGGTGGCGGTTCCAGTAAACAGTTCTAAGCAAACTGTCTAATTGTGGTAAAACTGTTAAAATACACAATGATAGTTCCCAGAAATGATTAAGAACGTGTAATAAACACCTCAAGTACACGTAAATAGATTCTTACTACATTTACTGTCGAATTCAATCACGGAGGTTTCGAGTGGAAAGCTGTGAAATGATGAAAATACTGGTAATGTTTACAAGTACGGGTACTTCTGGTGGCGTTTTCACGGGACTGTGCTTTCAAATATTAAGAGTTCATGTTTACAGAGCTCAGAATTGGTGTCTAAAGCCTTTGAATCACGACAATCGTTTTTGTGTTTACAATTTAGGAGGATTGGCTTTGGCGTTTTTTTTGTGTGAATCAGTCAAAATGGTGGCCGTTCCAGTAAATACTTCTAAGCAAACTGTCTAATTGTGGTAAAACTGTTAAAATACACAATGAGAGTTCCCAGAAATGATTAAGAACGTGTAATAAACATCTCAAGTACACGTAAATAGATTCTTACTACATTTACTGTCGAATTCAACACGGAGGTTTCCAGTGGAAAGCTGTGAAATGACGAAAATACTGGTAATGTTTACAAGTACGGGTACTTCTGGTGGCGTTTTCACGGGACTGTGCTTTCAAATATTAAGAGTTCATGTTTACAGAGCTCAGAATGGGTGTCTAAAGCCTTTGAATCACGAGAATAGTTTTTGTGTTTACAATTTAGGAGGATTGGCTTTGGCTTTTTTTTGTGTGAATCAGTTAAAATGGTGGCGGTTCCAGTAAATACTTCTAAGCAAACTGTCTAATTGTGGTAAAACTGTTAAAATACACAATGAGAGTTCCCAGAAATGATTAAGAACGTGTAATAAACCCCTCAAGTACACGTAAATAGATTCTTACTACATTTACTGTCGAATTCAATCACGGAGTTTTCCAGTGGAAAGCTGTGAAATGACGAAAATACTCGTAATGTTTACAAGTCCGGGTACTTCGGGTGGCTTTTTCACGGGACTGGGCTTTCAATTATTACGAGTTCATGTTTACAGAGCTCAGAATTGGTGTCTAAAGCCTTTGAATAACGAGAATAGTTTTTATGTTTACAATTTAGGAGGATTGGCTTTGGCGTTTTTTTTGTGTGAATCAGTCAAAATGGTGGCCGTTCCAGTAAATACTTCTAAGCAAACTGTCTAATTGTGGTAAAACTGTTAAAATACACAATGAGAGTTCCCAGAAATGATTAAGAACGTGTAATAAACATCTCAAGTACACGTAAATAGATTCTTACTACATTTACTGTCGAATTCAACACGGAGGTTTCCAGTGGAAAGCTGTGAAATGACGAAAATACTGGTAATGTTTACAAGTCCGGGTACTTCTGGTGGCGTTTTCACGGGACTGTGCTTTCAAATATTAAGAGTTCATGTTTACAGAGCTCAGAATGGGTGTCTAAAGCCTTTGAATCACGAGAATAGTTTTTGTGTTTACAATTTAGGAGGATTGGCTTTGGCTTTTTTTTGTGTGAATCAGTTAAAATGGTGGCGGTTCCAGTAAATACTTCTAAGCAAACTGTCTAATTGTGGTAAAACTGTTAAAATACACAATGAGAGTTCCCAGAAATGATTAAGAACGTGTAATAAACCCCTCAAGTACACGTAAATAGATTCTTACTACATTTACTGTCGAATTCAATCACGGAGGTTTCCAGTGGAAAGCTGTGAAATTACGAAAATACTGGTAATATTTACAAGTCCGGGTACTTCTGGTGGCGTTTTCACGGGACTGTGCTTTCAATTATTAAGAGTTCATGTTTACAGAGCTCAGAATGGGTGTCTAAAGCCTTTGAATCACGAGAATAGTTTTTATGTTTACAATTTAGGAGGATTGGCTTTGGCGTATTTTTTGTGTGAATCAGTTAAAATGGTGGCGGTTCCAGTAAACAGTTCTAAGCAAACTGTCTAATTGTGGTAAAACTGTTAAAATACACAATGAGAGTTCCCAGAAATGATTAAGAACGTGTAATAAATATCTCAAGTACACGTAAATAGATTCTTACTACATTTACTGTCGAATTCAATCACGGAGGTTTCCAGTGGAAAGCTGTGAAATGACGAAAATACTGGTAATGTTTACAAGTCCGGGTACTTCGGGTGGCTTTTTCACGGGACTGGGCTTTCAATTATTACGAGTTCATGTTTACAGAGCTCAGAATTGGTGTCTAAAGCCTTTGAATAACGAGAATAGTTTTTATGTATACAATTTAGGAGGATTGGCTTTGGCATTTTTTTTGTGTGAATCAGTTAAAATGGTGGCGGTTCCAGTAAACAGTTCTAAGCAAACTGTCTAATTGTGGTAAAACTGTTAAAATACACAATGATAGTTCCCAGAAATGATTAAGAACGTGTAATAAACACCTCAAGTACACATAAATAGATTCTTACTACATTTACTGTCGAATTCAACACGGAGGTTTCCAGTGGAAAGCTGTGAAATGACGAAAATACTGGTAATGTTTACAAGTACGGGTCCTTCAGGTGGCGATTTCACGGGACTGTGCTTTCAAATATTAAGAGTTCATGTTTACAGAGCTCAGAATGGGTGTCTAAAGCCTTTGAATCACGAGAATAGTTTTTGTGTTTACAATTTAGGAGGATTGGCTTTGGCGTTTTTTTTGTGTGAATCAGTTAAAATGGTGGCGGTTCCAGTAAATACTTCTAAGCAAACTGTCTAATTGTGGTAAAACTGTTAAAATACACAATGAGAGTTCCCAGAAATGATTAAGAACGTGTATTAAACCCCTCAAGTACACGTAAATAGATTCTTACTACATTTACTGTCGAATTCAATCACGGAGGTTTCCAGTGGAAAGCTGTGAAATTACGAAAATACTGGTAATGTTTACAAGTCCGGGTATTTCTGGTGGCGTTTTCACGGGACTGTGCTTTCAATTATTAAGAGTTCATGTTTACAGAGCTCAGAATTGGTGTCTAAAGCCTTTGAATCACGAGAATAGTTTTTGTGTTTACAATTTAGGAGGATTGGCTTTGGCTTTTTTTTGTGTGAATCAGTTAAAATGGTGGCGGTTCCAGTAAATACTTCTAAGCAAACTGTCTAATTGTGGTAAAACTGTTAAAATACACAATGAGAGTTCCCAGAAATGATTAAGAACGTGTAATAAACCCCTCAAGTACACGTAAATAGATTCTTACTACATTTACTGTCGAATTCAATCACGGAGGTTTCCAGTGGAAAGCTGTGAAATTACGAAAATACTGGTAATGTTTACAAGTCCGGGTACTTCTGGTGGCGTTTTCACGGGACTGTGCTTTCAATTATTAAGAGTTCCTGTTTACAGAGCTCAGAATTGGTGTCTAAAGCCTTTGAATCACGAGAATAGTTTTTATGTTTACAATTTAGGAGGATTGGCTTTGGCGTATTTTTTGTGTGAATCAGTTAAAATGGTGGCGGTTCCACTAAAAAGTTCTAAGCAAACTGTCTAATTGTGGTAAAACTGTTAAAATACACAATGATAGTTCCCAGAAATGATTAAGAACGTGTAATAAACACATCAAGTACACGTAAATAGATTCTTACTACATTTACTGTCGAATTCAATCACGGAGGTTTCCAGTGGAAAGCTGTGAAATGACGAAAATACTGGTAATGTTTACAAGTCCGGGTACTTCGGGTGGGTTTTTCGACGGGACTGGGCTTTCAATTATTACGAGTTCATGTTTACAGAGCTCAGATTTGGTGTCTAAAGCCTTGGAATGACGAGAATAGTTTTTATGTTTACAATTTAGGAGGATTTGCTTTGTTGTTTCTTTGTGTTAATCAGTTAAAATGGTGGCGGTTCCAGTAAACACTTCTAAGCAAACTGTCTAATTGTGGTAAAACTGTTAAAATGCACAATGATAGTTCCCAGAAATAATTAAGAACGTGTAATAAACATCTCAAGTACACGTAAATAGATTTTTACTACATTTACTGTCGAATTCAATCACGGAGGTTTCGAGTGGAAAGCTGTGAAATGACGAAAATACTGGTAATATTGACAATTCCGGATACTTCGGGTGGATTTTCACGGGACTGTGCTTTCAAATATTAAGAGTTCATGTTTACAGAGCTCAGAATTGGTGTCTAAAGCCTTGGAATGACGAGAATAGTTTTTATGTTTACAATTTAGGAGGATTGGCTTTGGCTTTTTTTTGTGTGAATCAGTTAAAATGGTGGCGATTCCAGTAAATACTTCTAAGCAAACTGTCTAATTGTGGTAAAACTGTTAAAATACACAATGAGAGTTCCCAGAAATGATTAAGAACGTGTCATAAACATCTCAAGTACACGTAAATAGATTCTTACTACATTTACTATCGAATTCAACACGGAGGTTTCCAGTGGAAAGCTGTGAAATGACGAAAATACTGGTAAGGTTTACAAGTACGGGTACTTCTGGTGGCGTTTTCACGGGACTGTGCTTTCAAATATTAAGAGTTCATGTTTACAGAGCTCAGAATTGGTGTCTAAAGCCTTTGAATCACGAGAATAGTTTTTATGTTTACAATTTAGGAGGATTGGCTTTGGCGTATTTTTTGTGTGAATCAGTTAAAATGGTGGCGGTTCCACTAAAAAGTTCTAAGCAAACTGTCTAATTGTGGTAAAACTGTTAAAATACACAATGATAGTTCCCAGAAATGATTAAGAACGTGTAATAAACACCTCAAGTACACGTAAATAGATTCTTACTACATTTACTGTCGAATTCAATCACGGAGTTTTCCAGTGGAAAGCTGTGAAATGACGAAAATACTGGTAATGTTTACTAGTCCGGGTACTTCGGGTGGCTTTTTCACGGGACTGGGCTTTCAATTATTACGAGTTCATGTTTACAGAGCTCAGATTTGGTGTCTAAAGCCTTGGAATGACGAGAATAGTTTTTATGTTTACAATTTAGGAGGATTTGCTTTGTCGTTTCTTTGTGTTAATCAGTTAAAATGGTGGCGGTTCCAGTAAACACTTCTAAGCAAACTGTCTAATTGTGGTAAAACTGTTAAAATACACAATGAGAGTTCCCAGAAATGATTAAGAACGTGTAATAAACATCTCAAGTACACGTAAATAGATTCTTACTACATTTACTGTCGAATTCAATCACGGAGGTTTCGAGTGGAAAGCTGTGAAATGACGAAAATACTGGTAATGTTTACAAGTCCGGGTACTTCGGGTGGCTTTTTCACGGACTGGGCTTTCAATTATTAAGAGTTCATGTTTACAGAGCTCAGAATTGGTGTCTAAAGCCTTTGAATCACGAGAATAGTTTTTATGTTTACAATTTAGGAGGATTGGCTTTGGCATTTTTTTTGTGTGAATCAGTTAAAATGGTGGCGGTTCCAGTAAACAGTTCTAAGCAAACTGTCTAATTGTGGTAAAACTGTTAAAATACACAATGATAGTTCCCAGAAATGATTAAGAACGTGTAATAAACACCTCAAGTACACGTAAATAGATTCTTACTACATTTACTGTCGAATTCAACACGGAGGTTTCCAGTGGAAAGCTGTGAAATGACGAAAATACTGGTAATGTTTACAAGTACGGGTACTTCTGGTGGCGTTTTCACGGGACTGTGCTTTCAAATATTAAGAGTTCATGTTTACAGAGCTCAGAATTGGTGTCTAAAGCCTTTGAATCACGAGAATAGTTTTTGTGTTTACAATTTAGGAGGATTGGCTTTGACGTTTTTTTTTGTGTGAATCAGTTAAAATGGTGGCGGTTCCAGTAAATACTTCTAAGCAAACTGTCTAATTGTGGTAAAACTGTTAAAATACACAATGAGAGTTCCCAGAAATGATTAAGAATGTGTAATAAACCCCTCAAGTACACGTAAATAGATTCTTACTACATTTACTGTTGAATTCAATCACGGAGGTTTCCAGTGGAAAGCTGTGAAATGACGAAAATACTGGTAATGTTTACAAGTCCGGGTACTTCGGGTGGCATTTTCACGGGACTGTGCTTTCAATTATTACGAGTTCATGTTTACAGAGCTCAGAATTGGTGTCTAAAGCCTTTGAATCACGAGAATAGTTTTTATGTTTACAATTTAGGAGGATTGGCTTTGGCATTTTTTTTGTGTGAATCAGTTAAAATGGTGGCGGTTCCAGTAAACAGTTCTAAGCAAACTGTCTAATTGTGGTAAAACTGTTAAAATACACAATGATAGTTCCCAGAAATGATTAAGAACGTGTAATAAACCCCTCAAGTATACGTAAATAGATTCTTACTACATTTACTGTCGAATTCAATCACGGAAGTTTCGAGTGGAAAGCTGTGAAATGACGAAAATACTGGTAATGTTTACAAGTCCGGGTACTTCGGGTGGATTTTCACGGGACTGTGCTTTCAAATATTAAGAGTTCATGTTTACAGAGCTCAGAATTGGTGTCTAAAGCCTTTGAATCACGAGAATAGTTTTTGTGTTTACAATTTAGGAGGAATGCTTTGGCGTTTTTTTTGTGTGAATCAGTCAAAATGGTGGCCGTTCCAGTAAATACTTCTAAGCAAACTGTCTAATTGTGGTAAAACTGTTAAAATACACAATGAGAGTTCCCAGAAATGATTAAGAACGTGTAATAAACATCTCAAGTACACGTAAATAGATTCTTACTACATTTACTGTCGAATTCAATCACGGAGGTTTCGAGTGGAAAGCTGTGAAATGACGAAAATACTGGTAATGTTTACAAGTACGGGTACTTCTGGTGGCGTTTTCACGGGACTGTGCTTTCAATTATTACGAGTTCATGTTTACAGAGCTCAGAATTGGTGTCTAAAGCCTTTGAATCACGAGAATAGTTTTTATGTTTACAATTTAGGAGGATTGGCTTTGGCGTATTTTTTGTGTGAATCAGTTAAAATGGTGGCGGTTCCACTAAAAAGTTCTAAGCAAACTGTCTAATTGTGGTAAAACTGTTAAAATACACAATGATAGTTCCCAGAAATGATTAAGAATGTGTAATAAACACCTCAAGTACACGTAAATAGATTCTTACTACATTTACTGTCGAATTCAATCACGGAGGTTTCCAGTGGAAAGCTGTGAAATGACGAAAATACTGGTAATGTTTACAAGTCCGGGTATTTCGGGTGGCTTTTTCACGGGACTGGGCTTTCAATTATTACGAGTTCATGTTTACAGAGCTCAGATTTGGTGTCTAAAGCCTTGGAATGACGAGAATAGTTTTTATGTTTACAATTTAGGAGGATTTGCTTTGTCGTTTCTTTGTGTTAATCAGTTAAAATGGTGGCGGTTCCAGTAAACACTTCTAAGCAAACTGTCTAATTGTGGTAAAACTGTTAAAATACACAATGAGAGTTCCCAGAAATGATTAAGAACGTGTAATAAACATCTCAAGTACACGTAAATAGATTCTTACTACATTTACTGTCGAATTCAACACGGAGGTTTCCAGTGGAAAGCTGTGAAATGACGAAAATACTGGTAATGTTTACAAGTACGGGTACTTCTGGTGGCGTTTTCACGGGACTGTGCTTTCAAATATTAAGAGTTCATGTTTACAGAGCTCAGAATGGGTGTCTAAAGCCTTTGAATCACGAGAATAGTTTTTGTGTTTACAATTTAGGAGGATTGGCTTTGGCGATTTTTTTGTGTGAATCAGTTAAAATGGTGGCGGTTCCAGTAAATACTTCTAAGCAAACTGTCTAATTGTGGTAAAACTGTTAAAATACACAATGAGAGTTCCCAGAAATGATTAAGAACGTGTAATAAACCCCTCAAGTACACGTAAATAGATTCTTACTACATTTACTGTCGAATTCAATCACGGAGGTTTCCAGTGGAAAGCTGTGAAATTACGAAAATACTGGTAGTGTTTACAAGTCCGGGTACTTCTGCTGGCGTTTTCACGGGACTGTGCTTTCAATTATTACGAGTTCATGTTTACAGAGCTCAGAATTGGTGTCTAAAGCCTTTGAATCACGAGAATAGTTTTTATGTTTACAATTTAGGAGGATTGGCTTTGGCATTTTTTTTGTGTGAATCAGTTAAAATGGTGGCGGTTCCAGTAAACAGTTCTAAGCAAACTGTCTAATTGTGGTAAAACTGTTAAAATACACAATGATAGTTCCCAGAAATGATTAAGAACGTGTAATAAACCCCTCAAGTACACGTAAATAGATTCTTACTACATTTACTGTCGAATTCAATCACGGAAGTTTCGAGTGGAAAGCTGTGAAATGACGAAAATACTGGTAATGTTTACAAGTCCGGGTACTTCGGGTGGCGTTTTCACGGGACTGTGCTTTCAATTATTAAGAGTTCATGTTTACAGAGCTCAGAATTGGTGTCTAAAGCCTTTGAATCACGAGAATAGTTTTTATGTTTTCAATTTAGGAGGATTGGCTTTGGCGTATTTTTTGTGTGAATCAGTTAAAATGGTGGCGGTTCCAGTAAATACTTCTAAGCAAACTGTCTAATTGTGGTAAAACTGTTAAAATACACAATGAGAGTTTCCAGAAATGATTAAGAACGTGTAATAAACCCCTCAAGTACACGTAAATAGATTCTTACTACATTTACTGTCGAATTCAATCACGGAGGTTTCGAGTGGAAAGCTGTGAAATGACGAAAATACTGGTAATGTTTACAAGTCCGGGTACTTCTGCTGGCGTTTTCACGGGACTGTGCTTTCAATTATTAAGAGTTCATGTTTACAGAGCTCAGAATTGGTGTCTAAAGCCTTTGAATCACGAGAATAGTTTTTATGTTTACAATTTAGGAGGATTGGCTTTGGCGTATTTTTTGTGTGAATCAGTTAAAATGGTGGCGGTTCCACTAAAAAGTTATAAGCAAACTGTCTAATTGTGGTAAAACTGTTAAAATACACAATGATAGTTCCCAGAAATGATTAAGAACGTGTAATAAACACCTCAAGTACACGTAAATAGATTCTTACTACATTTACTGTCGAATTCAATCACGGAGGTTTCCAGTGGAAAGCTGTGAAATGACGAAAATTCTGGTAATGTTTACAAGTCCGGGTACTTCGGGTGGGTTTTTCACGGGACTGGGCTTTCAATTATTACGAGTTCATGTTTACAGAGCTCAGATTTGGTGTCTAAAGCCTTTGAATCACGAGAATAGTTTTTGTGTTTACAATTTAGGAGGATTGGCTTTGGCGTTTTTTTTGTGTGAATCAGTCAAAATGGTGGCCGTTCCAGTAAATACTTCTAAGCAAACTGTCTAATTGTGGTAAAACTGTTAAAATACACAATGAGAGTTCCCAGAAATGATTAAGAACGTGTAATAAACATCTCAAGTACATGTAAATAGATTCTTACTACATTTACTGTCGAATTCAACACGGAGGTTTCCAGTGGAAAGCTGTGAAATGACGAAAATACTGGTAATGTTTACAAGTACGGGTACTTCTGGTGGCGTTTTCACGGGACTGTGCTTTCAAATATTAAGAGTTCATGTTTACAGAGCTCAGAATGGGTGTCTAAAGCCTTTGAATCACGAGAATAGTTTTTGTGTTTACAATTTAGGAGGATTGGCTTTGGCGTTTTTTTTGTGTGAATCAGTTAAAATGGTGGCGGTTCCAGTAAATACTTCTAAGCAAACTGTCTAATTGTGGTAAAACTGTTAAAATACACAATGAGAGTTCCCAGAAATGATTAAGAACGTGTAATAAACCCCTCAAGTACACGTAAATAGATTCTTACTACATTTACTGTCGAATTCAATCACGGAGGTTTCGAGTGGAAAGCTGTGAAATGACGAAAATACTGGTAATGTTTACAAGTACGGGTACTTCTGGTGGCGTTTTCACGGGACTGTGCTTTCAATTATTACGAGTTCATGTTTACAGAGCTCAGAATTGGTGTCTAAAGCCTTTGAATCACGAGAATAGTTTTTATGTTTACAATTTAGGAGGATTGGCTTTGGCGTATTTTTTGTGTGAATCAGTTAAAATGGTGGCGGTTCCACTAAAAAGTTCTAAGCAAACTGTCTAATTGTGGTAAAACTGTTAAAATACACAATGATAGTTCCCAGAAATGATTAAGAATGTGTAATAAACACCTCAAGTACACGTAAATAGATTCTTACTACATTTACTGTCGAATTCAATCACGGAGGTTTCCAGTGGAAAGCTGTGAAATGACGAAAATACTGGTAATGTTTACAAGTCCGGGTACTTCGGGTGGCTTTTTCACGGGACTGGGCTTTCAATTATTACGAGTTCATGTTTACAGAGCTCAGATTTGGTGTCTAAAGCCTTGGAATGATGAGAATAGTTTTTATGTTTACAATTTAGGAGGATTTGCTTTGTCGTTTCTTTGTGTTAATCAGTTAAAATGGTGGCGGTTCCAGTAAACACTTCTAAGCAAACTGTCTATTGTGGTAAAACTGTTAAAATACACAATGATAGTTCCCAGAAATAATTAAGAACGTGTAATAAACATCTCAAGTACACGTAAATAGATTTTTACTACATTTACTGTCGAATTCAATCACGGAGGTTTCGAGTGGAAAGCTGTGAAATGACGAAAATACTGGTAATATTGACAATTCCGGATACTTCGGGTGGATTTTCACGGGACTGTGCTTTCAAATATTAAGAGTTCATGTTTACAGAGCTCAGAATTGGTGTCTAAAGCCTTGGAATGACGAGAATAGTTTTTATGTTTACAATTTAGGAGGATTGGCTTTGGCTTTCTTTTGTGTGAATCAGTTAAAATGGTGGCGGTTCCAGTAAATACTTCTAAGCAAACTGTCTAATTGTGGTAAAACTGTTAAAATACACAATGAGAGTTCCCAGAAATGATTAAGAACGTGTAATAAACATCTCAAGTACACGTAAATAGATTCTTACTACATTTACTGTCGAATTCAACACGGAGGTTTCCAGTGGAAAGCTGTGAAATTACGAAAATACTGGTAGTGTTTACAAGTCCGGGTACTTCTGCTGGCGTTTTCACGGGACTGTGCTTTCAATTATTACGAGTTCATGTTTACAGAGCTCAGAATTGGTGTCTAAAGCCTTTGAATCACGAGAATAGTTTTTATGTTTACAATTTAGGAGGATTGGCTTTGGCATTTTTTTTGTGTGAATCAGTTAAAATGGTGGCGGTTCCAGTAAACAGTTCTAAGCAAACTGTCTAATTGTGGTAAAACTGTTAAAATACACAATGATAGTTCCCAGAAATGATTAAGAACGTGTAATAAACCCCTCAAGTACACGTAAATAGATTCTTACTACATTTACTGTCGAATTCAATCACGGAAGTTTCGAGTGGAAAGCTGTGAAATGACGAAAATACTGGTAATGTTTACAAGTCCGGGTACTTCGGGTGGCGTTTTCACGGGACTGTGCTTTCAATTATTAAGAGTTCATGTTTACAGAGCTCAGAATTGGTGTCTAAAGCCTTTGAATCACGAGAATAGTTTTTATGTTTTCAATTTAGGAGGATTGGCTTTGGCGTATTTTTTGTGTGAATCAGTTAAAATGGTGGCGGTTCCAGTAAATACTTCTAAGCAAACTGTCTAATTGTGGTAAAACTGTTAAAATACACAATGAGAGTTTCCAGAAATGATTAAGAACGTGTAATAAACCCCTCAAGTACACGTAAATAGATTCTTACTACATTTACTGTCGAATTCAATCACGGAGGTTTCGAGTGGAAAGCTGTGAAATGACGAAAATACTGGTAATGTTTACAAGTCCGGGTACTTCTGCTGGCGTTTTCACGGGACTGTGCTTTCAATTATTAAGAGTTCATGTTTACAGAGCTCAGAATTGGTGTCTAAAGCCTTTGAATCACGAGAAATTTTTTATGTTTACAATTTAGGAGGATTGGCTTTGGCGTATTTTTTGTGTGAATCAGTTAAAATGGTGGCGGTTCCACTAAAAAGTTATAAGCAAACTGTCTAATTGTGGTAAAACTGTTAAAATACACAATGATAGTTCCCAGAAATGATTAAGAACGTGTAATAAACACCTCAAGTACACGTAAATAGATTCTTACTACATTTACTGTCGAATTCAATCACGGAGGTTTCCAGTGGAAAGCTGTGAAATGACGAAAATTCTGGTAATGTTTACAAGTCCGGGTACTTCGGGTGGGTTTTTCACGGGACTGGGCTTTCAATTATTACGAGTTCATGTTTACAGAGCTCAGATTTGGTGTCTAAAGCCTTTGAATCACGAGAATAGTTTTTGTGTTTACAATTTAGGAGGATTGGCTTTGGCGTTTTTTTTGTGTGAATCAGTCAAAATGGTGGCCGTTCCAGTAAATACTTCTAAGCAAACTGTCTATTGTGGTAAAACTGTTAAAATACACAATGATAGTTCCCAGAAATAATTAAGAACGTGTAATAAACATCTCAAGTACACGTAAATAGATTTTTACTACATTTACTGTCGAATTCAATCACGGAGGTTTCGAGTGGAAAGCTGTGAAATGACGAAAATACTGGTAATATTGACAATTCCGGATACTTCGGGTGGATTTTCACGGGACTGTGCTTTCAAATATTAAGAGTTCATGTTTACAGAGCTCAGAATTGGTGTCTAAAGCCTTGGAATGACGAGAATAGTTTTTATGTTCACAATTTAGGAGGATTGGCTTTGGCTTTCTTTTGTGTGAATCAGTTAAAATGGTGGCGGTTCCAGTAAATACTTCTAAGCAAACTGTCTAATTGTGGTAAAACTGTTAAAATACACAATGAGAGTTCCCAGAAATGATTAAGAACGTGTAATAAACATCTCAAGTACACGTAAATAGATTCTTACTACATTTACTGTCGAATTCAACACGGAGGTTTCCAGTGGAAAGCTGTGAAATGACGAAAATACTGGTAAGGTTTACAAGTACGGGTACTTCTTGTGGCGTTTTCACGGGACTGTGCTTTCAAATATTAAGAGTTCATGTTTACAGAGCTCAGAATTGGTGTCTAAAGCCTTTGAATCACGAGAATAGTTTTTGTGTTTACAATTTAGGAGGATTGGCTTTGGCGTTTTTTTTGTGTGAATCAGTCAAAATGGTGGCCGTTCCAGTAAATACTTCTAAGCAAACTGTCTAATTGTGGTAAAACTGTTAAAATACACAATGAGAGTTCCCAGAAATGATTAAGAACGTGTAATAAACATCTCAAGTACACGTAAATAGATTCTTACTACATTTACTGTCGAATTCAATCACGGAGGTTTCCAGTGGAAAGCTGTGAAATGACGAAAATACTGGTAATGTTTACAAGTCCGGGTACTTCTGGTGGCGTTTTCACGGGACTGTGCTTTCAATTATTAAGAGTTCATGTTTACAGAGCTCAGAATTGGTGTCTAAAGCCTTTGAATCACGAGAATAGTTTTTATGTTTCCAATTTAGGAGGATTGGCTTTGGCGTATTTTTTGTGTGAATCAGTTAAAATGGTGGCGGTTCCACTAAAAAGTTCTAAGCAAACTGTCTAATTGTGGTAAAACTGTTAAAATACACAATGATAGTTCCCAGAAATGATTAAGAACGTGTAATAAACACCTCAAGTACACGTAAATAGATTCTTACTACATTTACTGTCGAATTCAATCACGGAGGTTTCCAGTGGAAAGCTGTGAAATGACGAAAATTCTGGTAATGTTTACAAGTCCGGGTACTTCGGGTGTGTTTTTCACGGGACTGGGCTTTCAATTATTACGAGTTCATGTTTACAGAGCTCAGATTTGGTGTCTAAAGCCTTTGAATCACGAGAATAGTTTTTGTGTTTACAATTTAGGAGGATTGGCTTTGGCGTTTTTTTTGTGTGAATCAGTCAAAATGGTGGCCGTTCCAGTAAATACTTCTAAGCAAACTGTCTAATTGTGGTAAAACTGTTAAAATACACAATGAGAGTTCCCAGAAATGATTAAGAACGTGTAATAAACATCTCAAGTACACGTAAATAGATTCTTACTACATTTACTGTCGAATTCAACACGGAGGTTTCCAGTGGAAAGCTGTGAAATGACGAAAATACTGGTAATGTTTACAAGTACGGGTACTTCTGGTGGCGTTTTCACGGGACTGTGCTTTCAAATATTAAGAGTTCATGTTTACAGATCTCAGAATGGGTGTCTAAAGCCTTTGAATCACGAGAATAGTTTTTGTGTTTACAATTTAGGAGGATTGGCTTTGGCGTTTTTTTTGTGTGAATCAGTTAAAATGGTGGCGGTTCCAGTAAATACTTCTAAGCAAACTGTCTAATTGTGGTAAAACTGTTAAAATACACAATGAGAGTTCCCAGAAATGATTAAGAACGTGTAATAAACCCCTCAAGTACACGTAAATAGATTCTTACTACATTTACTGTCGAATTCAATCACGGAGGTTTCCAGTGGAAAGCTGTGAAATGACGAAAATACTGGTAATGTTTACAAGTCCGGGTACTTCGGGTGGCTTTTTCACGGGACTGGGCTTTCAATTATTACGAGTTCATGTTTACAGAGCTCAGATTTGGTGTCTAAAGCCTTGGAATGATGAGAATAGTTTTTATGTTTACAATTTAGGAGGATTTGCTTTGTCGTTTCTTTGTGTTAATCAGTTAAAATGGTGGCGGTTCCAGTAAACACTTCTAAGCAAACTGTCTATTGTGGTAAAACTGTTAAAATACACAATGATAGTTCCCAGAAATAATTAAGAACGTGTAATAAACATCTCAAGTACACGTAAATAGATTTTTACTACATTTACTGTCGAATTCAATCACGGAGGTTTCGAGTGGAAAGCTGTGAAATGACGAAAATACTGGTAATATTGACAATTCCGGATACTTCGGGTGGATTTTCACGGGACTGTGCTTTCAAATATTAAGAGTTCATGTTTACAGAGCTCAGAATTGGTGTCTAAAGCCTTGGAATGACGAGAATAGTTTTTATGTTTACAATTTAGGAGGATTGGCTTTGGCTTTCTTTTGTGTGAATCAGTTAAAATGGTGGCGGTTCCAGTAAATACTTCTAAGCAAACTGTCTAATTGTGGTAAAACTGTTAAAATACACAATGAGAGTTCCCAGAAATGATTAAGAACGTGTAATAAACATCTCAAGTACACGTAAATAGATTCTTACTACATTTACTGTCGAATTCAATCACGGAGGTTTCCAGTGGAAAGCTGTGAAATGACGAAAATACTGGTAATGTTTACAAGTCCGGGTACTTCTGGTGGCGTTTTCACGGGACTGTGCTTTCAATTATTAAGAGTTCATGTTTACAGAGCTCAGAATTGGTGTCTAAAGCCTTTGAATCACGAGAATAGTTTTTATGTTTCCAATTTAGGAGGATTGGCTTTGGCGTATTTTTTGTGTGAATCAGTTAAAATGGTGGCGGTTCCACTAAAAAGTTCTAAGCAAACTGTCTAATTGTGGTAAAACTGTTAAAATACACAATGATAGTTCCCAGAAATGATTAAGAACGTGTAATAAACACCTCAAGTACACGTAAATAGATTCTTACTACATTTACTGTCGAATTCAATCACGGAGGTTTCCAGTGGAAAGCTGTGAAATGACGAAAATTCTGGTAATGTTTACAAGTCCGGGTACTTCGGGTGTGTTTTTCACGGGACTGGGCTTTCAATTATTACGAGTTCATGTTTACAGAGCTCAGATTTGGTGTCTAAAGCCTTTGAATCACGAGAATAGTTTTTGTGTTTACAATTTAGGAGGATTGGCTTTGGCGTTTTTTTTGTGTGAATCAGTCAAAATGGTGGCCGTTCCAGTAAATACTTCTAAGCAAACTGTCTAATTGTGGTAAAACTGTTAAAATACACAATGAGAGTTCCCAGAAATGATTAAGAACGTGTAATAAACATCTCAAGTACACGTAAATAGATTCTTACTACATTTACTGTCGAATTCAACACGGAGGTTTCCAGTGGAAAGCTGTGAAATGACGAAAATACTGGTAATGTTTACAAGTACGGGTACTTCTGGTGGCGTTTTCACGGGACTGTGCTTTCAAATATTAAGAGTTCATGTTTACAGATCTCAGAATGGGTGTCTAAAGCCTTTGAATCACGAGAATAGTTTTTGTGTTTACAATTTAGGAGGATTGGCTTTGGCGTTTTTTTTGTGTGAATCAGTTAAAATGGTGGCGGTTCCAGTAAATACTTCTAAGCAAACTGTCTAATTGTGGTAAAACTGTTAAAATACACAATGAGAGTTCCCAGAAATGATTAAGAACGTGTAATAAACCCCTCAAGTACACGTAAATAGATTCTTACTACATTTACTGTCGAATTCAATCACGGAGGTTTCCAGTGGAAAGCTGTGAAATGACGAAAATACTGGTAATGTTTACAAGTCCGGGTACTTCTGCTGGCGTTTTCACGGGACTGTGCTTTCAATTATTAAGAGTTCATGTTTACAGAGCTCAGAATTGGTGTCTAAAGCCTTTGAATCACGAGAATAGTTTTTATGTTTCCAATTTAGGAGGATTGGCTTTGGCGTATTTTTTGTGTGAATCAGTTAAAATGGTGGCGGTTCCACTAAAAAGTTCTAAGCAAACTGTCTAATTGTGGTAAAACTGTTAAAATACACAATGATAGTTCCCAGAAATGATTAAGAACGTGTAATAAACACCTCAAGTACACGTAAATAGATTCTTACTACGTTTACTGTCGAATTCAATCACGGAGGTTTCCAGTGGAAAGCTGTGAAATGACGAAAATTCTGGTAATGTTTACAAGTCCGGGTACTTCGGGTGGGTTTTTCACGGGACTGGGCTTTCAATTATTACGAGTTCATGTTTACAGAGCTCAGATTTGGTGTCTAAAGCCTTTGAATCACGAGAATAGTTTTTGTGTTTACAATTTAGGAGGATTGGCTTTGGCGTATTTTTTGTGTGAATCAGTCAAAATGGTGGCCGTTCCAGTAAATACTTCTAAGCAAACTGTCTAATTGTGGTAAAACTGTTAAAATACACAATGAGAGTTCCCAGAAATGATTAAGAACGTGTAATAAACATCTCAAGTACACGTAAATAGATTCTTACTACATTTACTGTCGAATTCAACACGGAGGTTTCCAGTGGAAAGCTGTGAAATGACGAAAATACTGGTAATGTTTACAAGTACGGGTACTTCTGGTGGCGTTTTCACGGGACTGTGCTTTCAAATATTAAGAGTTCATGTTTACAGAGCTCAGAATGGGTGTCTAAAGCCTTTGAATCACGAGAATAGTTTTTATGTTTACAATTTAGGAGGATTGGCTTTGGCATTTTTTTTGTGTGAATCAGTTAAAATGGTGGCGGTTCCAGTAAACAGTTCTAAGCAAACTGTCTAATTGTGGTAAAACTGTTAAAATACACAATGATAGTTCCCAGAAATGATTAAGAACGTGTAATAAACCCCTCAAGTACACGTAAATAGATTCTTACTACATTTACTGTCGAATTCAATCACGGAAGTTTCGAGTGGAAAGCTGTGAAATGACGAAAATACTGGTAATGTTTACAAGTCCGGGTACTTCGGGTGGCGTTTTCACGGGACTGTGCTTTCAATTATTAAGAGTTCATGTTTACAGAGCTCAGAATTGGTGTCTAAAGCCTTTGAATCACGAGAATAGTTTTTATGTTTTCAATTTAGGAGGATTGGCTTTGGCGTATTTTTTGTGTGAATCAGTTAAAATGGTGGCGGTTCCAGTAAATACTTCTAAGCAAACTGTCTAATTGTGGTAAAACTGTTAAAATACACAATGAGAGTTTCCAGAAATGATTAAGAACGTGTAATAAACCCCTCAAGTACACGTAAATAGATTCTTACTACATTTACTGTCGAATTCAATCACGGAGGTTTCGAGTGGAAAGCTGTGAAATGACGAAAATACTGGTAATGTTTACAAGTCCGGGTACTTCTGCTGGCGTTTTCACGGGACTGTGCTTTCAATTATTAAGAGTTCATGTTTACAGAGCTCAGAATTGGTGTCTAAAGCCTTTGAATCACGAGAATAGTTTTTATGTTTACAATTTAGGAGGATTGGCTTTGGCGTATTTTTTGTGTGAATCAGTTAAAATGGTGGCGGTTCCACTAAAAAGTTCTAAGCAAACTGTCTAATTGTGGTAAAACTGTTAAAATACACAATGATAGTTCCCAGAAATGATTAAGAACGTGTAATAAACACCTCAAGTACACGTAAATAGATTCTTACTACATTTACTGTCGAATTCAATCACGGAGGTTTCCAGTGGAAAGCTGTGAAATGACGAAAATTCTGGTAATGTTTACAAGTCCGGGTACTTCGGGTGGGTTTTTCACGGGACTGGGCTTTCAATTATTACGAGTTCATGTTTACAGAGCTCAGATTTGGTGTCTAAAGCCTTTGAATCACGAGAATAGTTTTTGTGTTTACAATTTAGGAGGATTGGCTTTGGCGTTTTTTTTGTGTGAATCAGTCAAAATGGTGGCCGTTCCAGTAAATACTTCTAAGCAAACTGTCTAATTGTGGTAAAACTGTTAAAATACACAATGAGAGTTCCCAGAAAGGATTAAGAACGTGTAATAAACATCTCAAGTACATGTAAATAGATTCTTACTACATTTACTGTTGAATTCAACACGGAGGTTTCCAGTGGAAAGCTGTGAAATGACGAAAATACTGGTAATGTTTACAAGTACGGGTACTTCTGGTGGCGTTTTCACGGGACTGTGCTTTCAAATATTAAGAGTTCATGTTTACAGAGCTCAGAATGGGTGTCTAAAGCCTTTGAATCACGAGAATAGTTTTTGTGTTTACAATTTAGGAGGATTGGCTTTGGCGTATTTTTTGTGTGAATCAGTTAAAATGGTGGCGGTTCCAGTAAACAGTTCTAAGCAAACTGTCTAATTGTGGTAAAACTGTTAAAATACACAATGAGAGTTCCCAGAAATGATTAAGAACGTGTAATAAACCCCTCAAGTACACGTAAATAGATTCTTACTACATTTACTGTCGAATTCAATCACGGAGGTTTCGAGTGGAAAGCTGTGAAATGACGAAAATACTGGTAATGTTTACAAGTACGGGTACTTCTGGTGGCGTTTTCACGGGACTGTGCTTTCAATTATTACGAGTTCATGTTTACAGAGCTCAGAATTGGTGTCTAAAGCCTTTGAATCACGAGAATAGTTTTTATGTTTACAATTTAGGAGGATTGGCTTTGGCGTATTTTTTGTGTGAATCAGTTAAAATGGTGGCGGTTCCACTAAAAAGTTCTAAGCAAACTGTCTAATTGTGGTAAAACTGTTAAAATACACAATGATAGTTCCCAGAAATGATTAAGAATGTGTAATAAACACCTCAAGTACACGTAAATAGATTCTTACTACATTTACTGTCGAATTCAATCACGGAGGTTTCCAGTGGAAAGCTGTGAAATGACGAAAATACTGGTAATGTTTACAAGTCCGGGTACTTCGGGTGCCTTTTTCACGGGACTGGGCTTTCAATTATTACGAGTTCATGTTTACAGAGCTCAGATTTGGTGTCTAAAGCCTTGGAATGATGAGAATAGTTTTTATGTTTACAATTTAGGAGGATTTGCTTTGTCGTTTCTTTGTGTTAATCAGTTAAAATGGTGGCGGTTCCAGTAAACACTTCTAAGCAAACTGTCTATTGTGGTAAAACTGTTAAAATACACAATGATAGTTCCCAGAAATAATTAAGAACGTGTAATAAACATCTCAAGTACACGTAAATAGATTTTTACTACATTTACTGTCGAATTCAATCACGGAGGTTTCGAGTGCAAAGCTGTGAAATGACGAAAATACTGGTAATATTGACAATTCCGGATACTTCGGGTGGATTTTCACGGGACTGTGCTTTCAAATATTAAGAGTTCATGTTTACAGAGCTCAGAATTGGTGTCTAAAGCCTTGGAATGACGAGAATAGTTTTTATGTTTACAATTTAGGAGGATTGGCTTTGGCTTTCTTTTGTGTGAATCAGTTAAAATGGTGGCGGTTCCAGTAAATACTTCTAAGCAAACTGTCTAATTGTGGTAAAACTGTTAAAATACACAATGAGAGTTCCCAGAAATGATTAAAAACGTGTAATAAACATCTCAAGTACACGTAAATAGATTCTTACTACATTTACTGTCGAATTCAACACGGAGGTTTCCAGTGGAAAGCTGTGAAATGACGAAAATACTGGTAAGGTTTACAAGTACGGGTACTTCTTGTGGCGTTTTCACGGGACTGTGCTTTCAAATATTAAGAGTTCATGTTTACAGAGCTCAGAATTGGTGTCTAAAGCCTTTGAATCACGAGAATAGTTTTTGTGTTTACAATTTAGGAGGATTGGCTTTGGCGTTTTTTTTGTGTGAATCAGTCAAAATGGTGGCCGTTCCAGTAAATACTTCTAAGCAAACTGTCTAATTGTGGTAAAACTGTTAAAATACACAATGAGAGTTCCCAGAAATGATTAAGAACGTGTAATAAACATCTCAAGTACACGTAAATAGATTCTTACTACATTTACTGTCGAATTCAATCACGGAGGTTTCCAGTGGAAAGCTGTGAAATGACGAAAATACTGGTAATGTTTACAAGTCCGGGTACTTCTGGTGGCGTTTTCACGGGACTGTGCTTTCAATTATTAAGAGTTCATGTTTACAGAGCTCAGAATTGGTGTCTAAAGCCTTTGAATCACGAGAATAGTTTTTATGTTTCCAATTTAGGAGGATTGGCTTTGGCGTATTTTTTGTGTGAATCAGTTAAAATGGTGGCGGTTCCACTAAAAAGTTCTAAGCAAACTGTCTAATTGTGGTAAAACTGTTAAAATACACAATGATAGTTCCCAGAAATGATTAAGAACGTGTAATAAACACCTCAAGTACACGTAAATAGATTCTTACTACATTTACTGTCGAATTCAATCACGGAGGTTTCCAGTGGAAAGCTGTGAAATGACGAAAATTCTGGTAATGTTTATAAGTCCGGGTACTTCGGGTGGGTTTTTCACGGGACTGGGCTTTCAATTATTACGAGTTCATGTTTACAGAGCTCAGATTTGGTGTCTAAAGCCTTTGAATCACGAGAATAGTTTTTGTGTTTACAATTTAGGAGGATTGGCTTTGGCGTTTTTTTTGTGTGAATCAGTCAAAATGGTGGCCGTTCCAGTAAATACTTCTAAGCAAACTGTCTAATTGTGGTAAAACTGTTAAAATACACAATGAGAGTTCCCAGAAATGATTAAGAACGTGTAATAAACATCTCAAGTACATGTAAATAGATTCTTACTACATTTACTGTCGAATTCAACACGGAGGTTTCCAGTGGAAAGCTGTGAAATGACGAAAATACTGGTCATGTTTACAAGTACGGGTACTTCTGGTGGCGTTTTCACGGGACTGTGCTTTCAAATATTAAGAGTTCATGTTTACAGAGCTCAGAATGGGTGTCTAAAGCCTTTGAATCACGAGAATAGTTTTTGTGTTTACAATTTAGGAGGATTGGCTTTGGCGTATTTTTTGTGTGAATCAGTTAAAATGGTGGCGGTTCCACTAAAAAGTTCTAAGCAAACTGTCTAATTGTGGTAAAACTGTTAAAATACACAATGATAGTTCCCAGAAATGATTAAGAATGTGTAATAAACACCTCAAGTACACGTAAATAGATTCTTACTACATTTACTGTCGAATTCAATCACGGAGGTTTCCAGTGGAAAGCTGTGAAATGACGAAAATACTGGTAATGTTTACAAGTCCGGGTACTTCGGGTGGCTTTTTCACGGGACTGGGCTTTCAATTATTACGAGTTCATGTTTACAGAGCTCAGATTTGGTGTCTAAAGCCTTGGAATGACGAGAATAGTTTTTATGTTTACAATTTAGGAGGATTTGCTTTGTCGTTTCTTTGTGTTAATCAGTTAAAATGGTGGCGGTTCCAGTAAACACTTCTAAGCAAACTGTCTATTGTGGTAAAACTGTTAAAATACACAATGATAGTTCCCAGAAATAATTAAGAACGTGTAATAAACATCTCAAGTACACGTAAATAGATTTTTACTACATTTACTGTCGAATTCAATCACGGAGGTTTCGAGTGGAAAGCTGTGAAATGACGAAAATACTGGTAATATTGACAATTCCGGATACTTCGGGTGGATTTTCACGGGACTGTGCTTTCAAATATTAAGAGTTCATGTTTACAGAGCTCAGAATTGGTGTCTAAAGCCTTGGAATGACGAGAATAGTTTTTATGTTTACAATTTAGGAGGATTGGCTTTGGCTTTCTTTTGTGTGAATCAGTTAAAATGGTGGCGGTTCCAGTAAATACTTCTAAGCAAACTGTCTAATTGTGGTAAAACTGTTAAAATACACAATGATAGTTCCCAGAAATGATTAAGAACGTGTAATAAACATCTCAAGTACATGTAAATAGATTCTTACTACATTTACTGTCGAATTCAACACGGAGGTTTCCAGTGGAAAGCTGTGAAATGACGAAAATACTGGTAAGGTTTACAAGTACGGGTACTTCTGGTGGCGTTTTCACGGGACTGTGCTTTCAAATATTAAGAGTTCATGTTTACAGAGCTCAGAATTGGTGTCTAAAGCCTTTGAATCACGAGAATAGTTTTTGTGTTTACAATTTAGGAGGATTGGCTTTGGCGTTTTTTTTGTGTGAATCAGTCAAAATGGTGGCCGTTCCAGTAAATACTTCTAAGCAAACTGTCTAATTGTGGTAAAACTGTTAAAATACACAATGAGAGTTCCCAGAAATGATTAAGAACGTGTAATAAACATCTCAAGTACACGTAAATAGATTCTTACTACATTTACTGTCGAATTCAACACGGAGGTTTCCAGTGGAAAGCTGTGAAATGACGAAAATACTGGTAATGTTTACAAGTACGGGTACTTCTGGTGGCGTTTTCACGGGACTGTGCTTTCAAATATTAAGAGTTCATGTTTACAGATCTCAGAATGGGTGTCTAAAGCCTTTGAATCACGAGAATAGTTTTTGTGTTTACAATTTAGGAGGATTGGCTTTGGCGTTTTTTTTGTGTGAATCAGTTAAAATGGTGGCGGTTCCAGTAAACAGTTCTAAGCAAACTGTCTAATTGTGGTAAAACTGTTAAAATACACAATGATAGTTCCCAGAAATGATTAAGAACGTGTAATAAACCCCTCAAGTACACGTAAATAGATTCTTACTACATTTACTGTCGAATTCAATCACGGAAGTTTCGAGTGGAAAGCTGTGAAATGACGAAAATACTGGTAATGTTTACAAGTCCGGGTACTTCGGGTGGCGTTTTCACGGGACTGTGCTTTCAATTATTAAGAGTTCATGTTTACAGAGCTCAGAATTGGTGTCTAAAGCCTTTGAATCACGAGAATAGTTTTTATGTTTTCAATTTAGGAGGATTGGCTTTGGCGTATTTTTTGTGTGAATCAGTTAAAATGGTGGCGGTTCCAGTAAATACTTCTAAGCAAACTGTCTAATTGTGGTAAAACTGTTAAAATACACAATGAGAGTTTCCAGAAATGATTAAGAACGTGTAATAAACCCCTCAAGTACACGTAAATAGATTCTTACTACATTTACTGTCGAATTCAATCACGGAGGTTTCGAGTGGAAAGCTGTGAAATGACGAAAATACTGGTAATGTTTACAAGTCCGGGTACTTCTGCTGGCGTTTTCACGGGACTGTGCTTTCAATTATTAAGAGTTCATGTTTACAGAGCTCAGAATTGGTGTCTAAAGCCTTTGAATCACGAGAATAGTTTTTATGTTTACAATTTAGGAGGATTGGCTTTGGCGTATTTTTTGTGTGAATCAGTTAAAATGGTGGCGGTTCCACTAAAAAGTTCTAAGCAAACTGTCTAATTGTGGTAAAACTGTTAAAATACACAATGATAGTTCCCAGAAATGATTAAGAACGTGTAATAAACACCTCAAGTACACGTAAATAGATTCTTACTACATTTACTGTCGAATTCAATCACGGAGGTTTCCAGTGGAAAGCTGTGAAATGACGAAAATTCTGGTAATGTTTACAAGTCCGGGTACTTCGGGTGGGTTTTTCACGGGACTGGGCTTTCAATTATTACGAGTTCATGTTTACAGAGCTCAGATTTGGTGTCTAAAGCCTTTGAATCACGAGAATAGTTTTTGTGTTTACAATTTAGGAGGATTGGCTTTGGCGTTTTTTTTGTGTGAATCAGTCAAAATGGTGGCCGTTCCAGTAAATACTTCTAAGCAAACTGTCTAATTGTGGTAAAACTGTTAAAATACACAATGAGAGTTCCCAGAAAGGATTAAGAACGTGTAATAAACATCTCAAGTAGATGTAAATAGATTCTTACTACATTTACTGTCGAATTCAACACGGAGGTTTCCAGTGGAAAGCTGTGAAATGACGAAAATACTGGTAATGTTTACAAGTACGGGTACTTCTGGTGGCGTTTTCACGGGACTGTGCTTTCAAATATTAAGAGTTCATGTTTACAGAGCTCAGAATGGGTGTCTAAAGCCTTTGAATCACGAGAATAGTTTTTGTGTTTACAATTTAGGAGGATTGGCTTTGGCGTATTTTTTGTGTGAATCAGTTAAAATGGTGGCGGTTCCAGTAAACAGTTCTAAGCAAACTGTCTAATTGTGGTAAAACTGTTAAAATACACAATGAGAGTTCCCAGAAATGATTAAGAACGTGTAATAAACCCCTCAAGTACACGTAAATAGATTCTTACTACATTTACTGTCGAATTCAATCACGGAGGTTTCGAGTGGAAAGCTGTGAAATGACGAAAATACTGGTAATGTTTACAAGTACGGGTACTTCTGGTGGCGTTTTCACGGGACTGTGCTTTCAATTATTACGAGTTCATGTTTACAGAGCTCAGAATTGGTGTCTAAAGCCTTTGAATCACGAGAATAGTTTTTATGTTTACAATTTAGGAGGATTGGCTTTGGCGTATTTTTTGTGTGAATCAGTTAAAATGGTGGCGGTTCCACTAAAAAGTTCTAAGCAAACTGTCTAATTGTGGTAAAACTGTTAAAATACACAATGATAGTTCCCAGAAATGATTAAGAATGTGTAATAAACACCTCAAGTACACGTAAATAGATTCTTACTACATTTACTGTCGAATTCAACACGGAGGTTTCCAGTGGAAAGCTGTGAAATGACGAAAATACTGGTAATGTTTACAAGTACGGGTACTTCTGGTGGCGTTTTCACGGGACTGTGCTTTCAAATATTAAGAGTTCATGTTTACAGATCTCAGAATGGGTGTCTAAAGCCTTTGAATCACGAGAATAGTTTTTGTGTTTACAATTTAGGAGGATTGGCTTTGGCGTTTTTTTTGTGTGAATCAGTTAAAATGGTGGCGGTTCCAGTAAACAGTTCTAAGCAAACTGTCTAATTGTGGTAAAACTGTTAAAATACACAATGATAGTTCCCAGAAATGATTAAGAACGTGTAATAAACCCCTCAAGTACACGTAAATAGATTCTTACTACATTTACTGTCGAATTCAATCACGGAAGTTTCGAGTGGAAAGCTGTGAAATGACGAAAATACTGGTAATGTTTACAAGTCCGGGTACTTCGGGTGGCGTTTTCACGGGACTGTGCTTTCAATTATTAAGAGTTCATGTTTACAGAGCTCAGAATTGGTGTCTAAAGCCTTTGAATCACGAGAATAGTTTTTATGTTTTCAATTTAGGAGGATTGGCTTTGGCGTATTTTTTGTGTGAATCAGTTAAAATGGTGGCGGTTCCAGTAAATACTTCTAAGCAAACTGTCTAATTGTGGTAAAACTGTTAAAATACACAATGAGAGTTTCCAGAAATGATTAAGAACGTGTAATAAACCCCTCAAGTACACGTAAATAGATTCTTACTACATTTACTGTCGAATTCAATCACGGAGGTTTCGAGTGGAAAGCTGTGAAATGACGAAAATACTGGTAATGTTTACAAGTCCGGGTACTTCTGCTGGCGTTTTCACGGGACTGTGCTTTCAATTATTAAGAGTTCATGTTTACAGAGCTCAGAATTGGTGTCTAAAGCCTTTGAATCACGAGAATAGTTTTTATGTTTACAATTTAGGAGGATTGGCTTTGGCGTATTTTTTGTGTGAATCAGTTAAAATGGTGGCGGTTCCACTAAAAAGTTCTAAGCAAACTGTCTAATTGTGGTAAAACTGTTAAAATACACAATGATAGTTCCCAGAAATGATTAAGAACGTGTAATAAACACCTCAAGTACACGTAAATAGATTCTTACTACATTTACTGTCGAATTCAATCACGGAGGTTTCCAGTGGAAAGCTGTGAAATGACGAAAATTCTGGTAATGTTTACAAGTCCGGGTACTTCGGGTGGGTTTTTCACGGGACTGGGCTTTCAATTATTACGAGTTCATGTTTACAGAGCTCAGATTTGGTGTCTAAAGCCTTTGAATCACGAGAATAGTTTTTGTGTTTACAATTTAGGAGGATTGGCTTTGGCGTTTTTTTTGTGTGAATCAGTCAAAATGGTGGCCGTTCCAGTAAATACTTCTAAGCAAACTGTCTAATTGTGGTAAAACTGTTAAAATACACAATGAGAGTTCCCAGAAAGGATTAAGAACGTGTAATAAACATCTCAAGTAGATGTAAATAGATTCTTACTACATTTACTGTCGAATTCAACACGGAGGTTTCCAGTGGAAAGCTGTGAAATGACGAAAATACTGGTAATGTTTACAAGTACGGGTACTTCTGGTGGCGTTTTCACGGGACTGTGCTTTCAAATATTAAGAGTTCATGTTTACAGAGCTCAGAATGGGTGTCTAAAGCCTTTGAATCACGAGAATAGTTTTTGTGTTTACAATTTAGGAGGATTGGCTTTGGCGTATTTTTTGTGTGAATCAGTTAAAATGGTGGCGGTTCCAGTAAACAGTTCTAAGCAAACTGTCTAATTGTGGTAAAACTGTTAAAATACACAATGAGAGTTCCCAGAAATGATTAAGAACGTGTAATAAACCCCTCAAGTACACGTAAATAGATTCTTACTACATTTACTGTCGAATTCAATCACGGAGGTTTCGAGTGGAAAGCTGTGAAATGACGAAAATACTGGTAATGTTTACAAGTACGGGTACTTCTGGTGGCGTTTTCACGGGACTGTGCTTTCAATTATTACGAGTTCATGTTTACAGAGCTCAGAATTGGTGTCTAAAGCCTTTGAATCACGAGAATAGTTTTTATGTTTACAATTTAGGAGGATTGGCTTTGGCGTATTTTTTGTGTGAATCAGTTAAAATGGTGGCGGTTCCACTAAAAAGTTCTAAGCAAACTGTCTAATTGTGGTAAAACTGTTAAAATACACAATGATAGTTCCCAGAAATGATTAAGAATGTGTAATAAACACCTCAAGTACACGTAAATAGATTCTTACTACATTTACTGTCGAATTCAATCACGGAGGTTTCCAGTGGAAAGCTGTGAAATGACGAAAATACTGGTAATGTTTACAAGTCCGGGTACTTCGGGTGCCTTTTTCACGGGACTGGGCTTTCAATTATTACGAGTTCATGTTTACAGAGCTCAGATTTGGTGTCTAAAGCCTTGGAATGATGAGAATAGTTTTTATGTTTACAATTTAGGAGGATTTGCTTTGTCGTTTCTTTGTGTTAATCAGTTAAAATGGTGGCGGTTCCAGTAAACACTTCTAAGCAAACTGTCTATTGTGGTAAAACTGTTAAAATACACAATGATAGTTCCCAGAAATAATTAAGAACGTGTAATAAACATCTCAAGTACACGTAAATAGATTTTTACTACATTTACTGTCGAATTCAATCACGGAGGTTTCGAGTGGAAAGCTGTGAAATGACGAAAATACTGGTAATATTGACAATTCCGGATACTTCGGGTGGATTTTCACGGGACTGTGCTTTCAAATATTAAGAGTTCATGTTTACAGAGCTCAGAATTGGTGTCTAAAGCCTTGGAATGACGAGAATAGTTTTTATGTTTACAATTTAGGAGGATTGGCTTTGGCTTTCTTTTGTGTGAATCAGTTAAAATGGTGGCGGTTCCAGTAAATACTTCTAAGCAAACTGTCTAATTGTGGTAAAACTGTTAAAATACACAATGAGAGTTCCCAGAAATGATTAAAAACGTGTAATAAACATCTCAAGTACACGTAAATAGATTCTTACTACATTTACTGTCGAATTCAACACGGAGGTTTCCAGTGGAAAGCTGTGAAATGACGAAAATACTGGTAAGGTTTACAAGTACGGGTACTTCTTGTGGCGTTTTCACGGGACTGTGCTTTCAAATATTAAGAGTTCATGTTTACAGAGCTCAGAATTGGTGTCTAAAGCCTTTGAATCACGAGAATAGTTTTTGTGTTTACAATTTAGGAGGATTGGCTTTGGCGTTTTTTTTGTGTGAATCAGTCAAAATGGTGGCCGTTCCAGTAAATACTTCTAAGCAAACTGTCTAATTGTGGTAAAACTGTTAAAATACACAATGAGAGTTCCCAGAAATGATTAAGAACGTGTAATAAACATCTCAAGTACACGTAAATAGATTCTTACTACATTTACTGTCGAATTCAATCACGGAGGTTTCCAGTGGAAAGCTGTGAAATGACGAAAATACTGGTAATGTTTACAAGTCCGGGTACTTCTGGTGGCGTTTTCACGGGACTGTGCTTTCAATTATTAAGAGTTCATGTTTACAGAGCTCAGAATTGGTGTCTAAAGCCTTTGAATCACGAGAATAGTTTTTATGTTTCCAATTTAGGAGGATTGGCTTTGGCGTATTTTTTGTGTGAATCAGTTAAAATGGTGGCGGTTCCACTAAAAAGTTCTAAGCAAACTGTCTAATTGTGGTAAAACTGTTAAAATACACAATGATAGTTCCCAGAAATGATTAAGAACGTGTAATAAACACCTCAAGTACACGTAAATAGATTCTTACTACATTTACTGTCGAATTCAATCACGGAGGTTTCCAGTGGAAAGCTGTGAAATGACGAAAATTCTGGTAATGTTTACAAGTCCGGGTACTTCGGGTGGGTTTTTCACGGGACTGGGCTTTCAATTATTACGAGTTCATGTTTACAGAGCTCAGATTTGGTGTCTAAAGCCTTTGAATCACGAGAATAGTTTTTGTGTTTACAATTTAGGAGGATTGGCTTTGGCGTTTTTTTTGTGTGAATCAGTCAAAATGGTGGCCGTTCCAGTAAATACTTCTAAGCAAACTGTCTAATTGTGGTAAAACTGTTAAAATACACAATGAGAGTTCCCAGAAATGATTAAGAACGTGTAATAAACATCTCAAGTACATGTAAATAGATTCTTACTACATTTACTGTCGAATTCAACACGGAGGTTTCCAGTGGAAAGCTGTGAAATGACGAAAATACTGGTCATGTTTACAAGTACGGGTACTTCTGGTGGCGTTTTCACGGGACTGTGCTTTCAAATATTAAGAGTTCATGTTTACAGAGCTCAGAATGGGTGTCTAAAGCCTTTGAATCACGAGAATAGTTTTTGTGTTTACAATTTAGGAGGATTGGCTTTGGCGTATTTTTTGTGTGAATCAGTTAAAATGGTGGCGGTTCCACTAAAAAGTTCTAAGCAAACTGTCTAATTGTGGTAAAACTGTTAAAATACACAATGATAGTTCCCAGAAATGATTAAGAATGTGTAATAAACACCTCAAGTACACGTAAATAGATTCTTACTACATTTACTGTCGAATTCAATCACGGAGGTTTCCAGTGGAAAGCTGTGAAATGACGAAAATACTGGTAATGTTTACAAGTCCGGGTACTTCGGGTGGCTTTTTCACGGGACTGGGCTTTCAATTATTACGAGTTCATGTTTACAGAGCTCAGATTTGGTGTCTAAAGCCTTGGAATGACGAGAATAGTTTTTATGTTTACAATTTAGGAGGATTTGCTTTGTCGTTTCTTTGTGTTAATCAGTTAAAATGGTGGCGGTTCCAGTAAACACTTCTAAGCAAACTGTCTATTGTGGTAAAACTGTTAAAATACACAATGATAGTTCCCAGAAATAATTAAGAACGTGTAATAAACATCTCAAGTACACGTAAATAGATTTTTACTACATTTACTGTCGAATTCAATCACGGAGGTTTCGAGTGGAAAGCTGTGAAATGACGAAAATACTGGTAATATTGACAATTCCGGATACTTCGGGTGGATTTTCACGGGACTGTGCTTTCAAATATTAAGAGTTCATGTTTACAGAGCTCAGAATTGGTGTCTAAAGCCTTGGAATGACGAGAATAGTTTTTATGTTTACAATTTAGGAGGATTGGCTTTGGCTTTCTTTTGTGTGAATCAGTTAAAATGGTGGCGGTTCCAGTAAATACTTCTAAGCAAACTGTCTAATTGTGGTAAAACTGTTAAAATACACAATGATAGTTCCCAGAAATGATTAAGAACGTGTAATAAACATCTCAAGTACATGTAAATAGATTCTTACTACATTTACTGTCGAATTCAACACGGAGGTTTCCAGTGGAAAGCTGTGAAATGACGAAAATACTGGTAAGGTTTACAAGTACGGGTACTTCTGGTGGCGTTTTCACGGGACTGTGCTTTCAAATATTAAGAGTTCATGTTTACAGAGCTCAGAATTGGTGTCTAAAGCCTTTGAATCACGAGAATAGTTTTTGTGTTTACAATTTAGGAGGATTGGCTTTGGCGTTTTTTTTGTGTGAATCAGTCAAAATGGTGGCCGTTCCAGTAAATACTTCTAAGCAAACTGTCTAATTGTGGTAAAACTGTTAAAATACACAATGAGAGTTCCCAGAAATGATTAAGAACGTGTAATAAACATCTCAAGTACACGTAAATAGATTCTTACTACATTTACTGTCGAATTCAACACGGAGGTTTCCAGTGGAAAGCTGTGAAATGACGAAAATACTGGTAATGTTTACAAGTACGGGTACTTCTGGTGGCGTTTTCACGGGACTGTGCTTTCAAATATTAAGAGTTCATGTTTACAGATCTCAGAATGGGTGTCTAAAGCCTTTGAATCACGAGAATAGTTTTTGTGTTTACAATTTAGGAGGATTGGCTTTGGCGTTTTTTTTGTGTGAATCAGTTAAAATGGTGGCGGTTCCAGTAAATACTTCTAAGCAAACTGTCTAATTGTGGTAAAACTGTTAAAATACACAATGAGAGTTCCCAGAAATGATTAAGAACGTGTAATAAACCCCTCAAGTACACGTAAATAGATTCTTACTACATTTACTGTCGAATTCAATCACGGAGGTTTCCAGTGGAAAGCTGTGAAATTACGAAAATACTGGTAATGTTTACAAGTCCGGGTACTTCTGCTGGCGTTTTCACGGGACTGTGCTTTCAATTATTAAGAGTTCATGTTTACAGAGCTCAGAATTGGTGTCTAAAGCCTTTGAATCACGAGAATAGTTTTTATGTTTCCAATTTAGGAGGATTGGCTTTGGCGTATTTTTTGTGTGAATCAGTTAAAATGGTGGCGGTTCCACTAAAAAGTTCTAAGCAAACTGTCTAATTGTGGTAAAACTGTTAAAATACACAATGATAGTTCCCAGAAATGATTAAGAACGTGTAATAAACACCTCAAGTACACGTAAATAGATTCTTACTACATTTACTGTCGAATTCAATCACGGAGGTTTCCAGTGGAAAGCTGTGAAATGACGAAAATTCTGGTAATGTTTACAAGTCCGGGTACTTCGGGTGGGTTTTTCACGGGACTGGGCTTTCAATTATTACGAGTTCATGTTTACAGAGCTCAGATTTGGTGTCTAAAGCCTTTGAATCACGAGAATAGTTTTTGTGTTTACAATTTAGGAGGATTGGCTTTGGCGTTTTTTTTGTGTGAATCAGTCAAAATGGTGGCCGTTCCAGTAAATACTTCTAAGCAAACTGTCTAATTGTGGTAAAACTGTTAAAATACACAATGAGAGTTCCCAGAAATGATTAAGAACGTGTAATAAACATCTCAAGTACATGTAAATAGATTCTTACTACATTTACTGTCGAATTCAACACGGAGGTTTCCAGTGGAAAGCTGTGAAATGACGAAAATACTGGTAATGTTTACAAGTACGGGTACTTCTGGTGGCGTTTTCACGGGACTGTGCTTTCAAATATTAAGAGTTCATGTTTACAGAGCTCAGAATTGGTGTCTAAAGCCTTTGAATCACGAGAATAGTTTTTGTGTTTACAATTTAGGAGGATTGGCTTTGGCGTTTTTTTTGTGTGAATCAGTTAAAATGGTCGCGGTTCCAGTAAATACTTCTAAGCAAACTGTCTAATTGTGGTAAAACTGTTAAAATACACAATGAGAGTTCCCAGAATTGATTAAGAACGTGTAATAAACCCCTCAAGTACACGTAAATAGATTCTTACTACATTTACTGTCGAATTCAATCACGGAGGTTTCCAGTGGAAAGCTGTGAAATTACGAAAATACTGGTAATGTTTACAAGTCCGGGTACTTCTGGTGGCGTTTTCACGGGACTGTGCTTTCAATTATTAAGAGTTCATGTTTACAGAGCTCAGAATTGGTCTCTAAAGCCTTTGAATCACGAGAATAGTTTTTATGTTTACAATTTAGGAGGATTGGCTTTGGCGTATTTTTTGTGTGAATCAGTTAAAATGGTGGCGGTTCCAGTAAACAGTTCTAAGCAAACTGTCTAATTGTGGTAAAACTGTTAAAATACACAATGAGAGTTCCCAGAAATGATTAAGAACGTGTAATAAATATCTCAAGTACACGTAAATAGATTCTTACTACATTTACTGTCGACTTCAATCACGGAGGTTTCGAGTGGAAAGCTGTGAAATGACGAAAATACTGGTAATGTTTACAAGTCCGGGTACTTCGGGTGGCTTTTTCACGGGACTGGGCTTTCAATTATTACGAGTTCATGTTTACAGAGCTCAGAATTGGTGTCTAAAGCCTTTGAATCACGAGAATAGTTTTTATGTTTACAATTTAGGAGGATTGGCTTTGGCATTTTTTTTGTGTGAATCAGTTAAAATGGTGGCGGTTCCAGTAAACAGTTCTAAGCAAACTGTCTAATTGTGGTAAAACTGTTAAAATACACAATGATAGTTCCCAGAAATGATTAAGAACGTGTAATAAACACCTCAAGTACACGTAAATAGATTCTTACTACATTTACTGTCGAATTCAACACGGAGGTTTCCAGTGGAAAGCTGTGAAATGACGAAAATACTGGTAATGTTTACAAGTACAGGTACTTCTGGTGGCGTTTTCACGGGACTGTGCTTTCAAATATTAAGAGTTCATGTTTACAGAGCTCAGAATTGGTGTCTAAAGCCTTTGAATCACGAGAATAGTTTTTGTGTTTACAATTTAGGAGGATTGGCTTTGACGTTTTTTTTTGTGTGAATCAGTTAAAATGGTGGCGGTTCCAGTAAATACTTCTAAGCAAACTGTCTAATTGTGGTAAAACTGTTAAAATACACAATGAGAGTTCCCAGAAATGATTAAGAACGTGTAATAAACACCTCAAGTACACGTAAATAGATTCTTACTACATTTACTGTCGAATTCAATCACGGAGGTTTCCAGTGGAAAGCTGTGAAATGACGAAAATTCTGGTAATGTTTACAAGTCCGGGTACTTCGGGTGGGTTTTTCACGGGACTGGGCTTTCAATTATTACGAGTTCATGTTTACAGAGCTCAGATTTGGTGTCTAAAGCCTTTGAATCACGAGAATAGTTTTTGTGTTTACAATTTAGGAGGATTGGCTTTGGCGTTTTTTTTGTGTGAATCAGTCAAAATGGTGGCCGTTCCAGTAAATACTTCTAAGCAAACTGTCTAATTGTGGTAAAACTGTTAAAATACACAATGAGAGTTCCCAGAAAGGATTAAGAACGTGTAATAAACATCTCAAGTACATGTAAATAGATTCTTACTACATTTACTGTCGAATTCAACACGGAGGTTTCCAGTGGAAAGCTGTGAAATGACGAAAATACTGGTAATGTTTACAAGTACGGGTACTTCTGGTGGCGTTTTCACGGGACTGTGCTTTCAAATATTAAGAGTTCATGTTTACAGAGCTCAGAATGGGTGTCTAAAGCCTTTGAATCACGAGAATAGTTTTTGTGTTTACAATTTAGGAGGATTGGCTTTGGCGTATTTTTTGTGTGAATCAGTTAAAATGGTGGCGGTTCCAGTAAACAGTTCTAAGCAAACTGTCTAATTGTGGTAAAACTGTTAAAATACACAATGAGAGTTCCCAGAAATGATTAAGAACGTGTAATAAACCCCTCAAGTACACGTAAATAGATTCTTACTACATTTACTGTCGAATTCAATCAAGGAGGTTTCGAGTGGAAAGCTGTGAAATGACGAAAATACTGGTAATGTTTACAAGTACGGGTACTTCTGGTGGCGTTTTCACGGGACTGTGCTTTCAATTATTACGAGTTCATGTTTACAGAGCTCAGAATTGGTGTCTAAAGCCTTTGAATCACGAGAATAGTTTTTATGTTTACAATTTAGGAGGATTGGCTTTGGCGTATTTTTTGTGTGAATCAGTTAAAATGGTGGCGGTTCCACTAAAAAGTTCTAAGCAAACTGTCTAATTGTGGTAAAACTGTTAAAATACACAATGATAGTTCCCAGAAATGATTAAGAATGTGTAATAAACACCTCAAGTACACGTAAATAGATTCTTACTACATTTACTGTCGAATTCAATCACGGAGGTTTCCAGTGGAAAGCTGTGAAATGACGAAAATAC
This sequence comes from Myotis daubentonii, assembly GCF_963259705.1. Classification (NCBI taxonomy): domain Eukaryota; kingdom Metazoa; phylum Chordata; class Mammalia; order Chiroptera; family Vespertilionidae; genus Myotis; species Myotis daubentonii. Next base: position 61,245 of record NC_081856.1, on the reverse strand, counting down.
TGGTAATGTTTACAAGTCCGGGTACTTCGGGTGCCTTTTTCACGGGACTGGGCTTTCAATTATTACGAGTTCATGTTTACAGAGCTCAGATTTGGTGTCTAAAGCCTTGGAATGATGAGAATAGTTTTTATGTTTACAATTTAGGAGGATTTGCTTTGTCGTTTCTTTGTGTTAATCAGTTAAAATGGTGGCGGTTCCAGTAAACACTTCTAAGCAAACTGTCTATTGTGGTAAAACTGTTAAAATACACAATGATAGTTCCCAGAAATAATTAAGAACGTGTAATAAACATCTCAAGTACACGTAAATAGATTTTTACTACATTTACTGTCGAATTCAATCACGGAGGTTTCGAGTGGAAAGCTGTGAAATGACGAAAATACTGGTAATATTGACAATTCCGGATACTTCGGGTGGATTTTCACGGGACTGTGCTTTCAAATATTAAGAGTTCATGTTTACAGAGCTCAGAATTGGTGTCTAAAGCCTTGGAATGACGAGAATAGTTTTTATGTTTACAATTTAGGAGGATTGGCTTTGGCTTTCTTTTGTGTGAATCAGTTAAAATGGTGGCGGTTCCAGTAAATACTTCTAAGCAAACTGTCTAATTGTGGTAAAACTGTTAAAATACACAATGAGAGTTCCCAGAAATGATTAAAAACGTGTAATAAACATCTCAAGTACACGTAAATAGATTCTTACTACATTTACTGTCGAATTCAACACGGAGGTTTCCAGTGGAAAGCTGTGAAATGACGAAAATACTGGTAAGGTTTACAAGTACGGGTACTTCTTGTGGCGTTTTCACGGGACTGTGCTTTCAAATATTAAGAGTTCATGTTTACAGAGCTCAGAATTGGTGTCTAAAGCCTTTGAATCACGAGAATAGTTTTTGTGTTTACAATTTAGGAGGATTGGCTTTGGCGTTTTTTTTGTGTGAATCAGTCAAAATGGTGGCCGTTCCAGTAAATACTTCTAAGCAAACTGTCTAATTGTGGTAAAACTGTTAAAATACACAATGAGAGTTCCCAGAAATGATTAAGAACGTGTAATAAACATCTCAAGTACACGTAAATAGATTCTTACTACATTTACTGTCGAATTCAATCACGGAGGTTTCCAGTGGAAAGCTGTGAAATGACGAAAATACTGGTAATGTTTACAAGTCCGGGTACTTCTGGTGGCGTTTTCACGGGACTGTGCTTTCAATTATTAAGAGTTCATGTTTACAGAGCTCAGAATTGGTGTCTAAAGCCTTTGAATCACGAGAATAGTTTTTATGTTTCCAATTTAGGAGGATTGGCTTTGGCGTATTTTTTGTGTGAATCAGTTAAAATGGTGGCGGTTCCACTAAAAAGTTCTAAGCAAACTGTCTAATTGTGGTAAAACTGTTAAAATACACAATGATAGTTCCCAGAAATGATTAAGAACGTGTAATAAACACCTCAAGTACACGTAAATAGATTCTTACTACATTTACTGTCGAATTCAATCACGGAGGTTTCCAGTGAAAAGCTGTGAAATGACGAAAATTCTGGTAATGTTTACAAGTCCGGGTACTTCGGGTGGGTTTTTCACGGGACTGGGCTTTCAATTATTACGAGTTCATGTTTACAGAGCTCAGATTTGGTGTCTAAAGCCTTGGAATGACGAGAATAGTTTTTATGTTTACAATTTAGGAGGATTTGCTTTGTCGTTTCTTTGTGTTAATCAGTTAAAATGGTGGCGGTTCCAGTAAACACTTCTAAGCAAACTGTCTATTGTGGTAAAACTGTTAAAATACACAATGATAGTTCCCAGAAATAATTAAGAACGTGTAATAAACATCTCAAGTACACGTAAATAGATTTTTACTACATTTACTGTCGAATTCAATCACGGAGGTTTCGAGTGGAAAGCTGTGAAATGACGAAAATACTGGTAATATTGACAATTCCGGATACTTCGGGTGGATTTTCACGGGACTGTGCTTTCAAATATTAAGAGTTCATGTTTACAGAGCTCAGAATTGGTGTCTAAAGCCTTGGAATGACGAGAATAGTTTTTATGTTTACAATTTAGGAGGATTGGCTTTGGCTTTCTTTTGTGTGAATCAGTTAAAATGGTGGCGGTTCCAGTAAATACTTCTAAGCAAACTGTCTAATTGTGGTAAAACTGTTAAAATACACAATGATAGTTCCCAGAAATGATTAAGAACGTGTAATAAACATCTCAAGTACATGTAAATAGATTCTTACTACATTTACTGTCGAATTCAACACGGAGGTTTCCAGTGGAAAGCTGTGAAATGACGAAAATACTGGTAAGGTTTACAAGTACGGGTACTTCTGGTGGCGTTTTCACGGGACTGTGCTTTCAAATATTAAGAGTTCATGTTTACAGAGCTCAGAATTGGTGTCTAAAGCCTTTGAATCACGAGAATAGTTTTTGTGTTTACAATTTAGGAGGATTGGCTTTGGCGTTTTTTTTGTGTGAATCAGTCAAAATGGTGGCCGTTCCAGTAAATACTTCTAAGCAAACTGTCTAATTGTGGTAAAACTGTTAAAATACACAATGAGAGTTCCCAGAAATGATTAAGAACGTGTAATAAACATCTCAAGTACACGTAAATAGATTCTTACTACATTTACTGTCGAATTCAACACGGAGGTTTCCAGTGGAAAGCTGTGAAATGACGAAAATACTGGTAATGTTTACAAGTACGGGTACTTCTGGTGGCGTTTTCACGGGACTGTGCTTTCAAATATTAAGAGTTCATGTTTACAGATCTCAGAATGGGTGTCTAAAGCCTTTGAATCACGAGAATAGTTTTTGTGTTTACAATTTAGGAGGATTGGCTTTGGCGTTTTTTTTGTGTGAATCAGTCAAAATGGTGGCCGTTCCAGTAAATACTTCTAAGCAAACTGTCTAATTGTGGTAAAACTGTTAAAATACACAATGAGAGTTCCCAGAAATGATTAAGAACGTGTAATAAACATCTCAAGTACATGTAAATAGATTCTTACTACATTTACTGTCGAATTCAACACGGAGGTTTCCAGTGGAAAGCTGTGAAATGACGAAAATACTGGTAATGTTTACAAGTACGGGTACTTCTGGTGGCGTTTTCACGGGACTGTGCTTTCAAATATTAAGAGTTCATGTTTACAGAGCTCAGAATTGGTGTCTAAAGCCTTTGAATCACGAGAATAGTTTTTGTGTTTACAATTTAGGAGGATTGGCTTTGGCGTTTTTTTTGTGTGAATCAGTTAAAATGGTGGCGGTTCCAGTAAATACTTCTAAGCAAACTGTCTAATTGTGGTAAAACTGTTAAAATACACAATGAGAGTTCCCAGAAATGATTAAGAACGTGTAATAAACCCCTCAAGTACACGTAAATAGATTCTTACTACATTTACTGTCGAATTCAATCACGGAGGTTTCCAGTGGAAAGCTGTGAAATTACGAAAATACTGGTAATGTTTACAAGTCCGGGTACTTCTGGTGGCGTTTTCACGGGACTGTGCTTTCAATTATTAAGAGTTCATGTTTACAGAGCTCAGAATTGGTCTCTAAAGCCTTTGAATCACGAGAATAGTTTTTATGTTTACAATTTAGGAGGATTGGCTTTGGCGTATTTTTTGTGTGAATCAGTTAAAATGGTGGCGGTTCCAGTAAACAGTTCTAAGCAAACTGTCTAATTGTGGTAAAACTGTTAAAATACACAATGAGAGTTCCCAGAAATGATTAAGAACGTGTAATAAATATCTCAAGTACACGTAAATAGATTCTTACTACATTTACTGTCGACTTCAATCACGGAGGTTTCGAGTGGAAAGCTGTGAAATGACGAAAATACTGGTAATGTTTACAAGTCCGGGTACTTCGGGTGGCTTTTTCACGGGACTGGGCTTTCAATTATTACGAGTTCATGTTTACAGAGCTCAGAATTGGTGTCTAAAGCCTTTGAATCACGAGAATAGTTTTTATGTTTACAAATTAGGAGGATTGGCTTTGGCATTTTTTTTGTGTGAATCAGTTAAAATGGTGGCGGTTCCAGTAAACAGTTCTAAGCAAACTGTCTAATTGTGGTAAAACTGTTAAAATACACAATGATAGTTCCCAGAAATGATTAAGAACGTGTAATAAACACCTCAAGTACACGTAAATAGATTCTTACTACATTTACTGTCGAATTCAACACGGAGGTTTCCAGTGGAAAGCTGTGAAATGACGAAAATACTGGTAATGTTTACAAGTACAGGTACTTCTGGTGGCGTTTTCACGGGACTGTGCTTTCAAATATTAAGAGTTCATGTTTACAGAGCTCAGAATTGGTGTCTAAAGCCTTTGAATCACGAGAATAGTTTTTGTGTTTACAATTTAGGAGGATTGGCTTTGACGTTTTTTTTTGTGTGAATCAGTTAAAATGGTGGCGGTTCCAGTAAATACTTCTAAGCAAACTGTCTAATTGTGGTAAAACTGTTAAAATACACAATGAGAGTTCCCAGAAATGATTAAGAACGTGTAATAAACCCCTCAAGTACACGTAAATAGATTCTTACTACATTTACTGTTGAATTCAATCACGGAGGTTTCCAGTGGAAAGCTGTGAAATGACGAAAATACTGGTAATGTTTACAAGTCCGGGTACTTCGGGTGGCATTTTCACGGGACTGTGCTTTCAATTATTACGAGTTCATGTTTACAGAGCTCAGAATTGGTGTCTAAAGCCTTTGAATCACGAGAATAGTTTTTATGTTTACAATTTAGGAGAATTGGCTTTGGCATTTTTTTTGTGTGAATCAGTTAAAATGGTGGCGGTTCCAGTAAACAGTTCTAAGCAAACTGTCTAATTGTGGTAAAACTGTTCAAATACACAATGATAGTTCCCAGAAATGATTAAGAACGTGTAATAAACCCCTCAACTACACGTAAATAGATTCTTACTACATTTACTGTCGAATTCAATCACGGAAGTTTCGAGTGGAAAGCTGTGAAATGACGAAAATACTGGTAATGTTTACAAGTCCGGGTACTTCGGGTGGATTTTCACGGGACTGTGCTTTCAAATATTAAGAGTTCATGTTTACAGAGCTCAGAATTGGTGTCTAAAGCCTTGGAATGACGAGAATAGTTTTTATGTTTACAATTTAGGAGGATTTGCTTTGTCGTTTCTTTGTGTTAATCAGTTAAAATGGTGGCGGTTCCAGTAAACACTTCTAAGCAAACTGTCTAATTGTGGTAAAACTGTTAAAATACACAATGATAGTTCCCAGAAATAATTAAGAACGTGTAATAAACATCTCAAGTACACGTAAATAGATTCTTACTACATTTACTGTCGAATTCAATCACGGAGTTTTCGAGTGGAAAGCTGTGAAATGACGATAATACTGGTAATATTGACAATTCCGGATACTTCGGGTGGATTTTCACGGGACTGTGCTTTCAAATATTAAGAGTTCATGTTCACAGAGCTCAGAATTGGTGTCTAAAGCCTTGGAATGACGAGAATAGGTTTTATGTTTACAATTTAGGAGGATTGGCTTTGGCTTTTTTTTGTGTGAATCAGTTAAAATGGTGGCGGTTCCAGTAAATACTTCTAAGCAAACTGTCTAATTGTGGTAAAACTGTTAAAATACACAATGATAGTTCCCAGAAATGATTAAGAACGTGTAATAAACATCTCAAGTACACGTAAATAGATTCTTACTACATTTACTGTCGAATTCAACACGGAGGTTTCCAGTGGAAAGCTGTGAAATGACGAAAATACTGGTAATGTTTACAAGTACGGGTACTTCTGGTGGCGTTTTCACGGGACTGTGCTTTCAAATATTAAGAGTTCATGTTTACAGAGCTCAGAATTGGTGTCTAAAGCCTTTGAATCACGAGAATAGTTTTTGTGTTTACAATTTAGGAGGAATGGCTTTGGCGTTTTTTTTGTGTGAATCAGTCAAAATGGTGGCCGTTCCAGTAAATACTTCTAAGCAAACTGTCTAATTGTGGTAAAACTGTTAAAATACACAATGAGAGTTCCCAGAAATGATTAAGAACGTGTAATAAACATCTCAAGTACACGTAAATAGATTCTTACTACATTTACTGTCGAATTCAACACGGAGGTTTCCAGTGGAAAGCTGTGAAATGACGAAAATACTGGTAATGTTTACAAGTACGGGTACTTCTGGTGGCGTTTTCACGGGACTGTGCTTTCAAATATTAAGAGTTCATGTTTACAGAGCTCAGAATGGGTGTCTAAAGCCTTTGAATCACGAGAATAGTTTTTGTGTTTACAATTTAGGAGGATTGGCTTTGGCGTTTTTTTTGTGTGAATCAGTTAAAATGGTGGCGGTTCCAGTAAATACTTCTAAGCAAACTGTCTAATTGTGGTAAAACTGTTAAAATACACAATGAGAGTTCCCAGAAATGATTAAGAACGTGTAATAAACCCCTCAAGTACACGTAAATAGATTCTTACTACATTTACTGTCGAATTCAATCACAGAGGTTTCCAGTGGAAAGCTGTGAAATGACGAAAATACTGGTAATGTTTACAAGTCCGGGTACTACGGGTGGCGTTTTCACGGGACTGTGCTTTCAATTATTACGAGTTCATGTTTACAGAGCTCAGAATTGGTGTCTAAAGCCTTTGAATCACGAGAATAGTTTTTGTGTTTACAATTTAGGAGGATTGGCTTTGGCGTTTTTTTTGTGTGAATCAGTTAAAATGGTGGCGGTTCCAGTAAATACTTCTAAGCAAACTGTCTAGTTGTGGTAAAACTGTTAAAATACACAATGATAGTTCCCAGAAATGATTAAGAACGTGTAATAAACCCCTCAAGTACACGTAAATAGATTCTTACTACATTTACTGTCGAATTCAATCACGGAAGTTTCGAGTGGAAAGCTGTGAAATGACGAAAATACTGGTAATGTTTACAAGTCCGGGTACTTCGGGTGGATTTTCACGGGACTGTGCTTTCAAATATTAAGAGTTCATGTTTACAGAGCTCAGAATTGGTGTCTAAAGCCTTGCAATGACGAGAATAGTTTTTATGTTTACAATTTAGGAGGATTTGCTTTGTCGTTTCTTTGTGTTAATCAGTTAAAATGGTGGCGGTTCCAGTAAACACTTCTAAGCAAACTGTCTAATTGTGGTAAAACTGTTAAAATACACAATGATAGTTCCCAGAAATAATTAAGAACGTGTAATAAACATCTCAAGTACACGTAAATAGATTTTTACTACATTTACTGTCGAATTCAATCACGGAGGTTTCGAGTGGAAAGCTGTGAAATGACGATAATACTGGTAATATTGACAATTCCGGATACTTCGGGTGGATTTTCACGGGACTGTGCTTTCAAATATTAAGAGTTCATGTTCACAGAGCTCAGAATTGGTGTCTAAAGCCTTGGAATGACGAGAATAGGTTTTATGTTTACAATTTAGGAGGATTGGCTTTGGCTTTTTTTTGTGTGAATCAGTTAAAATGGTGGCGGTTCCAGTAAATACTTCTAAGCAAACTGTCTAATTGTGGTAAAACTGTTAAAATACACAATGATAGTTCCCAGAAATGATTAAGAACGTGTAATAAACATCTCAAGTACACGTAAATAGATTCTTACTACATTTACTGTCGAATTCAACACGGAGGTTTCCAGTGGAAAGCTGTGAAATGACGAAAATACTGGTAATGTTTACAAGTACGGGTACTTCTGGTGGCGTTTTCACGGGACTGTGCTTTCAAATATTAAGAGTTCATGTTTACAGAGCTCAGAATTGGTGTCTAAAGCCTTTGAATCACGAGAATAGTTTTTGTGTTTACAATTTAGGAGGAATGGCTTTGGCGTTTTTTTTGTGTGAATCAGTCAAAATGGTGGCCGTTCCAGTAAATACTTCTAAGCAAACTGTCTAATTGTGGTAAAACTGTTAAAATACACAATGAGAGTTCCCAGAAATGATTAAGAACGTGTAATAAACATCTCAAGTACACGTAAATAGATTCTTACTACATTTACTGTCGAATTCAACACGGAGGTTTCCAGTGGAAAGCTGTGAAATGACGAAAATACTGGTAATGTTTACAAGTACGGGTACTTCTGGTGGCGTTTTCACGGGACTGTGCTTTCAAATATTAAGAGTTCATGTTTACAGAGCTCAGAATGGGTGTCTAAAGCCTTTGAATCACGAGAATAGTTTTTGTGTTTACAATTTAGGAGGATTGGCTTTGGCGTTTTTTTTGTGTGAATCAGTTAAAATGGTGGCGGTTCCAGTAAACAGTTCTAAGCAAACTGTCTAATTGTGGTAAAACTGTTAAAATACACAATGAGAGTTCCCAGAAATGATTAAGAACGTGTAATAAACCCCTCAAGTACACGTAAATAGATTCTTACTACATTTACTGTCGAATTCAATCACAGAGGTTTCCAGTGGAAAGCTGTGAAATGCCGAAAATACTGGTAATGTTTACAAGTCCGGATACTACGGGTGGAGTTTTCACGGGACTGTGCTTTCAATTATTACGAGTTCATGTTTACAGAGCTCAGAATTGGTGTCTAAAGCCTTTGAATCACGAGAATAGTTTTTGTGTTTACAATTTAGGAGGATTGGCTTTGGCGTTTTTTTTGTGTGAATCAGTTAAAATGGTGGCGGTTCCAGTAAATACTTCTAAGCAAACTGTCTAGTTGTGGTAAAACTGTTAAAATACACAATGAGAGTTTCCAGAAATGATTAAGAACGTGTAATAAACCCCTCAAGTACACGTAAATAGATTCTTACTACATTTACTGTCGAATTCAATCACGGAGGTTTCGAGTGGAAAGCTGTGAAATGACGAAAATACTGGTAATGTTTACAAGTACGGGTACTTCTGGTGGCGTTTTCACGGGACTGTGCTTTCAATTATTAAGAGTTCATGTTTACAGAGCTCAGAATTGGTGTCTAAAGCCTTTGAATCACGAGAATAGTTTTTGTGTTTACAATTTAGGAGGATTGGCTTTGGCGTTTTTTTTGTGTGAATCAGTTAAAATGGTGGCGGTTCCAGTAAATACTTCTAAGCAAACTGTCTAATTGTGGTAAAACTGTTAAAATACACAATGAGAGTTCCCAGAAATGATTAAGAACGTGTAATAAACCCCTCAAGTACACGTAAATAGATTCTTACTACATTTACTGTCGAATTCAATCACGGAGGTTTCCAGTGGAAAGCTGTGAAATTACGAAAATACTGGTAATGTTTACAAGTCCGGGTACTTCTGGTGGCGTTTTCACGGGACTGTGCTTTCAATTATTAAGAGTTCATGTTTACAGAGCTCAGAATTGGTCTCTAAAGCCTTTGAATCACGAGAATAGTTTTTATGTTTACAATTTAGGAGGATTGGCTTTGGCGTATTTTTTGTGTGAATCAGTTAAAATGGTGGCGGTTCCAGTAAACAGTTCTAAGCAAACTGTCTAATTGTGGTAAAACTGTTAAAATACACAATGAGAGTTCCCAGAAATGATTAAGAACGTGTAATAAATATCTCAAGTACACGTAAATAGATTCTTACTACATTTACTGTCGACTTCAATCACGGAGGTTTCGAGTGGAAAGCTGTGAAATGACGAAAATACTGGTAATGTTTACAAGTCCGGGTACTTCGGGTGGCTTTTTCACGGGACTGGGCTTTCAATTATTACGAGTTCATGTTTACAGAGCTCAGAATTGGTGTCTAAAGCCTTTGAATCACGAGAATAGTTTTTATGTTTACAATTTAGGAGGATTGGCTTTGGCATTTTTTTTGTGTGAATCAGTTAAAATGGTGGCGGTTCCAGTAAACAGTTCTAAGCAAACTGTCTAATTGTGGTAAAACTGTTAAAATACACAATGATAGTTCCCAGAAATGATTAAGAACGTGTAATAAACACCTCAAGTACACGTAAATAGATTCTTACTACATTTACTGTCGAATTCAACACGGAGGTTTCCAGTGGAAAGCTGTGAAATGACGAAAATACTGGTAATGTTTACAAGTACAGGTACTTCTGGTGGCGTTTTCACGGGACTGTGCTTTCAAATATTAAGAGTTCATGTTTACAGAGCTCAGAATTGGTGTCTAAAGCCTTTGAATCACGAGAATAGTTTTTGTGTTTACAATTTAGGAGGATTGGCTTTGACGTTTTTTTTTGTGTGAATCAGTTAAAATGGTGGCGGTTCCAGTAAATACTTCTAAGCAAACTGTCTAATTGTGGTAAAACTGTTAAAATACACAATGAGAGTTCCCAGAAATGATTAAGAACGTGTAATAAACCCCTCAAGTACACGTAAATAGATTCTTACTACATTTACTGTTGAATTCAATCACGGAGGTTTCCAGTGGAAAGCTGTGAAATGACGAAAATACTGGTAATGTTTACAAGTCCGGGTACTTCGGGTGGCATTTTCACGGGACTGTGCTTTCAATTATTACGAGTTCATGTTTACAGAGCTCAGAATTGGTGTCTAAAGCCTTTGAATCACGAGAATAGTTTTTATGTTTACAATTTAGGAGAATTGGCTTTGGCATTTTTTTTGTGTGAATCAGTTAAAATGGTGGCGGTTCCAGTAAACAGTTCTAAGCAAACTGTCTAATTGTGGTAAAACTGTTCAAATACACAATGATAGTTCCCAGAAATGATTAAGAACGTGTAATAAACCCCTCAACTACACGTAAATAGATTCTTACTACATTTACTGTCGAATTCAATCACGGAAGTTTCGAGTGGAAAGCTGTGAAATGACGAAAATACTGGTAATGTTTACAAGTCCGGGTACTTCGGGTGGATTTTCACGGGACTGTGCTTTCAAATATTAAGAGTTCATGTTTACAGAGCTCAGAATTGGTGTCTAAAGCCTTGGAATGACGAGAATAGTTTTTATGTTTACAATTTAGGAGGATTTGCTTTGTCGTTTCTTTGTGTTAATCAGTTAAAATGGTGGCGGTTCCAGTAAACACTTCTAAGCAAACTGTCTAATTGTGGTAAAACTGTTAAAATACACAATGATAGTTCCCAGAAATAATTAAGAACGTGTAATAAACATCTCAAGTACACGTAAATAGATTCTTACTACATTTACTGTCGAATTCAATCACGGAGTTTTCGAGTGGAAAGCTGTGAAATGACGATAATACTGGTAATATTGACAATTCCGGATACTTCGGGTGGATTTTCACGGGACTGTGCTTTCAAATATTAAGAGTTCATGTTCACAGAGCTCAGAATTGGTGTCTAAAGCCTTGGAATGACGAGAATAGGTTTTATGTTTACAATTTAGGAGGATTGGCTTTGGCTTTTTTTTGTGTGAATCAGTTAAAATGGTGGCGGTTCCAGTAAATACTTCTAAGCAAACTGTCTAATTGTGGTAAAACTGTTAAAATACACAATGATAGTTCCCAGAAATGATTAAGAACGTGTAATAAACATCTCAAGTACACGTAAATAGATTCTTACTACATTTACTGTCGAATTCAACACGGAGGTTTCCAGTGGAAAGCTGTGAAATGACGAAAATACTGGTAATGTTTACAAGTACGGGTACTTCTGGTGGCGTTTTCACGGGACTGTGCTTTCAAATATTAAGAGTTCATGTTTACAGAGCTCAGAATTGGTGTCTAAAGCCTTTGAATCACGAGAATAGTTTTTGTGTTTACAATTTAGGAGGAATGGCTTTGGCGTTTTTTTTGTGTGAATCAGTCAAAATGGTGGCCGTTCCAGTAAATACTTCTAAGCAAACTGTCTAATTGTGGTAAAACTGTTAAAATACACAATGAGAGTTCCCAGAAATGATTAAGAACGTGTAATAAACATCTCAAGTACACGTAAATAGATTCTTACTACATTTACTGTCGAATTCAACACGGAGGTTTCCAGTGGAAAGCTGTGAAATGACGAAAATACTGGTAATGTTTACAAGTACGGGTACTTCTGGTGGCGTTTTCACGGGACTGTGCTTTCAAATATTAAGAGTTCATGTTTACAGAGCTCAGAATGGGTGTCTAAAGCCTTTGAATCACGAGAATAGTTTTTGTGTTTACAATTTAGGAGGATTGGCTTTGGCGTTTTTTTTGTGTGAATCAGTTAAAATGGTGGCGGTTCCAGTAAATACTTCTAAGCAAACTGTCTAATTGTGGTAAAACTGTTAAAATACACAATGAGAGTTCCCAGAAATGATTAAGAACGTGTAATAAACCCCTCAAGTACACGTAAATAGATTCTTACTACATTTACTGTCGAATTCAATCACAGAGGTTTCCAGTGGAAAGCTGTGAAATGACGAAAATACTGGTAATGTTTACAAGTCCGGGTACTACGGGTGGCGTTTTCACGGGACTGTGCTTTCAATTATTACGAGTTCATGTTTACAGAGCTCAGAATTGGTGTCTAAAGCCTTTGAATCACGAGAATAGTTTTTGTGTTTACAATTTAGGAGGATTGGCTTTGGCGTTTTTTTTGTGTGAATCAGTTAAAATGGTGGCGGTTCCAGTAAATACTTCTAAGCAAACTGTCTAGTTGTGGTAAAACTGTTAAAATACACAATGATAGTTCCCAGAAATGATTAAGAACGTGTAATAAACCCCTCAAGTACACGTAAATAGATTCTTACTACATTTACTGTCGAATTCAATCACGGAAGTTTCGAGTGGAAAGCTGTGAAATGACGAAAATACTGGTAATGTTTACAAGTCCGGGTACTTCGGGTGGATTTTCACGGGACTGTGCTTTCAAATATTAAGAGTTCATGTTTACAGAGCTCAGAATTGGTGTCTAAAGCCTTGCAATGACGAGAATAGTTTTTATGTTTACAATTTAGGAGGATTTGCTTTGTCGTTTCTTTGTGTTAATCAGTTAAAATGGTGGCGGTTCCAGTAAACACTTCTAAGCAAACTGTCTAATTGTGGTAAAACTGTTAAAATACACAATGATAGTTCCCAGAAATAATTAAGAACGTGTAATAAACATCTCAAGTACACGTAAATAGATTTTTACTACATTTACTGTCGAATTCAATCACGGAGGTTTCGAGTGGAAAGCTGTGAAATGACGATAATACTGGTAATATTGACAATTCCGGATACTTCGGGTGGATTTTCACGGGACTGTGCTTTCAAATATTAAGAGTTCATGTTCACAGAGCTCAGAATTGGTGTCTAAAGCCTTGGAATGACGAGAATAGGTTTTATGTTTACAATTTAGGAGGATTGGCTTTGGCTTTTTTTTGTGTGAATCAGTTAAAATGGTGGCGGTTCCAGTAAATACTTCTAAGCAAACTGTCTAATTGTGGTAAAACTGTTAAAATACACAATGATAGTTCCCAGAAATGATTAAGAACGTGTAATAAACATCTCAAGTACACGTAAATAGATTCTTACTACATTTACTGTCGAATTCAACACGGAGGTTTCCAGTGGAAAGCTGTGAAATGACGAAAATACTGGTAATGTTTACAAGTACGGGTACTTCTGGTGGCGTTTTCACGGGACTGTGCTTTCAAATATTAAGAGTTCATGTTTACAGAGCTCAGAATTGGTGTCTAAAGCCTTTGAATCACGAGAATAGTTTTTGTGTTTACAATTTAGGAGGAATGGCTTTGGCGTTTTTTTTGTGTGAATCAGTCAAAATGGTGGCCGTTCCAGTAAATACTTCTAAGCAAACTGTCTAATTGTGGTAAAACTGTTAAAATACACAATGAGAGTTCCCAGAAATGATTAAGAACGTGTAATAAACATCTCAAGTACACGTAAATAGATTCTTACTACATTTACTGTCGAATTCAACACGGAGGTTTCCAGTGGAAAGCTGTGAAATGACGAAAATACTGGTAATGTTTACAAGTACGGGTACTTCTGGTGGCGTTTTCACGGGACTGTGCTTTCAAATATTAAGAGTTCATGTTTACAGAGCTCAGAATGGGTGTCTAAAGCCTTTGAATCACGAGAATAGTTTTTGTGTTTACAATTTAGGAGGATTGGCTTTGGCGTTTTTTTTGTGTGAATCAGTTAAAATGGTGGCGGTTCCAGTAAACAGTTCTAAGCAAACTGTCTAATTGTGGTAAAACTGTTAAAATACACAATGAGAGTTCCCAGAAATGATTAAGAACGTGTAATAAACCCCTCAAGTACACGTAAATAGATTCTTACTACATTTACTGTCGAATTCAATCACAGAGGTTTCCAGTGGAAAGCTGTGAAATGCCGAAAATACTGGTAATGTTTACAAGTCCGGATACTACGGGTGGAGTTTTCACGGGACTGTGCTTTCAATTATTACGAGTTCATGTTTACAGAGCTCAGAATTGGTGTCTAAAGCCTTTGAATCACGAGAATAGTTTTTATGTTTACAATTTAGGAGAATTGGCTTTGGCATTTTTTTTGTGTGAATCAGTTAAAATGGTGGCGGTTCCAGTAAACAGTTCTAAGCAAACTGTCTAATTGTGGTAAAACTGTTCAAATACACAATGATAGTTCCCAGAAATGATTAAGAACGTGTAATAAACCCCTCAACTACACGTAAATAGATTCTTACTACATTTACTGTCGAATTCAATCACGGAAGTTTCGAGTGGAAAGCTGTGAAATGACGAAAATACTGGTAATGTTTACAAGTCCGGGTACTTCGGGTGGATTTTCACGGGACTGTGCTTTCAAATATTAAGAGTTCATGTTTACAGAGCTCAGAATTGGTGTCTAAAGCCTTGGAATGACGAGAATAGTTTTTATGTTTACAATTTAGGAGGATTTGCTTTGTCGTTTCTTTGTGTTAATCAGTTAAAATGGTGGCGGTTCCAGTAAACACTTCTAAGCAAACTGTCTAATTGTGGTAAAACTGTTAAAATACACAATGATAGTTCCCAGAAATAATTAAGAACGTGTAATAAACATCTCAAGTACACGTAAATAGATTCTTACTACATTTACTGTCGAATTCAATCACGGAGTTTTCGAGTGGAAAGCTGTGAAATGACGATAATACTGGTAATATTGACAATTCCGGATACTTCGGGTGGATTTTCACGGGACTGTGCTTTCAAATATTAAGAGTTCATGTTCACAGAGCTCAGAATTGGTGTCTAAAGCCTTGGAATGACGAGAATAGGTTTTATGTTTACAATTTAGGAGGATTGGCTTTGGCTTTTTTTTGTGTGAATCAGTTAAAATGGTGGCGGTTCCAGTAAATACTTCTAAGCAAACTGTCTAATTGTGGTAAAACTGTTAAAATACACAATGATAGTTCCCAGAAATGATTAAGAACGTGTAATAAACATCTCAAGTACACGTAAATAGATTCTTACTACATTTACTGTCGAATTCAACACGGAGGTTTCCAGTGGAAAGCTGTGAAATGACGAAAATACTGGTAATGTTTACAAGTACGGGTACTTCTGGTGGCGTTTTCACGGGACTGTGCTTTCAAATATTAAGAGTTCATGTTTACAGAGCTCAGAATTGGTGTCTAAAGCCTTTGAATCACGAGAATAGTTTTTGTGTTTACAATTTAGGAGGAATGGCTTTGGCGTTTTTTTTGTGTGAATCAGTCAAAATGGTGGCCGTTCCAGTAAATACTTCTAAGCAAACTGTCTAATTGTGGTAAAACTGTTAAAATACACAATGAGAGTTCCCAGAAATGATTAAGAACGTGTAATAAACATCTCAAGTACACGTAAATAGATTCTTACTACATTTACTGTCGAATTCAACACGGAGGTTTCCAGTGGAAAGCTGTGAAATGACGAAAATACTGGTAATGTTTACAAGTACGGGTACTTCTGGTGGCGTTTTCACGGGACTGTGCTTTCAAATATTAAGAGTTCATGTTTACAGAGCTCAGAATGGGTGTCTAAAGCCTTTGAATCACGAGAATAGTTTTTGTGTTTACAATTTAGGAGGATTGGCTTTGGCGTTTTTTTTGTGTGAATCAGTTAAAATGGTGGCGGTTCCAGTAAATACTTCTTAGCAAACTGTCTAATTGTGGTAAAACTGTTAAAATACACAATGAGAGTTCCCAGAAATGATTAAGAACGTGTAATAAACCCCTCAAGTACACGTAAATAGATTCTTACTACATTTACTGTCGAATTCAATCACAGAGGTTTCCAGTGGAAAGCTGTGAAATGACGAAAATACTGGTAATGTTTACAAGTCCGGGTACTACGGGTGGCGTTTTCACGGGACTGTGCTTTCAATTATTACGAGTTCATGTTTACAGAGCTCAGAATTGGTGTCTAAAGCCTTTGAATCACGAGAATAGTTTTTGTGTTTACAATTTAGGAGGATTGGCTTTGGCGTTTTTTTTGTGTGAATCAGTTAAAATGGTGGCGGTTCCAGTAAATACTTCTAAGCAAACTGTCTAGTTGTGGTAAAACTGTTAAAATACACAATGATAGTTCCCAGAAATGATTAAGAACGTGTAATAAACCCCTCAAGTACACGTAAATAGATTCTTACTACATTTACTGTCGAATTCAATCACGGAAGTTTCGAGTGGAAAGCTGTGAAATGACGAAAATACTGGTAATGTTTACAAGTCCGGGTACTTCGGGTGGATTTTCACGGGACTGTGCTTTCAAATATTAAGAGTTCATGTTTACAGAGCTCAGAATTGGTGTCTAAAGCCTTGGAATGACGAGAATAGTTTTTATGTTTACAATTTAGGAGGATTTGCTTTGTCGTTTCTTTGTGTTAATCAGTTAAAATGGTGGCGGTTCCAGTAAACACTTCTAAGCAAACTGTCTAATTGTGGTAAAACTGTTAAAATACACAATGATAGTTCCCAGAAATAATTAAGAACGTGTAATAAACATCTCAAGTACACGTAAATAGATTCTTACTACATTTACTGTCGAATTCAATCACGGAGTTTTCGAGTGGAAAGCTGTGAAATGACGATAATACTGGTAATATTGACAATTCCGGATACTTCGGGTGGATTTTCACGGGACTGTGCTTTCAAATATTAAGAGTTCATGTTCACAGAGCTCAGAATTGGTGTCTAAAGCCTTGGAATGACGAGAATAGGTTTTATGTTTACAATTTAGGAGGATTGGCTTTGGCTTTTTTTTGTGTGAATCAGTTAAAATGGTGGCGGTTCCAGTAAATACTTCTAAGCAAACTGTCTAATTGTGGTAAAACTGTTAAAATACACAATGATAGTTCCCAGAAATGATTAAGAACGTGTAATAAACATCTCAAGTACACGTAAATAGATTCTTACTACATTTACTGTCGAATTCAACACGGAGGTTTCCAGTGGAAAGCTGTGAAATGACGAAAATACTGGTAATGTTTACAAGTACGGGTACTTCTGGTGGCGTTTTCACGGGACTGTGCTTTCAAATATTAAGAGTTCATGTTTACAGAGCTCAGAATTGGTGTCTAAAGCCTTTGAATCACGAGAATAGTTTTTGTGTTTACAATTTAGGAGGAATGGCTTTGGCGTTTTTTTTGTGTGAATCAGTCAAAATGGTGGCCGTTCCAGTAAATACTTCTAAGCAAACTGTCTAATTGTGGTAAAACTGTTAAAATACACAATGAGAGTTCCCAGAAATGATTAAGAACGTGTAATAAACATCTCAAGTACACGTAAATAGATTCTTACTACATTTACTGTCGAATTCAACACGGAGGTTTCCAGTGGAAAGCTGTGAAATGACGAAAATACTGGTAATGTTTACAAGTACGGGTACTTCTGGTGGCGTTTTCACGGGACTGTGCTTTCAAATATTAAGAGTTCATGTTTACAGAGCTCAGAATGGGTGTCTAAAGCCTTTGAATCACGAGAATAGTTTTTGTGTTTACAATTTAGGAGGATTGGCTTTGGCGTTTTTTTTGTGTGAATCAGTTAAAATGGTGGCGGTTCCAGTAAATACTTCTTAGCAAACTGTCTAATTGTGGTAAAACTGTTAAAATACACAATGAGAGTTCCCAGAAATGATTAAGAACGTGTAATAAACCCCTCAAGTACACGTAAATAGATTCTTACTACATTTACTGTCGAATTCAATCACAGAGGTTTCCAGTGGAAAGCTGTGAAATGACGAAAATACTGGTAATGTTTACAAGTCCGGGTACTACGGGTGGCGTTTTCACGGGACTGTGCTTTCAATTATTACGAGTTCATGTTTACAGAGCTCAGAATTGGTGTCTAAAGCCTTTGAATCACGAGAATAGTTTTTGTGTTTACAATTTAGGAGGATTGGCTTTGGCGTTTTTTTTGTGTGAATCAGTTAAAATGGTGGCGGTTCCAGTAAATACTTCTAAGCAAACTGTCTAGTTGTGGTAAAACTGTTAAAATACACAATGATAGTTCCCAGAAATGATTAAGAACGTGTAATAAACCCCTCAAGTACACGTAAATAGATTCTTACTACATTTACTGTCGAATTCAATCACGGAAGTTTCGAGTGGAAAGCTGTGAAATGACGAAAATACTGGTAATGTTTACAAGTCCGGGTACTTCGGGTGGATTTTCACGGGACTGTGCTTTCAAATATTAAGAGTTCATGTTTACAGAGCTCAGAATTGGTGTCTAAAGCCTTGCAATGACGAGAATAGTTTTTATGTTTACAATTTAGGAGGATTTGCTTTGTCGTTTCTTTGTGTTAATCAGTTAAAATGGTGGCGGTTCCAGTAAACACTTCTAAGCAAACTGTCTAATTGTGGTAAAACTGTTAAAATACACAATGATAGTTCCCAGAAATAATTAAGAACGTGTAATAAACATCTCAAGTACACGTAAATAGATTTTTACTACATTTACTGTCGAATTCAATCACGGAGGTTTCGAGTGGAAAGCTGTGAAATGACGATAATACTGGTAATATTGACAATTCCGGATACTTCGGGTGGATTTTCACGGGACTGTGCTTTCAAATATTAAGAGTTCATGTTCACAGAGCTCAGAATTGGTGTCTAAAGCCTTGGAATGACGAGAATAGGTTTTATGTTTACAATTTAGGAGGATTGGCTTTGGCTTTTTTTTGTGTGAATCAGTTAAAATGGTGGCGGTTCCAGTAAATACTTCTAAGCAAACTGTCTAATTGTGGTAAAACTGTTAAAATACACAATGATAGTTCCCAGAAATGATTAAGAACGTGTAATAAACATCTCAAGTACACGTAAATAGATTCTTACTACATTTACTGTCGAATTCAACACGGAGGTTTCCAGTGGAAAGCTGTGAAATGACGAAAATACTGGTAATGTTTACAAGTACGGGTACTTCTGGTGGCGTTTTCACGGGACTGTGCTTTCAAATATTAAGAGTTCATGTTTACAGAGCTCAGAATTGGTGTCTAAAGCCTTTGAATCACGAGAATAGTTTTTGTGTTTACAATTTAGGAGGAATGGCTTTGGCGTTTTTTTTGTGTGAATCAGTCAAAATGGTGGCCGTTCCAGTAAATACTTCTAAGCAAACTGTCTAATTGTGGTAAAACTGTTAAAATACACAATGAGAGTTCCCAGAAATGATTAAGAACGTGTAATAAACATCTCAAGTACACGTAAATAGATTCTTACTACATTTACTGTCGAATTCAACACGGAGGTTTCCAGTGGAAAGCTGTGAAATGACGAAAATACTGGTAATGTTTACAAGTACGGGTACTTCTGGTGGCGTTTTCACGGGACTGTGCTTTCAAATATTAAGAGTTCATGTTTACAGAGCTCAGAATGGGTGTCTAAAGCCTTTGAATCACGAGAATAGTTTTTGTGTTTACAATTTAGGAGGATTGGCTTTGGCGTTTTTTTTGTGTGAATCAGTTAAAATGGTGGCGGTTCCAGTAAACAGTTCTAAGCAAACTGTCTAATTGTGGTAAAACTGTTAAAATACACAATGAGAGTTCCCAGAAATGATTAAGAACGTGTAATAAACCCCTCAAGTACACGTAAATAGATTCTTACTACATTTACTGTCGAATTCAATCACAGAGGTTTCCAGTGGAAAGCTGTGAAATGCCGAAAATACTGGTAATGTTTACAAGTCCGGATACTACGGGTGGAGTTTTCACGGGACTGTGCTTTCAATTATTACGAGTTCATGTTTACAGAGCTCAGAATTGGTGTCTAAAGCCTTTGAATCACGAGAATAGTTTTTGTGTTTACAATTTAGGAGGATTGGCTTTGGCGTTTTTTTTGTGTGAATCAGTTAAAATGGTGGCGGTTCCAGTAAATACTTCTAAGCAAACTGTCTAGTTGTGGTAAAACTGTTAAAATACACAATGAGAGTTTCCAGAAATGATTAAGAACGTGTAATAAACCCCTCAAGTACACGTAAATAGATTCTTACTACATTT
The DNA here is from genome assembly GCF_963259705.1 of Myotis daubentonii. Taxonomy (NCBI): domain Eukaryota; kingdom Metazoa; phylum Chordata; class Mammalia; order Chiroptera; family Vespertilionidae; genus Myotis; species Myotis daubentonii. The sequence goes on along the minus strand of NC_081856.1, from coordinate 40,951 downwards.
ACTGTCGAATTCAATCACGGAGGTTTCGAGTGGAAAGCTGTGAAATGACGAAAATACTGGTAATGTTTACAAGTACGGGTACTTCTGGTGGCGTTTTCACGGGACTGTGCTTTCAATTATTAAGAGTTCATGTTTACAGAGCTCAGAATTGGTGTCTAAAGCCTTTGAATCACGAGAATAGTTTTTATGTTTACAATTTAGGAGGATTGGCTTTGGCGTATTTTTTGTGTGAGTCAGTTAAAATGGTGGCGGTTCCACTAAAAAGTTCTAAGCAAACTGTCTAATTGTGGTAAAACTGTTAAAATACACAATGATAGTTCCCAGAAATGATTAAGAACGTGTAATAAACACCTCAAGTACACGTAAATAGATTCTTACTACATTTACTGTCGAATTCAATCACGGAGGTTTCCAGTGGAAAGCTGTGAAATGACGAAAATTCTGGTAATTTTTACAAGTCCGGGTACTTCGGGTGGGTTTTTCACGGGACTGGGCTTTCAATTATTACGAGTTCATGTTTACAGAGCTCAGATTTGGTGTCTAAAGCCTTGGAATGACGAGAATAGTTTTTATGTTTACAATTTAGGAGGATTTGCTTTGTCGTTTCTTTGTGTTAATCAGTTAAAATGGTGGCGGTTCCAGTAAACACTTCTAAGCAAACTGTCTAATTGTGGTAAAACTGTTAAAATACACAATGATAGATCCCAGAAATAATTAAGAACGTGTAATAAACATCTCAAGTACACGTAAATAGATTTTTACTACATTTACTGTCGAATTCAATCACGGAGGTTTCGAGTGGAAAGCTGTGAAATGACGAAAATACTGGTAATATTGACAATTCCGGATACTTCGGGTGGATTTTCACGGGACTGTGCTTTCAAATATTAAGAGTTCATGTTTACAGAGCTCAGAATTGGTGTCTAATGCCTTGGAATGACGAGAATAGTTTTCATGTTTACAATTTAGGAGGATTGGCTTTGGCTTTTTTTTGTGTGAATCAGTTAAAATGGTGGCGATTCCAGTAAATACTTCTAAGCAAACTGTCTAATTGTGGTAAAACTGTTAAAATACACAATGAGAGTTCCCAGAAATGATTAAGAACGTGTAATAAACATCTCAAGTACACGTAAATAGATTCTTACTACATTTACTGTCGAATTCAACACGGAGGTTTCCAGTGGAAAGCTGTGAAATAACGAAAATACTGGTAAGGTTTACAAGTACGGGTACTTCTGGTGGCGTTTTCACGGGACTGTGCTTTCAAATATTAAGAGTTCATGTTTACAGAGCTCAGAATTGGTGTCTAAAGCCTTTGAATCACGAGAATAGTTTTTGTGTTTACAATTTAGGAGGAATGGCTTTGGCGTTTTTTTTGTGTGAATCAGTCAAAATGGTGGTGGTTCCAGTAAATACTTCTAAGCAAACTGTCTAATTGTGGTAAAACTGTTAAAATACACAATGAGAGTTCCCAGAAATGATTAAGAACGTGTAATAAACCCCTCAAGTACACGTAAATAGATTCTTACTACATTTACTGTCGAATTCAATCACGGAGGTTTCGAGTGGAAAGCTGTGAAATGACGAAAATACTGGTAATGTTTACAAGTACGGGTACTTCTGGTGGCGTTTTCACGGGAATGTGCTTTCAATTATTACGAGTTCATGTTTACAGAGCTCAGAATTGGTGTTTAAAGCATTTGAATCACGAGAATAGTTTTTATGTTTACAATTTAGGAGGATTGGCTTTGGCGTATTTTTTGTGTGAATCAGTTAAAATGGTGGCGGTTCCACTAAAAAGTTCTAAGCAAACTGTCTAATTGTGGTAAAACTGTTAAAATACACAATGATAGTTCCCAGAAATGATTAAGAATGTGTAATAAACACCTCAAGTACACGTAAATAGATTCTTACTACATTTACTGTCGAATTCAATCACGGAGGTTTCCAGTGGAAAGCTGTGAAATGACGAAAATACTGGTAATGTTTACAAGTCCGGGTACTTCGGGTGGCTTTTTCACGGGACTGGGCTTTCAATTATTACGAGTTCATGTTTACAGAGCTCAGATTTGGTGTCTAAAGCCTTGGAATGACGAGAATAGTTTTTATGTTTACAATTTAGGAGGATTTGCTTTGTCGTTTCTTTGTGTTAATCAGTTAAAATGGTGGCGGTTCCAGTAAACAGTTCTAAGCAAACTGTCTAATTGTGGTAAAACTGTTAAAATACACAATGATAGTTCCCAGAAATAATTAAGAACGTGTAATAAACATCTCAAGTACACGTAAATAGATTTTTACTACATTTACTGTCGAATTCAATCACGGAGGTTTCGAGTGGAAAGCTGTGAAATGACGAAAATACTGGTAATATTGACAATTCCGGATACTTCGGGTGGATTTTCACGGGACTGTGCTTTCAAATATTAAGAGTTCATGTTCACAGAGCTCAGAATTGGTGTCTAAAGCCTTGGAATGACGAGAATAGGTTTTATGTTTACAATTTAGGAGGATTGGCTTTGGCTTTTTTTTGTGTGAATCAGTTAAAATGGTGGCGGTTCCAGTAAATACTTCTAAGCAAACTGTCTAATTGTGGTAAAACTGTTAAAATACACAATGATAGTTCCCAGAAATGATTAAGAACGTGTAATAAACATCTCAAGTACACGTAAATAGATTCTTACTACATTTACTGTCGAATTCAATCACAGAGGTTTCCAGTGGAAAGCTGTGAAATGACGAAAATACTGGTAAGGTTTACAAGTACGGGTACTTCTGGTGGCGTTTTCACGGGACTGTGCTTTCAAATATTAAGAGTTCATGTTTACAGAGCTCAGAATTGGTGTCTAAAGCCTTTGAATCACGAGAATAGTTTTTGTGTTTACAATTTAGGAGGAATGGCTTTGGCGTTTTTTTTGTGTGAATCAGTCAAAATGGTGGCCGTTCCAGTAAATACTTCTAAGCAAACTGTCTAATTGTGGTAAAACTGTTAAAATACACAATGAGAGTTCCCAGAAATGATTAAGAACGTGTAATAAACATCTCAAGTACACGTAAATAGATTCTTACTACATTTACTGTCGAATTCAACACGGAGGTTTCCAGTGGAAAGCTGTGAAATGACGAAAATACTGGTAATGTTTACAAGTACGGGTACTTCTGGTGGCGTTTTCACGGGACTGTGCTTTCAAATATTAAGAGTTCATGTTTACAGAGCTCAGAATGGGTGTCTAAAGCCTTTGAATCACGAGAATAGTTTTTGTGTTTACAATTTAGGAGGATTGGCTTTGGCGTTTTTTTTGTGTGAATCAGTTAAAATGGTGGCGGTTCCAGTAAATACTTCTAAGCAAACTGTCTAATTGTGGTAAAACTGTTAAAATACACAATGAGAGTTCCCAGAAATGATTAAGAACGTGTAATAAACCCCTCAAGTACACGTAAATAGATTCTTACTACATTTACTGTCGAATTCAATCACAGAGGTTTCCAGTGGAAAGCTGTGAAATGACGAAAATACTGGTAATGTTTACAAGTCCGGATACTACGGGTGGAGTTTTCACGGGACTGTGCTTTCAATTATTACGAGTTCATGTTTACAGAGCTCAGAATTGGTGTCTAAAGCCTTTGAATCACGAGAATAGTTTTTGTGTTTACAATTTAGGAGGATTGGCTTTGGCGTTTTTTTTGTGTGAATCAGTTAAAATGGTGGCGGTTCCAGTAAATACTTCTAAGCAAACTGTCTAGTTGTGGTAAAACTGTTAAAATACACAATGAGAGTTTCCAGAAATGATTAAGAACGTGTAATAAACCCCTCAAGTACACGTAAATAGATTCTTACTACATTTACTGTCGAATTCAATCACGGAGGTTTCGAGTGGAAAGCTGTGAAATGACGAAAATACTGGTAATGTTTACAAGTACGGGTACTTCTGGTGGCGTTTTCACGGGACTGTGCTTTCAATTATTAAGAGTTCATGTTTACAGAGCTCAGAATTGGTGTCTAAAGCCTTTGAATCACGAGAATAGTTTTTATGTTTACAATTTAGGAGGATTGGCTTTGGCGTATTTTTTGTGTGAGTCAGTTAAAATGGTGGCGGTTCCACTAAAAAGTTCTAAGCAAACTGTCTAATTGTGGTAAAACTGTTAAAATACACAATGATAGTTCCCAGAAATGATTAAGAACGTGTAATAAACACCTCAAGTACACGTAAATAGATTCTTACTACATTTACTGTCGAATTCAATCACGGAGGTTTCCAGTGGAAAGCTGTGAAATGACGAAAATTCTGGTAATTTTTACAAGTCCGGGTACTTCGGGTGGGTTTTTCACGGGACTGGGCTTTCAATTATTACGAGTTCATGTTTACAGAGCTCAGATTTGGTGTCTAAAGCCTTGGAATGACGAGAATAGTTTTTATGTTTACAATTTAGGAGGATTTGCTTTGTCGTTTCTTTGTGTTAATCAGTTAAAATGGTGGCGGTTCCAGTAAACACTTCTAAGCAAACTGTCTAATTGTGGTAAAACTGTTAAAATACACAATGATAGATCCCAGAAATAATTAAGAACGTGTAATAAACATCTCAAGTACACGTAAATAGATTTTTACTACATTTACTGTCGAATTCAATCACGGAGGTTTCGAGTGGAAAGCTGTGAAATGACGAAAATACTGGTAATATTGACAATTCCGGATACTTCGGGTGGATTTTCACGGGACTGTGCTTTCAAATATTAAGAGTTCATGTTTACAGAGCTCAGAATTGGTGTCTAATGCCTTGGAATGACGAGAATAGTTTTCATGTTTACAATTTAGGAGGATTGGCTTTGGCTTTTTTTTGTGTGAATCAGTTAAAATGGTGGCGATTCCAGTAAATACTTCTAAGCAAACTGTCTAATTGTGGTAAAACTGTTAAAATACACAATGAGAGTTCCCAGAAATGATTAAGAACGTGTAATAAACATCTCAAGTACACGTAAATAGATTCTTACTACATTTACTGTCGAATTCAACACGGAGGTTTCCAGTGGAAAGCTGTGAAATAACGAAAATACTGGTAAGGTTTACAAGTACGGGTACTTCTGGTGGCGTTTTCACGGGACTGTGCTTTCAAATATTAAGAGTTCATGTTTACAGAGCTCAGAATTGGTGTCTAAAGCCTTTGAATCACGAGAATAGTTTTTGTGTTTACAATTTAGGAGGAATGGCTTTGGCGTTTTTTTTGTGTGAATCAGTCAAAATGGTGGTGGTTCCAGTAAATACTTCTAAGCAAACTGTCTAATTGTGGTAAAACTGTTAAAATACACAATGAGAGTTCCCAGAAATGATTAAGAACGTGTAATAAACCCCTCAAGTACACGTAAATAGATTCTTACTACATTTACTGTCGAATTCAATCACGGAGGTTTCGAGTGGAAAGCTGTGAAATGACGAAAATACTGGTAATGTTTACAAGTACGGGTACTTCTGGTGGCGTTTTCACGGGAATGTGCTTTCAATTATTACGAGTTCATGTTTACAGAGCTCAGAATTGGTGTTTAAAGCATTTGAATCACGAGAATAGTTTTTATGTTTACAATTTAGGAGGATTGGCTTTGGCGTATTTTTTGTGTGAATCAGTTAAAATGGTGGCGGTTCCACTAAAAAGTTCTAAGCAAACTGTCTAATTGTGGTAAAACTGTTAAAATACACAATGATAGTTCCCAGAAATGATTAAGAATGTGTAATAAACACCTCAAGTACACGTAAATAGATTCTTACTACATTTACTGTCGAATTCAATCACGGAGGTTTCCAGTGGAAAGCTGTGAAATGACGAAAATACTGGTAATGTTTACAAGTCCGGGTACTTCGGGTGGCTTTTTCACGGGACTGGGCTTTCAATTATTACGAGTTCATGTTTACAGAGCTCAGATTTGGTGTCTAAAGCCTTGGAATGACGAGAATAGTTTTTATGTTTACAATTTAGGAGGATTTGCTTTGTCGTTTCTTTGTGTTAATCAGTTAAAATGGTGGCGGTTCCAGTAAACAGTTCTAAGCAAACTGTCTAATTGTGGTAAAACTGTTAAAATACACAATGATAGTTCCCAGAAATAATTAAGAACGTGTAATAAACATCTCAAGTACACGTAAATAGATTTTTACTACATTTACTGTCGAATTCAATCACGGAGGTTTCGAGTGGAAAGCTGTGAAATGACGAAAATACTGGTAATATTGACAATTCCGGATACTTCGGGTGGATTTTCACGGGACTGTGCTTTCAAATATTAAGAGTTCATGTTTACAGAGCTCAGATTTGGTGTCTAAAGCCTTGGAATGACGAGAATAGTTTTTATGTTTACAATTTAGGAGGATTGGCTTTGGCTTTCTTTTGTGTGAATCAGTTAAAATGGTGGCGGTTCCAGTAAATACTTCTAAGCAAACTGTCTAATTGTGGTAAAACTGTTAAAATACACAATGAGAGTTCCCAGAAATGATTAAGAACGTGTAATAAACATCTCAAGTACACGTAAATAGATTCTTACTACATTTACTGTCGAATTCAACACGAGGTTTCCAGTGGAAAGCTGTGAAATGACGAAAATACTGGTAAGGTTTACAAGTACGGGTACTTCTGGTGGCGTTTTCACGGGACTGTGCTTTCAAATATTAAGAGTTCATGTTTACAGAGCTCAGAATTGGTGTCTAAAGCCTTTGAATCACGAGAATAGTTTTTGTGTTTACAATTTAGGAGGATTGGCTTTGGCGTTTTTTTGGTGTGAATCAGTCAAAATGGTGGCCGTTCCAGTAAATACTTCTAAGCAAACTGTCTAATTGTGGTAAAACTGTTAAAATAAACAATGAGAGTTCCCAGAAATGATTAAGAACGTGTAATAAACATCTCAAGTACACGTAAATAGATTCTTACTACATTTACTGTCGAATTCAACACGGAGGTTTCCAGTGGAAAGCTGTGAAATGACGAAAATACTGGTAATGTTTACAAGTACGGGTACTTCTGGTGGCGTTTTCACGGGACTGTGCTTTCAAATATTAAGAGTTCATGTTTACAGAGCTCAGAATTGGTGTCTAAAGCCTTTGAATCACGAGAATAGTTTTTGTGTTTACAATTTAGGAGGATTGGCTTTGGCGTTTTTTTTGTGTGAATCAGTTAAAATGGTGGCGGTTCCAGTAAATACTTCTAAGCAAACTGTCTAATTGTGGTAAAACTGTTAAAATACACAATGAGAGTTCCCAGAAATGATTAAGAACGTGTAATAAACCCCTCAAGTACACGTAAATAGATTCTTACTACATTTACTGTCGAATTCAATCACGGAGGTTTCCAGTGGAAAGCTGTGAAATTACGAAAATACTGGTAATGTTTACAAGTCCGGGTACTTCTGGTGGCGTTTTCACGGGACTGTGCTTTCAATTATTAAGAGTTCATGTTTACAGAGCTCAGAATTGGTCTCTAAAGCCTTTGAATCACGAGAATAGTTTTTATGTTTACAATTTAGGAGATTTGGCTTTGGCGTATTTTTTGTGTGAATCAGTTAAAATGGTGGCGGTTCCAGTAAACAGTTCTAAGCAAACTGTCTAATTGTGGTAAAACTGTTAAAATACACAATGAGAGTTCCCAGAAATGATTAAGAACGTGTAATAAATATCTCAAGTACACGTAAATAGATTCTTACTACATTTACTGTCGAATTCAATCACGGAGGTTTCCAGTGGAAAGCTGTGAAATGACGAAAATACTGGTAATGTTTACAAGTCCGGGTACTTCGGGTGGCTTTTTCACGGGACTGGGCTTTCAATTATTACGAGTTCATGTTTACAGAGCTCAGAATTGGTGTCTAAAGCCTTTGAATCACGAGAATAGTTTTTATGTTTACAATTTAGGAGGATTGGCTTTGGCATTTTTTTTGTGTGAATCAGTTAAAATGGTGGCGGTTCGAGTAAACAGTTCTAAGCAAACTGTCTAATTGTGGTAAAACAGTTAAAATACACAATGATAGTTCCCAGAAATGATTAAGAACGTGTAATAAACACCTCAAGTACACGTAAATAGATTCTTACTACATTTACTGTCGAATTCAACACGGAGGTTTCCAGTGGAAAGCTGTGAAATGACGAAAATACTGGTAATGTTTACAAGTCCGGGTACTTCTGGTGGCGTTTTCACGGGACTGTGCTTTCAAATATTAAGAGTTCATGCTTACAGAGCTCAGAATTGGTGTCTAAAGCCTTTGAATCACGAGAATAGTTTTTGTGTTTACAATTTAGGAGGATTGGCTTTGGCGTTTTTTTTGTGTGAATCAGTTAAAATGGTGGCGGTTCCAGTAAATACTTCTAAGCAAACTGTCTAATTGTGGTAAAACTGTTAAAATACACAATGAGAGTTCCCAGAAATGATTAAGAACGTGTAATAAACCCCTCAAGTACACGTAAATAGATTCTTACTACATTTACTGTCGAATTCAATCACGGAGGTTTCGAGTGGAAAGCTGTGAAATGACGAAAATACTGGTAATGTTTACAAGTACGGGTACTTCTGGTGGCGTTTTCACGGGACTGTGCTTTCAAATATTAAGAGTTCATGTTTACAGAGCTCAGAATTGGTGTCTAAAGCCTTTGAATCACGAGAATAGTTTTTGTGTTTACAATTTAGGAGGATTGGCTTTGGCGTTTTTTTTGTGTGAATCAGTTAAAATGGTGGCGGTTCCACTAAAAAGTTCTAAGCAAACTGTCTAATTGTGGTAAAACTGTTAAAATACACAATGATAGTTCCCAGAAATGATTAAGAATGTGTAATAAACACCTCAAGTACACGTAAATAGATTCTTACTACATTTACTGTCGAATTCAATCACGGAGGTTTCCAGTGGAAAGCTGTGAAATGACGAAAATACTGGTAATGTTTACAAGTCCGGGTACTTCGGGTGGCTTTTTCACGGGACTGGGCTTTCAATTATTACGAGTTCATGTTTACAGAGCTCAGATTTGGTGTCTAAAGCCTTGGAATGACGAGAATAGTTTTTATGTTTACAATTTAGGAGGATTTGCTTTGTCGTTTCTTTGTGTTAATCAGTTAAAATGGTGGCGGGTCCAGTAAACAGTTCTAAGCAAACTGTCTAATTGTGGTAAAACTGTTAAAATACACAATGATAGTTCCCAGAAATAATTAAGAACGTGTAATAAACATCTCAAGTACACGTAAATAGATTTTTACTACATTTACTGTCGAATTCAATCACGGAGGTTTCGAGTGGAAAGCTGTGAAATGACGAAAATACTGGTAATATTGACAATTCCGGATACTTCGGGTGGATTTTCACGGGACTGTGCTTTCAAATATTAAGAGTTCATGTTTACAGAGCTCAGAATTGGTGTCTAAAGCCTTTGAATCACGAGAATAGTTTTTATGTTTACAATTTAGGAGGATTGGCTTTGGCGTATTTTTGTGTGAATCAGTTAAAATGGTGGCGGTTCCAGTAAACAGTTCTAAGCAAACTGTCTAATTGTGGTAAAACTGTTAAAATACACAATGAGAGTTCCCAGAAATGATTAAGAACGTGTAATAAATATCTCAAGTACACGTAAATAGATTCTTACTACATTTACTGTCGAATTCAATCACGGAGGTTTCGAGTGGAAAGCTGTGAAATGACGAAAATACTGGTAATGTTTACAAGTCCGGGTACTTCGGGTGGCTTTTTCACGGGACTGGGCTTTCAATTATTACGAGTTCATGTTTACAGAGCTCAGAATTGGTGTCTAAAGCCTTTGAATCACGAGAATAGTTTTTATGTTTACAATTTAGGAGGATTGGCTTTGGCATTTTTTTTGTGTGAATCAGTTAAAATGGTGGCGGTTCCAGTAAACAGTTCTAAGCAAACTGTCTAATTGTGGTAAAACTGTTAAAATACACAATGATAGTTCCCAGAAATGATTAAGAACGTGTAATAAACATCTCAAGTACACGTAAATAGATTCTTACTACATTTACTGTCGAATTCAACACGGAGGTTTCCAGTGGAAAGCTGTGAAATGACGAAAATACTGGTAATGTTTACAAGTAAGGGTACTTCGGGTGGCGTTTTCACGGGACTGTGCTTTCAAATATTAAGAGTTCATGTTTACAGAGCTCAGAATGGGTGTCTAAAGCCTTTGAATCATGAGAATAGTTTTTGTGTTTACAATTTAGGAGGATTGGCTTTGGCTTTTTTTTGTGTGAATCAGTTAAAATGGTGGCGGTTCCAGTAAATACTTCTAAGCAAACTGTCTAATTGTGGTAAAACTGTTAAAATACACAATGAGAGTTCCCAGAAATGATTAAGAACGTGTAATAAACCCCTCAAGTACACGTAAATAGATTCTTACTACATTTACTGTCGAATTCAATCACGGAGGTTTCCAGTGGAAAGCTGTGAAATTACGAAAATACTGGTAATGTTTACAAGTCCGGGTACTTCTGGTGGCGTTTTCACGGGAATGTGCTTTCAATTATTAAGAGTTCATGTTTACAGAGCTCAGAATTGGTGTCTAAAGCCTTTGAATCACGAGAATAGTTTTTATGTTTACAATTTAGGAGGATTGGCTTTGGCGTATTTTTTGTGTGAATCAGTTAAAATGGTGGCGGTTCCAGTAAACAGTTCTAAGCAAACTGTCTAATTGTGGTAAAACTGTTAAAATACACAATGAGAGTTCCCAGAAATGATTAAGAACGTGTAATAAATATCTCAAGTACACGTAAATAGATTCTTACTACATTTACTGTCGAATTCAATCACGGAGGTTTCGAGTGGAAAGCTGTGAAATGACGAAAATACTGGTAATGTTTACAAGTCCGGGTACTTCGGGTGGCTTTTTCACGGGACTGGGCTTTCAATTATTACGAGTTCATGTTTACAGAGCTCAGAATTGGTGTCTAAAGCCTTTGAATCACGAGAATAGTTTTTATGTTTACAATTTAGGAGGATTGGCTTTGGCATTTTTTTTGTGTGAATCAGTTAAAATGGTGGCGGTTCCAGTAAACAGTTCTAAGCAAACTGTCTAATTGTGGTAAAACTGTTAAAATACACAATGATAGTTCCCAGAAATGATTAAGAACGTGTAATAAACACCTCAAGTACACGTAAATAGATTCTTACTACATTTACTGTCGAATTCAATCACGGAGGTTTCGAGTGGAAAGCTGTGAAATGACGAAAATACTGGTAATGTTTACAAGTACGGGTACTTCTGGTGGCGTTTTCACGGGACTGTGCTTTCAAATATTAAGAGTTCATGTTTACAGAGCTCAGAATTGGTGTCTAAAGCCTTTGAATCACGACAATCATTTTTGTGTTTACAATTTAGGAGGATTGGCTTTGGCGTTTTTTTTGTGTGAATCAGTCAAAATGGTGGCCGTTCCAGTAAATACTTCTAAGCAAACTGTCTAATTGTGGTAAAACTGTTAAAATACACAATGATAGTTCCCAGAAATGATTAAGAACGTGTAATAAACATCTCAAGTACACGTAAATAGATTCTTACTACATTTACTGTCGAATTCAACACGGAGGTTTCCAGTGGAAAGCTGTGAAATGACGAAAATACTGGTAATGTTTACAAGTACGGGTACTTCTGGTGGCGTTTTCACGGGACTGTGCTTTCAAATATTAAGAGTTCATGTTTACAGAGCTCAGAATGGGTGTCTAAAGCCTTTGAATCACGAGAATAGTTTTTGTGTTTACAATTTAGGAGGATTGGCTTTGGCTTTTTTTTGTGTGAATCAGTTAAAATGGTGGCGGTTCCAGTAAATACTTCTAAGCAAACTGTCTAATTGTGGTAAAACTGTTAAAATACACAATGAGAGTTCCCAGAAATGATTAAGAACGTGTAATAAACCCCTCAAGTACACGTAAATAGATTCTTACTACATTAACTGTCGAATTCAATCACGGAGGTTTCCAGTGGAAAGCTGTGAAATTACGAAAATACTGGTAATGTTTACAAGTCCGGGTACTTCTGGTGGCGTTTTCACGGGACTGTGCTTTCAATTATTAAGAGTTCATGTTTACAGAGCTCAGAATTGGTGTCTAAAGCCTTTGAATCCCGAGAAATTTTTTATGTTTACAATTTAGGAGGATTGGCTTTGGCGTATTTTTTGTGTGAATCAGTTAAAATGGTGGCGGTTCCAGTAAACAGTTCTAAGCAAACTGTCTAATTGTGGTAAAACTGTTAAAATACACAATGAGAGTTCCCAGAAATGATTAAGAACGTGTAATAAATATCTCAAGTACACGTAAATAGATTCTTACTACATTTACTGTCGAATTCAATCACGGAGGTTTCCAGTGGAAAGCTGTGAAATGACGAAAATACTGGTAATGTTTACAAGTACGGGTACTTCTGGTGGCGTTTTCACGGGACTGTGCTTTCAAATATTAAGAGTTCATGTTTACAGAGCTCAGAATGGGTGTCTAAAGCCTTTGAATCACGAGAATAGTTTTTGTGTTTACAATTTAGGAGGATTGGCTTTGGATTTTTTTTGTGTGAATCAGTTAAAATGGTGGCGGTTCCAGTAAATACTTCTAAGCAAACTGTCTAATTGTGGTAAAACTGTTAAAATACACAATGAGAGTTCCCAGAAATGATTAAGAACGTGTAATAAACACCTCAAGTACACGTAAATAGATTCTTACTACATTTATTGTCGAATTCAATCACGGAGGTTTCCAGTGGAAAGCTGTGAAATGACGAAAATACTGGTAATGTTTACAAGTCCGGGTACTTCGGGTGGCATTTTCACGGGACTGGGCTTTCAATTATTACGAGTTCATGTTTACAGAGCTCAGATTTGGTGTCTAAAGCCTTGGAATGACGAGAATAGTTTTTATGTTTACAATTTAGGAGGATTTGCTTTGTCGTTTCTTTGTGTTAATCAGTTAAAATGGTGGCGGTTCCAGTAAACAGTTCTAAGCAAACTGTCTAATTGTGGTAAAACTGTTAAAATACACAATGATAGTTCCCAGAAATGATTAAGAACGTGTAATAAACACCTCAAGTACACGTAAATAGATTCTTACTACATTTACTGTCGAATTCAACACGGAGGTTTCCAGTGGAAAGCTGTGAAATGACGAAAATACTGGTAATGTTTACAAGTACGCGTCCTTCTGGTGGCGTTTTCACGGGACTGTGCTTTCAAATATTAAGAGTTCATGTTTACAGAGCTCAGAATGGGTGTCTAAAGCCTTTGAATCACGAGAATAGTTTTTGAGTTTACAATTTAGGAGGACTGGCTTTGGCGTTTTTTTTGTGTGAATCAGTTAAAATGGTGGCGGTTCCAGTATATACTTCTAAGCAAACTGTCTAATTGTGGTAAAACTGTTAAAATACACAATGAGAGTTCCCAGAAATGATTAAGAACGTGTAATAAACCCCTCAAGTACACGTAAATAGATTCTTACTACATTTACTGTCGAATTCAATCACGGAGGTTTCCAGTGGAAAGCTGTGAAATGACGAAAATACTGGTAATGTTTACAAGTCCGGGTACTTCTGGTGGCGTTTTCACGGGACTGTGCTTTCAATTATTAAGAGTTCATGTTTACAGAGCTCAGAATTGGTGTCTAAAGCCTTTGAATCACGAGAATAGTTTTTATGTTTACAATTTAGGAGGATTGGCTTTGGCGTATTTTTGTGTGAATCAGTTAAAATGGTGGCGGTTCCAGTAAACAGTTCTAAGCAAACTGTCTAATTGTGGTAAAACTGTTAAAATACACAATGAGAGTTCCCAGAAATGATTAAGAACGTGTAATAAATATCTCAAGTACACGTAAATAGATTCTTACTACATTTACTGTCGAATTCAATCACGGAGGTTTCCAGTGGAAAGCTGTGAAATGACGAAAATACTGGTAATGTTTACAAGTCCGGGTACTTTGGGTGGCTTTTTCACGGGACTGGGCTTTCAATTATTACGAGTTCATGTTTACAGAGCTCAGAATTGGTGTCTAAAGCCTTTGAATAACGAGAATAGTTTTTATGTTTACAATTTAGGAGGATTGGCTTTGGCGTTTTTTTTGTGTGAATCAGTCAAAATGGTGGCCGTTCCAGTAAATACTTCTAAGCAAACTGTCTAATTGTGGTAAAACTGTTAAAATACACAATGAGAGTTCCCAGAAATGATTAAGAACGTGTAATAAACATCTCAAGTACACGTAAATAGATTCTTACTACATTTACTGTCGAATTCAACACGGAGGTTTCCAGTGGAAAGCTGTGAAATGACGAAAATACTGGTAATGTTTACAAGTACGGGTACTTCTGGTGGCGTTTTCACGGGACTGTGCTTTCAAATATTAAGAGTTCATGTTTACAGAGCTCAGAATGGGTGTCTAAAGCCTTTGAATCACGAGAATAGTTTTTGTGTTTACAATTTAGGAGGATTGGCTTTGGCTTTTTTTTTGTGTGAATCAGTTAAAATGGTGGCGGTTCCAGTAAATACTTCTAAGCAAACTGTCTAATTGTGGTAAAACTGTTAAAATACACAATGAGAGTTCCCAGAAATGATTAAGAACGTGTAATAAACATCTCAAGTACACGTAAATAGATTCTTACTACATTAACTGTCGAATTCAACACGGAGGTTTCCAGTGGAAAGCTGTGAAATGACGAAAATACTGGTAATGTTTACAAGTACGGGTACTTCTGGTGGCGTTTTCACGGGACTGTGCTTTCAAATATTAAGAGTTCATGTTTACAGAGCTCAGAATGGGTGTCTAAAGCCTTTGAATCACGAGAATAGTTTTTGTGTTTACAATTTAGGTGGATTGGCTTTGGCTTTTTTTTGTGTGAATCAGTTAAAATGGTGGCGGTTCCAGTAAATACTTCTAAGCAAACTGTCTAATTGTGGTAAAACTGTTAAAATACACAATGAGAGTTCCCAGAAATGATTAAGAACGTGTAATAAACCCCTCAAGTACACGTAAATAGATTCTTACTACATTTACTGTCGAATTCAATCACGGAGGTTTCCAGTGGAAAGCTGTGAAATTACGAAAATACTGGTAATGTTTACAAGTCCGGGTACTTCTGGTGGCGTTCTCACGGGTCTGTGCTTTCAATTATTAAGAGTTCATGTTTACAGAGCTCAGAATGGGTGTCTAAAGCCTTTGAATCACGAGAATAGTTTTTATGTTTACAATTTAGGAGGATTGGCTTTGGCATTTTTTTTGTGTGAATCAGTTAAAATGGTGGCGGTTCCAGTAAACAGTTCTAAGCAAACTGTCTAATTGTGGTAAAACTGTTAAAATACACAATGATAGTTCCCAGAAATGATTAAGAACGTGTAATAAACATCTCAAGTACACGTAAATAGATTCTTACTACATTTACTGTCGAATTCAACACGGAGGTTTCCAGTGGAAAGCTGTGAAATGACGAAAATACTGGTAATGTTTACAAGTACGGGTACTTCTGGTGGCGTTTTCACGGGACTGTGTTTTCAAATATTAAGAGTTCATGTTTACAGAGCTCAGAATTGGTGTCTAAAGCCTTTGAATCACGAGAATAGTTTTTATGTTTACAATTTAGGAGGATTGGCTTTGGCGTATTTTTTGTGTGAATCAGTTAAAATGGTGGCGGTTCCAGTAAACAGTTCTAAGCAAACTGTCTAATTGTGGTAAAACTGTTAAAATACACAATGAGAGTTCCCAGAAATGATTAAGAACGTGTAATAAATATCTCAAGTACACGTAAATAGATTCTTACTACATTTACTGTCGAATTCAATCACGGAGGTTTCCAGTGGAAAGCTGTGAAATGACGAAAATACTGGTAATGTTTACAAGTCCGGGTACTTCGGGTGGCTTTTTCACGGGACTGGGCTTTCAATTATTACGAGTTCATGTTTACAGAGCTCAGAATTGGTGTCTAAAGCCTTTGAATAACGAGAATAGTTTTTATGTTTACAATTTAGGAGGATTGGCTTTGGCGTTTTTTTTGTGTGAATCAGTCAAACTGGTGGCCGTTCCAGTAAATACTTCTAAGCAAACTGTCTAATTGTGGTAAAACTGTTAAAATACACAATGAGAGTTCCCAGAAATGATTAAGAACGTGTAATAAACATATCAAGTACACGTAAATAGATTCTTACTACATTTACTGTCGAATTCAACACGGAGGTTTCCAGTGGAAAGCTGTGAAATGACGAAAATACTGGTAATGTTTACAAGTACGGGTACTTCTGGTGGCGTTTTCACGGGACTGTGCTTTCAAATATTAAGAGTTCATGTTTACAGAGCTCAGAATGGGTGTCTAAAGCCTTTGAATCACGAGAATAGTTTTTGTGTTTACAATTTAGGAGGATTGGCTTTGGCTTTTTTTTGTGTGAATCAGTTAAAATGGTGGCGGTTCCAGTAAACAGTTCTAAGCAAACTGTCTAATTGTGGTAAAACTGTTAAAATACACAATGAGAGTTCCCAGAAATGATTAAGAACGTGTAATAAACATCTCAAGTACACGTAAATAGATTCTTACTACATTTACTGTCGAATTCAACACGGAGGTTTCCAGTGGAAAGCTGTGAAATGACGAAAATACTGGTAATGTTTACAAGTACGGGTACTTCTGGTGGCGTTTTCACGGGACTGTGCTTTCAAATATTAAGAGTTCATGTTTACAGAGCTCAGAATGGGTGTCTAAAGCCTTTGAATCACGAGAATAGTTTTTGTGTTTACAATTTAGGAGGATTGGCTTTGGCTTTTTTTTGTGTGAATCAGTTAAAATGGTGGCGGTTCCAGTAAATACTTCTAAGCAAACTGTCTAATTGTGGTAAAACTGTTAAAATACACAATGAGAGTTCCCAGAAATGATTAAGAACGTGTAATAAACCCCTCAAGTACACGTAAATAGATTCTTACTACATTTACTGTCGAATTCAATCACGGAGGTTTCCAGTGGAAAGCTGTGAAATTATGAAAATACTGGTAATGTTTACAAGTCCGGGTACTTCTGGTGGCGTTTTCACGGGACTGTGCTTTCAATTATTAAGAGTTCATGTTTACAGAGCTCAGAATTGGTGTCTAAAGCCTTTGAATCACGAGAATAGTTTTTATGTTTACAATTTAGGAGGATTGGCTTTGGCGTATTTTTTGTGTGAATCAGTTAAAATGGTGGCGGTTCCAGTAAACAGTTCTAAGCAAACTGTCTAATTGTGGTAAAACTGTTAAAATACACAATGAGAGTTCCCAGAAATGATTAAGAACGTGTAATAAATATCTCAAGTACACGTAAATAGATTCTTACTACATTTACTGTCGAATTCAATCACGGAGGTTTCGAGTGGAAAGCTGTGAAATGACGAAAATACTGGTAATGTTTACAAGTCCGGGTACTTCGGGTGGCTTTTTCACGGGACTGGGCTTTCAATTATTACGAGTTCATGTTTACAGAGCTCAGAATTGGTGTCTAAAGCCTTTGAATCACGAGAATAGTTTTTATGTTTACAATTTAGGAGGATTGGCTTTGGCATTTTTTTTGTGTGAATCAGTTAAAATGGTGGCGGTTCCAGTAAACAGTTCTAAGCAAACTGTCTAATTGTGGTAAAACTGTTAAAATACACAATGATAGTTCCCAGAAATGATTAAGAACGTGTAATAAACACCTCAAGTACACGTAAATAGATTCTTACTACATTTACTGTCGAATTCAATCACGGAGGTTTCGAGTGGAAAGCTGTGAAATGACGAAAATACTGGTAATGTTTACAAGTACGGGTACTTCTGGTGGCGTTTTCACGGGACTGTGCTTTCAAATATTAAGAGTTCATGTTTACAGAGCTCAGAATTGGTGTCTAAAGCCTTTGAATCACGACAATCGTTTTTGTGTTTACAATTTAGGAGGATTGGCTTTGGCGTTTTTTTTGTGTGAATCAGTCAAAATGGTGGCCGTTCCAGTAAATACTTCTAAGCAAACTGTCTAATTGTGGTAAAACTGTTAAAATACACAATGAGAGTTCCCAGAAATGATTAAGAACGTGTAATAAACATCTCAAGTACACGTAAATAGATTCTTACTACATTTACTGTCGAATTCAACACGGAGGTTTCCAGTGGAAAGCTGTGAAATGACGAAAATACTGGTAATGTTTACAAGTACGGGTACTTCTGGTGGCGTTTTCACGGGACTGTGCTTTCAAATATTAAGAGTTCATGTTTACAGAGCTCAGAATGGGTGTCTAAAGCCTTTGAATCACGAGAATAGTTTTTGTGTTTACAATTTAGGAGGATTGGCTTTGGGTTTTTTTTGTGTGAATCAGTTAAAATGGTGGCGGTTCCAGTAAATACTTCTAAGCAAACTGTCTAATTGTGGTAAAACTGTTAAAATACACAATGAGAGTTCCCAGAAATGATTAAGAACGTGTAATAAACACCTCAAGTACAAGTAAATAGATTCTTACTACATTTACTGTCGAATTCAATCACGGAGGTTTCGAGTGGAAAGCTGTGAAATGACGAAAATACTGGTAATGTTTACAAGTACGGGTACTTCTGGTGGCGTTTTCACGGGACTGTGCTTTCAAATATTAAGAGTTCATGTTTACAGAGCTCAGAATTGGTGTCTAAAGCCTTTGAATCACGACAATCGTTTTTGTGTTTACAATTTAGGAGGATTGGCTTTGGCGTTTTTTTTGTGTGAATCAGTCAAAATGGTGGCGGTTCCAGTAAATACTTCTAAGCAAACTGTCTAATTGTGGTAAAACTGTTAAAATACACAATGAGAGTTCCCAGAAATGATTAAGAACGTGTAATAAACCCCTCAAGTACACGTAAATAGATTCTTACTACATTTACTGTCGAATTCAATCACGGAGGTTTCCAGTGGAAAGCTGTGAAATGACGAAAATACTGGTAATGTTTACAAGTACGGGTACTTCTGGTGGCGTTTTCACGGGACTGTGCTTTCAAATATTAAGAGTTCATGTTTACAGAGCTCAGAATGGGTGTCTAAAGCCTTTGAATCACGAGAATAGTTTTTGTGTTTACAATTTAGGAGGATTGGCTTTGCCGTATTTTTTGTGTGAATCAGTTAAAATGGTGGCGGTTCCAGTAAACAGTTCTAAGCAAACTGTCTAATTGTGGTAAAACTGTTAAAATACACAATGAGAGTTCCCAGAAATGATTAAGAACGTGTAATAAACCCCTCAAGTACACGTAAATAGATTCTTACTACATTTACTGTCGAATTCAATCACGGAGGTTTCCAGTGGAAAGCTGTGAAATTACGAAAATACTGGTAATGTTTACAAGTCCGGGTACTTCTGGTGGCGTTTTCACGGGACTGTGCTTTCAATTATTAAGAGTTCATGTTTACAGAGCTCAGAATGGGTGTCTAAAGCCTTTGAATCACGAGAATAGTTTTTATGTTTACAATTTAGGAGGATTGGCTTTGGCGTATTTTTTGTGTGAATCAGTTAAAATGGTGGCGGTTCCAGTAAACAGTTCTAAGCAAACTGTCTAATTGTGGTAAAACTGTTAAAATACACAATGAGAGTTCCCAGAAATGATTAAGAACGTGTAATAAATATCTCAAGTACACGTAAATAGATTCTTACTACATTTACTGTCGAATTCAATCACGGAGGTTTCGAGTGGAAAGCTGTGAAATGACGAAAATACTGGTAATATTTACAAGTCCGGGTACTTCGGGTGGCTTTTTCACGGGACTGGGCTTTCAATTATTACGAGTTCATGTTTACAGAGCTCAGAATTGGTGTCTAAAGCCTTTGAATCACGAGAATAGTTTTTATGTTTACAATTTAGGAGGATTGGCTTTGGCATTTTTTTTGTGTGAATCAGTTAAAATGGTGGCGGTTCCAGTAAACAGTTCTAAGCAAACTGTCTAATTGTGGTAAAACTGTTAAAATACACAATGATAGTTCCCAGAAATGATTAAGAACGTGTAATAAACACCTCAAGTACACGTAAATAGATTCTTACTACATTTACTGTCGAATTCAATCACGGAGGTTTCGAGTGGAAAGCTGTGAAATGACGAAAATACTGGTAATGTTTACAAGTACGGGTACTTCTGGTGGCGTTTTCACGGGACTGTGCTTTCAAATATTAAGAGTTCATGTTTACAGAGCTCAGAATTGGTGTCTAAAGCCTTTGAATCACGACAATCGTTTTTGTGTTTACAATTTAGGAGGATTGGCTTTGGCGTTTTTTTTGTGTGAATCAGTCAAAATGGTGGCCGTTCCAGTAAATACTTCTAAGCAAACTGTCTAATTGTGGTAAAACTGTTAAAATACACAATGAGAGTTCCCAGAAATGATTAAGAACGTGTAATAAACATCTCAAGTACACGTAAATAGATTCTTACTACATTTACTGTCGAATTCAACACGGAGGTTTCCAGTGGAAAGCTGTGAAATGACGAAAATACTGGTAATGTTTACAAGTACGGGTACTTCTGGTGGCGTTTTCACGGGACTGTGCTTTCAAATATTAAGAGTTCATGTTTACAGAGCTCAGAATGGGTGTCTAAAGCCTTTGAATCACGAGAATAGTTTTTGTGTTTACAATTTAGGAGGATTGGCTTTGGCTTTTTTTTGTGTGAATCAGTTAAAATGGTGGCGGTTCCAGTAAACAGTTCTAAGCAAACTGTCTAATTGTGGTAAAACTGTTAAAATACACAATGAGAGTTCCCAGAAATGATTAAGAACGTGTAATAAATATCTCAAGTACACGTAAATAGATTCTTACTACATTTACTGTCGAATTCAATCACGGAGGTTTCCAGTGGAAAGCTGTGAAATGACGAAAATACTGGTAATGTTTACAAGTCCGGGTACTTCGGGTGGCTTTTTCACGGGACTGGGCTTTCAATTATTACGAGTTCATGTTTACAGAGCTCAGAATTGGTGTCTAAATCCTTTGAATAACGAGAATAGTTTTTATGTTTACAATTTAGGAGGATTGGCTTTGGCGTTTTTTTTGTGTGAATCAGTCAAAATGGTCGCCGTTCCAGTAAATACTTCTAAGCAAACTGTCTAATTGTGGTAAAACTGTTAAAATACACAATGAGAGTTCCCAGAAATGATTAAGAACGTGTAATAAACATCTCAAGTACACGTAAATAGATTCTTACTACATTTACTGTCGAATTCAACACGGAGGTTTCCAGTGGAAAGCTGTGAAATGACGAAAATACTGGTAATGTTTACAAGTACGGGTACTTCTGGTGGCGTTTTCACGGGACTGTGCTTTCAAATATTAAGAGCTCATGTTTACAGAGCTCAGAATGGGTGTCTAAAGCCTTTGAATCACGAGAATAGTTTTTGTGTTTACAATTTAGGAGGATTGGCTTTGGCTTTTTTTTGTGTGAATCAGTTAAAATGGTGGCGGTTCCAGTAAATACTTCTAAGCAAACTGTCTAATTGTGGTAAAACTGTTAAAATACACAATGAGAGTTCCCAGAAATGATTAAGAACGTGTAATAAACCCCTCAAGTACACGTAAATAGATTCTTACTACATTTACTGTCGAATTCAATCACGGAGGTTTCCAGTGGAAAGCTGTGAAATTACGGAAATACTGGTAATGTTTACAAGTCCGGTTACTTCTGGTGGCTTTTTCACGGGACTGTGCTTTCAATTATTAAGAGTTCATGTTTACAGAGCTCAGAATTGGTGTCTAAAGCCTTTGAATCACGAGAATAGTTTTTATGTTTACAATTTAGGAGGATTGGCTTTGGCGTATTTTTTGTGTGAATCAGTTAAAATGGTGGCGGTTCCAGTAAACAGTTCTAAGCAAACTGTCTAATTGTGGTAAAACTGTTAAAATACACAATGAGAGTTCCCAGAAATGATTAAGAACGTGTAATAAATATCTCAAGTACACGTAAATAGATTCTTACTACATTTACTGTCGAATTCAATCACGGAGGTTTCGAGTGGAAAGCTGTGAAATGACGAAAATACTGGTAATGTTTACAAGTCCGGGTACTTCGGGTGGCTTTTTCACGGGACTGGGCTTTCAATTATTACGAGTTCATGTTTACAGAGCTCAGAATTGGTGTCTAAAGCCTTTGAATCACGAGAATAGTTTTTATGTTTACAATTTAGGAGGATTGGCTTTGGCATTTTTTTTGTGTGAATCAGTTAAAATGGTGGCGGTTCCAGTAAACAGTTCTAAGCAAACTGTCTAATTGTGGTAAAACTGTTAAAATACACAATGATAGTTCCCAGAAATGATTAAGAACGTGTAATAAACACCTCAAGTACACGTAAATAGATTCTTACTACATTTACTGTCGAATTCAATCACGGAGGTTTCGAGTGGAAAGCTGTGAAATGACGAAAATACTGGTAATGTTTACAAGTACGGGTACTTCTGGTGGCGTTTTCACGGGACTGTGCTTTCAAATATTAAGAGTTCATGTTTACAGAGTTCTGAATTGGTGTCTAAAGCCTTTGAATCACGACAATTGTTTTTGTGTTTACAATTTAGGAGGATTGGCTTTGGCGTTTTTTTTGTGTGAATCAGTCAAAATGGTGGCCGTTCCAGTAAATACTTCTAAGCAAACTGTCTAATTGTGGTAAAACTGTTAAAATACACAATGAGAGTTCCCAGAAATGATTAAGAACGTGTAATAAACATCTCAAGTACACGTAAATAGATTCTTACTACATTTACTGTCGAATTCAACACGGAGGTTTCCAGTGGAAAGCTGTGAAATGACGAAAATACTGGTAATGTTTACAAGTACGGGTACTTCTGGTGGCGTTTTCACGGGACTGTGCTTTCAAATATTAAGAGTTCATGTTTACAGAGCTCAGAATGGGTGTCTAAAGCCTTTGAATCACGAGAATAGTTTTTGTGTTTACAATTTAGGAGGATTGGCTTTGGCTTTTTTTTGTGTGAATCAGTTAAAATGGTGGCGGTTCCAGTAAATACTTCTAAGCAAACTGTCTAATTGTGGTAAAACTGTTAAAATACACAATGAGAGTTCCCAGAAATGATTAAGAACGTGTAATAAACATCTCAAGTACACGTAAATAGATTCTTACTACATTTACTGTCGAATTCAACACGGAGGTTTCCAGTGGAAAGCTGTGAAATGACGAAAATACTGGTAATGTTTACAAGTACGGGTACTTCTGGTGGCGTTTTCACGGGACTGTGCTTTCAAATATTAAGAGTTCATGTTTACAGAGCTCAGAATTGGTGTCTAAAGCCTTTGAATAACGAGAATAGTTTTTATGTTTACAATTTAGGAGGATTGGCTTTGGCGTTTTTTTTGTGTGAATCAGTCAAAATGGTGGCCGTTCCAGTAAATACTTCTAAGCAAACTGTCTAATTGTGGTAAAACTGTTAAAATACACAATGAGAGTTCCCAGAAATGATTAAGAACGTGTAATAAACATCTCAAGTACACGTAAATAGATTCTTACTACATTTACTGTCGAATTCAACACGGAGGTTTCCAGTGGAAAGCTGTGAAATGACGAAAATACTGGTAATGTTTACAAGTACGGGTACTTCTGGTGGCGTTTTCACGGGACTGTGCTTTCAAATATTAAGAGTTCATGTTTACAGAGCTCAGAATGGGTGTCTAAAGCCTTTGAATCACGAGAATAGTTTTTGTGTTTACAATTTAGGAGGATTGGCTTTGGCGTTTTTTTTGTGTGAATCAGTTAAAATGGTGGCGGTTCCAGTAAATACTTCTAAGCAAACTGTCTAATTGTGGTAAAACTGTTAAAATACACAATGATAGTTCCCAGAAATGAT
Source organism: Myotis daubentonii (assembly GCF_963259705.1). NCBI lineage: Eukaryota > Metazoa > Chordata > Mammalia > Chiroptera > Vespertilionidae > Myotis > Myotis daubentonii. The sequence continues at coordinate 17,184 of NC_081856.1, read as the reverse complement.
TAAGAACGTGTAATAAACCCCTCAAGTACACGTAAATAGATTCTTACTACATTTACTGTCGAATTCAATCACGGAGGTTTCCAGTGGAAAGCTGTGAAATGACGAAAATACTGGTAATGTTTACAAGTCCGGGTACTTCTGGTGGTGTTTTCACGGGACTGTGCTTTCAATTATTAAGAGTTCATGTTTACAGAGCTCAGAATGGGTGTCTAAAGCCTTTGAATCACGAGAATAGTTTTTATGTTTACAATTTAGGAGGATTGGCTTTGGCGTATTTTTTGTGTGAATCAGTTAAAATGGTGGCGGTTCCAGTAAACAGTTCTAAGCAAACTGTCTAATTGTGGTAAAACTGTTAAAATACACAATGAGAGTTCCCAGAAATGATTAAGAACGTGTAATAAATATCTCAAGTACACGTAAATAGATTCTTACTACATTTACTGTCGAATTCAATCACGGAGGTTTCGAGTGGAAAGCTGTGAAATGACGAAAATACTGGTAATGTTTACAAGTCCGGGTACTTCGGGTGGCTTTTTCACGGGACTGGGCTTTCAATTATTACGAGTTCATGTTTACAGAGCTCAGAATTGGTGTCTAAAGCCTTTGAATCACGAGAATAGTTTTTATGTTTACAATTTAGGAGGATTGGCTTTGGCATTTTTTTTGTGTGAATCAGTTAAAATGGTGGCGGTTCCAGTAAACAGTTCTAAGCAAACTGTCTAATTGTGGTAAAACTGTTAAAATACACAATGATAGTTCCCAGAAATGATTAAGAACGTGTAATAAACACCTCAAGTACACGTAAATAGATTCTTACTACATTTACTGTCGAATTCAATCACAGAGGTTTCGAGTGGAAAGCTGTGAAATGACGAAAATACTGGTAATGTTTACAAGTACGGGTACTTCTGGTGGCGTTTTCACGGGACTGTGCTTTCAAATATTAAGAGTTCATGTTTACAGAGCTCAGAATTGGTGTCTAAAGCCTTTGAATCACGACAATCGTTTTTGTGTTTACAATTTAGGAGGATTGGCTTTGGCGTTTTTTTTGTGTGAATCAGTCAAAATGGTGGCCGTTCCAGTAAATACTTCTAAGCAAACTGTCTAATTGTGGTAAAACTGTTAAAATACACAATGAGAGTTCCCAGAAATGATTAAGAACGTGTAATAAACATCTCAAGTACACGTAAATAGATTCTTACTACATTTACTGTCGAATTCAACACGGAGGTTTCCAGTGGAAAGCTGTGAAATGACGAAAATACTGGTAATGTTTACAAGTACGGGTACTTCTGGTGGCGTTTTCACGGGACTGTGCTTTCAAATATTAAGAGTTCATGTTTACAGAGCTCAGAATGGGTGTCTAAAGCCTTTGAATCACGAGAATAGTTTTTGTGTTTACAATTTAGGAGGATTGGCTTTGGCGTTTTTTTTGTGTGAATCAGTTAAAATGGTGGCGGTTCCAGTAAATACTTCTAAGCAAACTGTCTAATTGTGGTAAAACTGTTAAAATACACAATGATAGTTCCCAGAAATGATTAAGAACGTGTAATAAACCCCTCAAGTACACGTAAATAGATTCTTACTACATTTACTGTCGAATTCAATCACGGAGGTTTCCAGTGGAAAGCTGTGAAATGACGAAAATACTGGTAATGTTTACAAGTCCGGGTACTTCTGGTGGCGTTTTCACGGGACTGTGCTTTCAATTATTAAGAGTTCATGTTTACAGAGCTCAGAATGGGTGTCTAAAGCCTTTGAATCACGAGAATAGTTTTTATGTTTACAATTTAGGAGGATTGGCTTTGGCGTATTTTTTGTGTGAATCAGTTAAAATGGTGGCGGTTCCAGTAAACAGTTCTAAGCAAACTGTCTAATTGTGGTAAAACTGTTAAAATACACAATGAGAGTTCCCAGAAATGATTAAGAACGTGTAATAAATATCTCAAGTACACGTAAATAGATTCTTACTACATTTACTGTCGAATTCAATCACGGAGGTTTCGAGTGGAAAGCTGTGAAATGACGAAAATACTGGTAATGTTTACAAGTCCGGGTACTTCGGGTGGCTTTTTCACGGGACTGGGCTTTCAATTATTACGAGTTCATGTTTACAGAGCTCAGAATTGGTGTCTAAAGCCTTTGAATCACGAGAATAGTTTTTATGTTTACAATTTAGGAGGATTGGCTTTGGCATTTTTTTTGTGTGAATCAGTTAAAATGGTGGCGGTTCCAGTAAACAGTTCTAAGCAAACTGTCTAATTGTGGTAAAACTGTTAAAATACACAATGATAGTTCCCAGAAATGATTAAGAACGTGTAATAAACACCTCAAGTACACGTAAATAGATTCTTACTACATTTACTGTCGAATTCAATCACGGAGGTTTCGAGTGGAAAGCTGTGAAATGACGAAAATACTGGTAATGTTTACAAGTACGGGTACTTCTGGTGGCGTTTTCACGGGACTGTGCTTTCAAATATTAAGAGTTCATGTTTACAGAGCTCAGAATTGGTGTCTAAAGCCTTTGAATCACGACAATCGTTTTTGTGTTTACAATTTAGGAGGATTGGCTTTGGCGTTTTTTTTGTGTGAATCAGTCAAAATGGTGGCCGTTCCAGTAAATACTTCTAAGCAAACTGTCTAATTGTGGTAAAACTGTTAAAATACACAATGAGAGTTCCCAGAAATGATTAAGAACGTGTAATAAACATCTCAAGTACACGTAAATAGATTCTTACTACATTTACTGTCGAATTCAACACGGAGGTTTCCAGTGGAAAGCTGTGAAATGACGAAAATACTGGTAATGTTTACAAGTACGGGTACTTCTGGTGGCGTTTTCACGGGACTGTGCTTTCAAATATTAAGAGTTCATGTTTACAGAGCTCAGAATTGGTGTCTAAAGCCTTTGAATCACGAGAATAGTTTTTGTGTTTACAATTTAGGAGGATTGGCTTTGGCTTTTTTTTGTGTGAATCAGTTAAAATGGTGGCGGTTCCAGTAAACAGTTCTAAGCAAACTGTCTAATTGTGGTAAAACTGTTAAAATACACAATGAGAGTTCCCAGAAATGATTAAGAACGTGTAATAAATATCTCAAGTACACGTAAATAGATTCTTACTACATTTACTGTCGAATTCAATCACGGAGGTTTCCAGTGGAAAGCTGTGAAATGACGAAAATACTGGTAATGTTTACAAGTCCGGGTACTTCTGGTGGCGTTTTCACGGGACTGTGCTTTCAATTATTAAGAGTTCATGTTTACAGAGCTCAGAATGGGTGTCTAAAGCCTTTGAATCACGAGAATAGTTTTTATGTTTACAATTTAGGAGGATTGGCTTTGGCGTATTTTTTGTGTGAATCAGTTAAAATGGTGGCGGTTCCAGTAAACAGTTCTAAGCAAACTGTCTAATTGTGGTAAAACTGTAAAAATACACAATGAGAGTTCCCAGAAATGATTAAGAACGTGTAATAAATATCTCAAGTACACGTAAATAGATTCTTACTACATTTACTGTCGAATTCAATCACGGAGGTTTCGAGTGGAAAGCTGTGAAATTTTGAAAATACTGGTAATGTTTACAAGTCCGGGTACTTCGGGTGGCTTTTTCACGGGACTGGGCTTTCAATTATTACGAGTTCATGTTTACAGAGCTCAGAATTGGTGTCTAAAGCCTTTGAATCACGAGAATAGTTTTTATGTTTACAATTTAGGAGGATTGGCTTTGGCATTTTTTTTGTGTGAATCAGTTAAAATGGTGGCGGTTCCAGTAAACAGTTCTAAGCAAACTGTCTAATTGTGGTAAAACTGTTAAAATACACAATGATAGTTCCCAGAAATGATTAAGAACGTGTAATAAACACCTCAAGTACACGTAAATAGATTCTTACTACATTTACTGTCGAATTCAATCACGGAGGTTTCGAGTGGAAAGCTGTGAAATGACGAAAATACTGGTAATGTTTACAAGTACGGGTACTTCTGGTGGCGTTTTCACGGGACTGTGCTTTCAAATATTAAGAGTTCATGTTTACAGAGCTCAGAATTGGTGTCTAAAGCCTTTGAATCACGACAATCGTTTTTGTGTTTACAATTTAGGAGGATTGGCTTTGGCGTTTTTTTTGTGTGAATCAGTCAAAATGGTGGCCGTTCCAGTAAATACTTCTAAGCAAACTGTCTAATTGTGGTAAAACTGTTAAAATACACAATGAGAGTTCCCAGAAATGATTAAGAACGTGTAATAAACATCTCAAGTACACGTAAATAGATTCTTACTACATTTACTGTCGAATTCAACACGGAGGTTTCCAGTGGAAAGCTGTGAAATGACGAAAATACTGGTAATGTTTACAAGTACGGGTACTTCTGGTGGCGTTTTCACGGGACTGTGCTTTCAAATATTAAGAGTTCATGTTTACAGAGCTCAGAATTGGTGTCTAAAGCCTTTGAATCACGAGAATAGTTTTTGTGTTTACAATTTAGGAGGATTGGCTTTGGCTTTTTTTTGTGTGAATCAGTTAAAATGGTGGCGGTTCCAGTAAACAGTTCTAAGCAAACTGTCTAATTGTGGTAAAACTGTTAAAATACACAATGAGAGTTCCCAGAAATGATTAAGAACGTGTAATAAATATCTCAAGTACACGTAAATAGATTCTTACTACATTTACTGTCGAATTCAATCACGGAGGTTTCCAGTGGAAAGCTGTGAAATGACGAAAATACTGGTAATGTTTACAAGTCCGGGTACTTCTGGTGGCGTTTTCACGGGACTGTGCTTTCAATTATTAAGAGTTCATGTTTACAGAGCTCAGAATTGGTGTCTAAAGCCTTTGAATCACGAGAATAGTTTTTATGTTTACAATTTAGGAGGATTGGCTTTGGCGTATTTTTTGTGTGAATCAGTTAAAATGGTGGCGGTTCCAGTAAACAGTTCTAAGCAAACTGTCTAATTGTGGTAAAACTGTTAAAATACACAATGAGAGTTCCCAGAAATGATTAAGAACGTGTAATAAATATCTCAAGTACACGTAAATAGATTCTTACTACATTTACTGTCGAATTCAATCACGGAGGTTTCGAGTGGAAAGCTGTGAAATGACGAAAATACTGGTAATGTTTACAAGTCCGGGTACTTCGGGTGGCTTTTTCACGGGACTGGGCTTTCAATTATTACGAGTTCATGTTTACAGAGCTCAGAATTGGTGTCTAAAGCCTTTGAATCACGAGAATAGTTTTTATGTTTACAATTTAGGAGGATTGGCTTTGGCATTTTTTTTGTGTGAATCAGTTAAAATGGTGGCGGTTCCAGTAAACAGTTCTAAGCAAACTGTCTAATTGTGGTAAAACTGTTAAAATACACAATGATAGTTCCCAGAAATGATTAAGAACGTGTAATAAACACCTCAAGTACACGTAAATAGATTCTTACTACATTTACTGTCGAATTCAATCACGGAGGTTTCCAGTGGAAAGCTGTGAAATGACGAAAATACTGGTAATGTTTACAAGTACGGGTACTTCTGGTGGCGTTTTCACGGGACTGTGCTTTCAAATATTAAGAGTTCATGTTTACAGAGCTCAGAATTGGTGTCTAAAGCCTTTGAATCACGACAATCGTTTTTGTGTTTACAATTTAGGAGGATTGGCTTTGGCGTTTTTTTTGTGTGAATCAGTCAAAATGGTGGCCGTTCCAGTAAATACTTCTAAGCAAACTGTCTAATTGTGGTAAAACTGTTAAAATACACAATGAGAGTTCCCAGAAATGATTAAGAACGTGTAATAAACATCTCAAGTACACGTAAATAGATTCTTACTACATTTACTGTCGAATTCAACACGGAGGTTTCCAGTGGAAAGCTGTGAAATGACGAAAATACTGGTAATGTTTACAAGTACGGGTACTTCTGGTGGCGTTTTCACGGGACTGTGCTTTCAAATATTAAGAGTTCATGTTTACAGAGCTCAGAATTGGTGTCTAAAGCCTTTGAATCACGAGAATAGTTTTTGTGTTTACAATTTAGGAGGATTGGCTTTGGCTTTTTTTTGTGTGAATCAGTTAAAATGGTGGCGGTTCCAGTAAACAGTTCTAAGCAAACTGTCTAATTGTGGTAAAACTGTTAAAATACACAATGAGAGTTCCCAGAAATGATTAAGAACGTGTAATAAATATCTCAAGTACACGTAAATAGATTCTTACTACATTTACTGTCGAATTCAATCACGGAGGTTTCCAGTGGAAAGCTGTGAAATGACGAAAATACTGGTAATGTTTACAAGTCCGGGTACTTCTGGTGGCGTTTTCACGGGACTGTGCTTTCAATTATTAAGAGTTCATGTTTACAGAGCTCAGAATTGGTGTCTAAAGCCTTTGAATCACGAGAATAGTTTTTATGTTTACAATTTAGGAGGATTGGCTTTGGCGTATTTTTTGTGTGAATCAGTTAAAATGGTGGCGGTTCCAGTAAACAGTTCTAAGCAAACTGTCTAATTGTGGTAAAACTGTTAAAATACACAATGAGAGTTCCCAGAAATGATTAAGAACGTGTAATAAATATCTCAAGTACACGTAAATAGATTCTTACTACATTTACTGTCGAATTCAATCACGGAGGTTTCGAGTGGAAAGCTGTGAAATGACGAAAATACTGGTAATGTTTACAAGTCCGGGTACTTCGGGTGGCTTTTTCACGGGACTGGGCTTTCAATTATTACGAGTTCATGTTTACAGAGCTCAGAATTGGTGTCTAAAGCCTTTGAATCACGAGAATAGTTTTTATGTTTACAATTTAGGAGGATTGGCTTTGGCATTTTTTTTGTGTGAATCAGTTAAAATGGTGGCGGTTCCAGTAAACAGTTCTAAGCAAACTGTCTAATTGTGGTAAAACTGTTAAAATACACAATGATAGTTCCCAGAAATGATTAAGAACGTGTAATAAACACCTCAAGTACACGTAAATAGATTCTTACTACATTTACTGTCGAATTCAATCACGGAGGTTTCGAGTGGAAAGCTGTGAAATGACGAAAATACTGGTAATGTTTACAAGTACGGGTACTTCTGGTGGCGTTTTCACGGGACTGTGCTTTCAAATATTAAGAGTTCATGTTTACAGAGCTCAGAATTGGTGTCTAAAGCCTTTGAATCACGACAATCGTTTTTGTGTTTACAATTTAGGAGGATTGGCTTTGGCGTTTTTTTTGTGTGAATCAGTCAAAATGGTGGCCGTTCCAGTAAATACTTCTAAGCAAACTGTCTAATTGTGGTAAAACTGTTAAAATACACAATGAGAGTTCCCAGAAATGATTAAGAACGTGTAATAAACATCTCAAGTACACGTAAATAGATTCTTACTACATTTACTGTCGAATTCAACACGGAGGTTTCCAGTGGAAAGCTGTGAAATGACGAAAATACTGGTAATGTTTACAAGTACGGGTACTTCTGGTGGCGTTTTCACGGGACTGTGCTTTCAAATATTAAGAGTTCATGTTTACAGAGCTCAGAATTGGTGTCTAAAGCCTTTGAATCACGAGAATAGTTTTTGTGTTTACAATTTAGGAGGATTGGCTTTGGCTTTTTTTTGTGTGAATCAGTTAAAATGGTGGCGGTTCCAGTAAACAGTTCTAAGCAAACTGTCTAATTGTGGTAAAACTGTTAAAATACACAATGAGAGTTCCCAGAAATGATTAAGAACGTGTAATAAATATCTCAAGTACACGTAAATAGATTCTTACTACATTTACTGTCGAATTCAATCACGGAGGTTTCCAGTGGAAAGCTGTGAAATGACGAAAATACTGGTAATGTTTACAAGTCCGGGTACTTCTGGTGGCGTTTTCACGGGACTGTGCTTTCAAATATTAAGAGTTCATGTTTACAGAGCTCAGAATTGGTGTCTAAAGCCTTTGAATCACGAGAATAGTTTTTGTGTTTACAATTTAGGAGGATTGGCTTTGGCTTTTTTTTGTGTGAATCAGTTAAAATGGTGGCGGTTCCAGTAAACAGTTCTAAGCAAACTGTCTAATTGTGGTAAAACTGTTAAAATACACAATGAGAGTTCCCAGAAATGATTAACAACGTGTAATAAATATCTCAAGTACACGTAAATAGATTCTTACTACATTTACTGTCGAATTCAATCACGGAGGTTTCCAGTGGAAAGCTGTGAAATGACGAAAATACTGGTAATGTTTACAAGTCCGGGTACTTCTGGTGGCGTTTTCACGGGACTGTGCTTTCAATTATTAAGAGTTCATGTTTACAGAGCTCAGAATTGGTGTCTAAAGCCTTTGAATCACGAGAATAGTTTTTATGTTTACAATTTAGGAGGATTGGCTTTGGCGTATTTTTTGTGTGAATCAGTTAAAATGGTGGCGGTTCCAGTAAACAGTTCTAAGCAAACTGTCTAATTGTGGTAAAACTGTTAAAATACACAATGAGAGTTCCCAGAAATGATTAAGAACGTGTAATAAATATCTCAAGTACACGTAAATAGATTCTTACTACATTTACTGTCGAATTCAATCACGGAGGTTTCGAGTGGAAAGCTGTGAAATGACGAAAATACTGGTAATGTTTACAAATCCGGGTACTTCGGGTGGCTTTTTCACGGGACTGGGCTTTCAATTATTACGAGTTCATGTTTACAGAGCTCAGAATTGGTGTCTAAAGCCTTTGAATCACGAGAATAGTTTTTATGTTTACAATTTAGGAGGATTGGCTTTGGCATTTTTTTTGTGTGAATCAGTTAAAATGGTGGCGGTTCCAGTAAACAGTTCTAAGCAAACTGTCTAATTGTGGTAAAACTGTTAAAATACACAATGATAGTTCCCAGAAATGATTAAGAACGTGTAATAAACACCTCAAGTACACGTAAATAGATTCTTACTACATTTACTGTCGAATTCAATCACGGAGGTTTCCAGTGGAAAGCTGTGAAATGACGAAAATACTGGTAATGTTTACAAGTACGGGTACTTCTGGTGGCGTTTTCACGGGACTGTGCTTTCAAATATTAAGAGTTCATGTTTACAGAGCTCAGAATTGGTGTCTAAAGCCTTTGAATCACGACAATCGTTTTTGTGTTTACAATTTAGGAGGATTGGCTTTGGCGTTTTTTTTGTGTGAATCAGTCAAAATGGTGGCCGTTCCAGTAAATACTTCTAAGCAAACTGTCTAATTGTGGTAAAACTGTTAAAATACACAATGAGAGTTCCCAGAAATGATTAAGAACGTGTAATAAACATCTCAAGTACACGTAAATAGATTCTTACTACATTTACTGTCGAATTCAACACGGAGGTTTCCAGTGGAAAGCTGTGAAATGACGAAAATACTGGTAATGTTTACAAGTACGGGTACTTCTGGTGGCGTTTTCACGGGACTGTGCTTTCAAATATTAAGAGTTCATGTTTACAGAGCTCAGAATTGGTGTCTAAAGCCTTTGAATCACGAGAATAGTTTTTGTGTTTACAATTTAGGAGGATTGGCTTTGGCTTTTTTTTGTGTGAATCAGTTAAAATGGTGGCGGTTCCAGTAAACAGTTCTAAGCAAACTGTCTAATTGTGGTAAAACTGTTAAAATACACAATGAGAGTTCCCAGAAATGATTAAGAACGTGTAATAAATATCTCAAGTACACGTAAATAGATTCTTACTACATTTACTGTCGAATTCAATCACGGAGGTTTCCAGTGGAAAGCTGTGAAATTACGAAAATACTGGTAATGTTTACAAGTCCGGGTACTTCTGGTGGCGTTTTCACGGGACTGTGCTTTCAATTATTAAGAGTTCATGTTTACAGAGCTCAGAATTGGTGTCTAAAGCCTTTGAATCACGAGAATAGTTTTTATGTTTACAATTTAGGAGGATTGGCTTTGGCGTATTTTTTGTGTGAATCAGTTAAAATGGTGGCGGTTCCAGTAAACAGTTCTAAGCAAACTGTCTAATTGTGGTAAAACTGTTAAAATACACAATGAGAGTTCCCAGAAATGATTAAGAACGTGTAATAAATATCTCAAGTACACGTAAATAGATTCTTACTACATTTACTGTCGAATTCAATCACGGAGGTTTCGAGTGGAAAGCTGTGAAATGACGAAAATACTGGTAATGTTTACAAGTCCGGGTACTTCGGGTGGCTTTTTCACGGGACTGGGCTTTCAATTATTACGAGTTCATGTTTACAGAGCTCAGAATTGGTGTCTAAAGCCTTTGAATCACGAGAATAGTTTTTATGTTTACAATTTAGGAGGATTGGCTTTGGCATTTTTTTTGTGTGAATCAGTTAAAATGGTGGCGGTTCCAGTAAACAGTTCTAAGCAAACTGTCTAATTGTGGTAAAACTGTTAAAATACACAATGATAGTTCCCAGAAATGATTAAGAACGTGTAATAAACACCTCAAGTACACGTAAATAGATTCTTACTACATTTATTGTCGAATTCAATCACGGAGGTTTCGAGTGGAAAGCTGTGAAATGACGAAAATACTGGTAATGTTTACAAGTACGGGTACTTCTGGTGGCGTTTTCACGGGACTGTGCTTTCAAATATTAAGAGTTCATGTTTACAGAGCTCAGAATTGGTGTCTAAAGCCTTTGAATCACGAGAATAGTTTTTATGTTTACAATTTAGGAGGATTGGCTTTGGCGTATTTTTTGTGTGAATCAGTTAAAATGGTGGCGGTTCCAGTAAACAGTTCTAAGCAAACTGTCTAATTGTGGTAAAACTGTTAAAATACACAATGAGAGTTCCCAGAAATGATTAAGAACGTGTAATAAATATCTCAAGTACACGTAAATAGATTCTTACTACATTTACTGTCGAATTCAATCACGGAGGTTTCGAGTGGAAAGCTGTGAAATGACGAAAATACTGGTAATGTTTACAAGTCCGGGTACTTCGGGTGGCTTTTTCACGGGACTGGGCTTTCAATTATTACGAGTTCATGTTTACAGAGCTCAGAATTGGTGTCTAAAGCCTTTGAATCACGAGAATAGTTTTTATGTTTACAATTTAGGAGGATTGGCTTTGGCATTTTTTTTGTGTGAATCAGTTAAAATGGTGGCGGTTCCAGTAAACAGTTCTAAGCAAACTGTCTAATTGTGGTAAAACTGTTAAAATACACAATGATAGTTCCCAGAAATGATTAAGAACGTGTAATAAACACCTCAAGTACACGTAAATAGATTCTTACTACATTTACTGTCGAATTCAATCACGGAGGTTTCGAGTGGAAAGCTGTGAAATGACGAAAATACTGGTAATGTTTACAAGTCCGGGTACTTCGGGTGGCTTTTTCACGGGACTGGGCTTTCAATTATTACGAGTTCATGTTTACAGAGCTCAGAATTGGTGTCTAAAGCCTTTGAATCACGAGAATAGTTTTTATGTTTACAATTTAGGAGGATTGGCTTTGGCATTTTTTTTGTGTGAATCAGTTAAAATGGTGGCGGTTCCAGTAAACAGTTCTAAGCAAACTGTCTAATTGTGGTAAAACTGTTAAAATACACAATGATAGTTCCCAGAAATGATTAAGAACGTGTAATAAACACCTCAAGTACACGTAAATAGATTCTTACTACATTTACTGTCGAATTCAATCACGGAGGTTTCCAGTGGAAAGCTGTGAAATGACGAAAATACTGGTAATGTTTACAAGTCCGGGTACTTCTGGTGGCGTTTTCACGGGACTGTGCTTTCAAATATTAAGAGTTCATGTTTACAGAGCTCAGAATTGGTGTCTAAAGCCTTTGAATCACGACAATCGTTTTTGTGTTTACAATTTAGGAGGATTGGCTTTGGCGTTTTTTTTGTGTGAATCAGTCAAAATGGTGGCCGTTCCAGTAAATACTTCTAAGCAAACTGTCTAATTGTGGTAAAACTGTTAAAATACACAATGAGAGTTCCCAGAAATGATTAAGAACGTGTAATAAACATCTCAAGTACACGTAAATAGATTCTTACTACATTTACTGTCGAATTCAACACGGAGGTTTCCAGTGGAAAGCTGTGAAATGACGAAAATACTGGTAATGTTTACAAGTACGGGTACTTCTGGTGGCGTTTTCACGGGACTGTGCTTTCAAATATTAAGAGTTCATGTTTACAGAGCTCAGAATTGGTGTCTAAAGCCTTTGAATCACGAGAATAGTTTTTGTGTTTACAATTTAGGAGGATTGGCTTTGGCTTTTTTTTGTGTGAATCAGTTAAAATGGTGGCGGTTCCAGTAAACAGTTCTAAGCAAACTGTCTAATTGTGGTAAAACTGTTAAAATACACAATGAGAGTTCCCAGAAATGATTAAGAACGTGTAATAAATATCTCAAGTACACGTAAATAGATTCTTACTACATTTACTGTCGAATTCAATCACGGAGGTTTCCAGTGGAAAGCTGTGAAATGACGAAAATACTGGTAATGTTTACAAGTCCGGGTACTTCTGGTGGCGTTTTCACGGGACTGTGCTTTCAATTATTAAGAGTTCATGTTTACAGAGCTCAGAATTGGTGTCTAAAGCCTTTGAATCACGAGAATAGTTTTTATGTTTACAATTTAGGAGGATTGGCTTTGGCGTATTTTTTGTGTGAATCAGTTAAAATGGTGGCGGTTCCAGTAAACAGTTCTAAGCAAACTGTCTAATTGTGGTAAAACTGTTAAAATACACAATGAGAGTTCCCAGAAATGATTAAGAACGTGTAATAAATATCTCAAGTACACGTAAATAGATTCTTACTACATTTACTGTCGAATTCAATCACGGAGGTTTCGAGTGGAAAGCTGTGAAATGACGAAAATACTGGTAATGTTTACAAGTCCGGGTACTTCGGGTGGCTTTTTCACGGGACTGGGCTTTCAATTATTACGAGTTCATGTTTACAGAGCTCAGAATTGGTGTCTAAAGCCTTTGAATCACGAGAATAGTTTTTATGTTTACAATTTAGGAGGATTGGCTTTGGCATTTTTTTTGTGTGAATCAGTTAAAATGGTGGCGGTTCCAGTAAACAGTTCTAAGCAAACTGTCTAATTGTGGTAAAACTGTTAAAATACACAATGATAGTTCCCAGAAATGATTAAGAACGTGTAATAAACACCTCAAGTACACGTAAATAGATTCTTACTACATTTACTGTCGAATTCAATCACGGAGGTTTCGAGTGGAAAGCTGTGAAATGACGAAAATACTGGTAATGTTTACAAGTACGGGTACTTCTGGTGGCGTTTTCACGGGACTGTGCTTTCAAATATTAAGAGTTCATGTTTACAGAGCTCAGAATTGGTGTCTAAAGCCTTTGAATCACGACAATCGTTTTTGTGTTTACAATTTAGGAGGATTGGCTTTGGCGTTTTTTTTGTGTGAATCAGTCAAAATGGTGGCCGTTCCAGTAAATACTTCTAAGCAAACTGTCTAATTGTGGTAAAACTGTTAAAATACACAATGAGAGTTCCCAGAAATGATTAAGAACGTGTAATAAACATCTCAAGTACACGTAAATAGATTCTTACTACATTTACTGTCGAATTCAACACGGAGGTTTCCAGTGGAAAGCTGTGAAATGACGAAAATACTGGTAATGTTTACAAGTCCGGGTATTTCGCGTGGCGTTTTCACGGGACTATGCTTTCAATTATTAAGAGTTCATGTTTACAGAGCTCAGAATTGGTGTCTAAAGCCTTTGAATCACGAGAATAGTTTTTATGTTTTCAATTTAGGAGGATTGGCTTTGCCGTATTTTTTGTGTGAATCAGTTAAAATGGTGGCGGTTCCAGTAAATACTTCTAAGCAAACTGTGTAATTGTGGTAAAACTGTTAAAATACACAATGAGAGTTCCCAGAAATGATTAAGAACGTGTAATAAACCCCTCAAGTACACGTAAATAGATTCTTACTACATTTACTGTCGAATTCAATCACGGAGGTTTCCAGTGGAAAGCTGTGAAATTACGAAAATACTGGTAATGTTTACAAGTCAGGGTACTTCTGGTGGCGTTTTCACGGGACTGTGCTTTCAATTATTAAGAGTTCATGTTTACAGAGCTCAGAATGGGTGTCTAAAGCCTTTGAATCACGAGAATAGTTTTTATGTTTACAATTTAGGAGGATTGGCTTTGGCGTATTTTTTGTGTGAATCAGTTAAAATGGTGGCGGTTCCAGTAAACAGTTCTAAGCAAACTGTCTAATTGTGGTAAAACTGTTAAAATACACAATGAGAGTTCCCAGAAATGATTAAGAACGTGTAATAAATATCTCAAGTACACGTAAATAGATTCTTACTACATTTACTGTCGAATTCAATCACGGAGGTTTCGTGTGGAAAGCTGTGAAATGACGAAAATACTGGTAATGTTTACAAGTCCGGGTACTTCGGGTGGCTTTTTCACGGGACTGGGCTTTCAATTATTACGAGTTCATGTTTACAGAGCTCAGAATTGGTGTCTAAAGCCTTTGAATCACGAGAATAGTTTTTATGTTTACAATTTAGGAGGATTGGCTTTGGCATTTTTTTTGTGTGAATCAGTTAAAATGGTGGCGGTTCCAGTAAACAGTTCTAAGCAAACTGTCTAATTGTGGTAAAACTGTTAAAATACACAATGATAGTTCCCAGAAATGATTAAGAACGTGTAATAAACACCTCAAGTACACGTAAATAGATTCTTACTACATTTACTGTCGAATTCAATCACGGAGGTTTCGAGTGGAAAGCTGTGAAATGACGAAAATACTGGTAATGTTTACAAGTACGGGTACTTCTGGTGGCGTTTTCACGGGACTGTGCTTTCAAATATTAAGAGTTCATGTTTACAGAGCTCAGAATTGGTGTCTAAAGCCTTTGAATCACGACAATCGTTTTTGTGTTTACAATTTAGGAGGATTGGCTTTGGCGTTTTTTTTGTGTGAATCAGTCAAAATGGTGGCCGTTCCAGTAAATACTTCTAAGCAAACTGTCTAATTGTGGTAAAACTGTTAAAATACACAATGAGAGTTCCCAGAAATGATTAAGAACGTGTAATAAACATCTCAAGTACACGTAAATAGATTCTTACTACATTTACTGTCGAATTCAACACGGAGGTTTCCAGTGGAAAGCTGTGAAATGACGAAAATACTGGTAATGTTTACAAGTACGGGTACTTTTGGTGGCGTTTTCACGGGACTGTGCTTTCAAATATTAAGAGTTCATGTTTACAGAGCTCAGAATGGGTGTCTAAAGCCTTTGAATCACGAGAATAGTTTTTGTGTTTACAATTTAGGAGGATTGGCTTTGGCTTTTTTTTGTGTGAATCAGTTAAAATGGTGGCGGTTCCAGTAAACAGTTCTAAGCAAACTGTCTAATTGTGGTAAAACTGTTAAAATACACAATGAGAGTTCCCAGAAATGATTAAGAACGTGTAATAAATATCTCAAGTACACGTAAATAGATTCTTACTACATTTACTGTCGAATTCAATCACGGAGGTTTCCAGTGGAAAGCTGTGAAATGACGAAAATACTGGTAATGTTTACAAGTCCGGGTACTTCGGGTGGCTTTTTCACGGGACTGGGCTTTCAATTATTACGAGTTCATGTTTACAGAGCTCAGAATTGGTGTCTAAAGCCTTTGAATAACGAGAATAGTTTTTATGTTTACAATTTAGGAGGATTGGCTTTGGCGTTTTTTTTGTGTGAATCAGTCAAAATGGTCGCCGTTCCAGTAAATACTTCTAAGCGAACTGTCTAATTGTGGTAAAACTGTTAAAATACACAATGAGAGTTCCCAGAAATGATTAAGAACGTGTAATAAACATCTCAAGTACACGTAAATAGATTCTTACTACATTTACTGTCGAATTCAACACGGAGGTTTCCAGTGGAAAGCTGTGAAATGACGAAAATACTGGTAATGTTTACAAGTACGGGTACTTCTGGTGGCGTTTTCACGGGACTGTGCTTTCAAATATTAAGAGCTCATGTTTACAGAGCTCAGAATGGGTGTCTAAAGCCTTTGAATCACGAGAATAGTTTTTGTGTTTACAATTTAGGAGGATTGGCTTTGGCTTTTTTTTGTGTGAATCAGTTAAAATGGTGGCGGTTCCAGTAAATACTTCTAAGCAAACTGTCTAATTGTGGTAAAACTGTTAAAATACACAATGAGAGTTCCCAGAAATGATTAAGAACGTGTAATAAACTCCCTCAAGTACACGTAAATAGATTCTTACTACATTTACTGTCGAATTCAATCACGGAGGTTTCCAGTGGAAAGCTGTGAAATTACGAAAATACTGGTAATGTTTACAAGTCCGGGTACTTCTGGTGGCGTTTTCACGGGACTGTGCTTTCAATTATTAAGAGTTCATGTTTACAGAGCTCAGAATTGGTGTCTAAAGCCTTTGAATCACGAGAATAGTTTTTATGTTTACAATTTAGGAGGATTGGCTTTGGCGTATTTTTTGTGTGAATCAGTTAAAATGGTGGCGGTTCCAGTAAACAGTTCTAAGCAAACTGTCTAATTGTGGTAAAACTGTTAAAATACACAATGAGAGTTCCCAGAAATGATTAAGAACGTGTAATAAATATCTCAAGTACACGTAAATAGATTCTTACTACATTTACTGTCGAATTCAATCACGGAGGTTTCCAGTGGAAAGCTGTGAAATGACGAAAATACTGGTAATGTTTACAAGTCCGGGTACTTCGGGTGGCTTTTTCACGGGACTGGGCTTTCAATTATTACGAGTTCATGTTTACAGAGCTCAGAATTGGTGTCTAAAGCCTTTGAATAACGAGAATAGTTTTTATGTTTACAATTTAGGAGGATTGGCTTTGGCATTTTTTTTGTGTGAATCAGTTAAAATGGTGGCGGTTCCAGTAAACAGTTCTAAGCAAACTGTCTAATTGTGGTAAAACTGTTAAAATACACAATGATAGTTCCCAGAAATGATTAAGAACGTGTAATAAACACCTCAAGTACACGTAAATAGATTCTTACTACATTTACTGTCGAATTCAACACGGAGGTTTCCAGTGGAAAGCTGTGAAATGACGAAAATACTGGTAATGTTTACAAGTACGGGTCCTTCTGGTGGCGTTTTCACGGGACTGTGCTTTCAAATATTAAGAGTTCATGTTTACAGAGCTCAGAATGGGTGTCTAAAGCCTTTGAATCACGAGAATAGTTTTTGTGTTTACAATTTAGGAGGATTG